>NC_046333.1:56518164-56833410 GCF_000738735.6 Corvus cornix cornix
TCTTTGAAGAAAATGGGTAACAACAGTTAGAAATAGTTTAAGTTCTTTTTTTTTTTAACTAGAAATCAGCCAGACCATGTGGTGCTCACTTAAGAATTATGTAGGAAGTTACCTAGGAAAGGAGTTACCTATTTATTTTGGCATTCAGTCTTCTAAAATTTCCCCCTTGCTTATGAAAAGAAAATGATGCAATTTGAAAAAAAAAAGACTTGATGCAGGAGTTGAGGATATATAAATCTTAGCAAATCTGACAAGTGCATTTAGCAAATTTGTGATAGTTATAATAAAAAATAGAAACAATGAACGTACATAAATATGATTGTTATCATAGAGAACAGAACCAGTGAACATACTTACATATGATTTACTAAGGAGGACACAATCCTTGTGTTTACATAGGGAATTATTCTTAAAAATTGTAGATTTCTTTGAAGGAATCAGCTAACAATCACTCAACATTGGACAGGAAAATCCTGTTGATATGTTCTATTGGGTTTTCCAGAAATATTTTGAGGAAGTCCTCATCAAGTTCTTCTAAAGAAATAAAGTGCTGTGGCACAAAATGTAGGGTCCTAGCAGGTTTAAATAGAAAGTTTGCAGGTAGAAAATAAAACAAAAGGTTAATTTGTCAGCTTTCCTGATTGATACACCAGTGGAAACCCACAGAGATCGTTGTTGAACTCTGTGCTTTCAAGTACATACAGGTCTGGTTAAGGGAGTCAACAAAATTAGGTGACACAGCCTTATTAAACAGAACTAGCAATTCAGGGTAATTTTGAAGGGATCTTAAGGTTCTGGCTGAATGACAAAATAGCAGATACAATTCCATGTAGGAAGATGTAAACTGATGCACCTGGGGTTGACTCTGGAATTGACACTTAGCATTATTAAGAGAAGGATAGAAAGCACTTTGTAAGTCTGTGAGTTAGACATATCTTGAAGACTGCATGTGTTCTCATCCCCTGCATCTCAAAAAGGGTTGAACAGAGCTAGAAAAGGTTGGTAGGATGCTCAAAGCCATGAAATAGTTTCCAGATAAAGACTGACTACATAAACTTGATATACTGAGTAGGAAAAGATTTGCCTGAAGAAGGAGGGAATATAAATGTATGAATGGTGAGTAGTGTGAGGGAGGTAGCACAAATAGCGTGGAATAGCAGGTTTGGCAAAAAAAAAGAAGGGCTTTTTCACAGAACACGTGGTTATATTGTTGATGACATTAGCACAAGCATCTGAAGTTTACATGGCTTCAAGAGGAATTAGATAAATCCACAGAAGAAGAATCCACTGAGGGATGTAGGACGCAAAGATGCCGTTGTTGGCTCAGAAAATATTGCAGCTCATAGAGTGCTCGAAGACAGGGGGACATTACTGCATGCTTGTCCTCATTTACATGCTTCCCCAGCCTCTCTTGGCCACGGCTAGAGGTAGGATGTGGAACCAAACAGTTCTTGGGTGGGACCTACCATCACCGTTATATGCCTATACCTGCTTTCCGTCTGCCATAGCCTGGAAACTCTGCTTCTGCTGAGGTGCTGGAGCAGTTGCAGGTGCTGGGGACAGAGGGGGGATATACATTCCCAGCAGCATGCTGTTGCTTGTTTTTCCCACTCTAATAGCAGCCTTAAGGGCTGACTTCTTATCAGGCCACCTCTGGTATGTATAGCCCAGCTCTGAATCCTGATATTTGAGGCGGTAATTTTCCATTTTGTCTGTATTACAAGAAGCTCTGTGTGAACTTGTCCTGTGCTTGGGACCTTTCAGAGCCGGTAGACCTGACTGGTACAGTCGTTCTCACTTGCTGAGAGATTTTAGCACTCAGCATGAAACCCTTCCGAAAGACATTCAGGAGTTTCCAGTCAAACACGTAAGTCACTCCAGGATCTACTGGAACTTGGCCTGGTTTTATTCAACCAAGAAAAGTCAGGCCAAGCCAAGCAAATAAACACTCATTTTCAAAATATATCCTGAGTCTTCAGGTGCAGACTTGAACTCCAGACAAATAGGAAGTAGCTCCTGCTTTTTACTGAGATGGTGTGAATTTTGGAGTAATAGTATAAACCAAAATTTTTCAGGGGACTGAAATTGCTTGCAAATATGAACCACCAGCAGTTAAATTCAGATGAATAAAGAGTAAAACAGATATTATATTTTAAAAAAGAGTGATTTAATTCCTGAATTTTCTGAAGCAAAAAAACCTTTCATTTTAGAAATGTTAGAATGTTTACTCTTGACATTTGTAAAATAAACTTTTTTTTTTATTTAATAATGGCTCACTGAAAAAGAAAGGTTTTAAAATGAAAGCAAAAGTCAGATTAGCTTGATTCTAAAAAAAATCCCTATTTTTCGAAAAACTACAAAATGTCTGTTTTGACTCAAACTCAACTGATAATATTTTGTTTTCCTTCTTCTTTAGTGACTGAACCAAAAAACCCATACTTATTTGTCTAGCTCTCATTTTGGGTTATAGTATGAAATTTTTACACAGTGATTCACACTAAATTGAATGCATTCGAAATAAATTACAGCTGCATTTTCCAGCAAGAGTAAATACTGTTTTTTATCTTTGTTTGCAAATAATGGTTATGGCCCTACGAATATCAGTGAGAAAGGATAGAAAGAAGAAGTTCAAAAATTTAAATTTGCACAGTTATTGAAGCTTCTTGTTTTAAGTACTTAATGCCAATTAATGCAGATGCCACATTTTCCCTTTCTTCTTCATGATTGTTTTGACTTCCTCAGCTTAAGGGAAAGCATTCAGAAGAAATCAGTTTCCCTTTTCTCCCTCCTCTCTTCTCTTTTCTTCTTTTTTAACTGGCTATGGCTTCCCTAATTCTTCTCTTTCTTTGAATCCTTCAGTGCTAATAAATTCTTTTAAACTAAAATTTGTTTAATGACTTCACGGAAAATTTGCTTTGTTGATTCCTTTTAAAAAAGGGAGCTTATTTTAACAGAAGAATAACTGACTTTTTGTGTAGTCATTCACTTCAGTGAGTGCTTGCCAAAAGGCCTGCAAAAATGAAATGCTGTCTCTAATCTCTCTTGGCCATGCAGAGGAGTGAGCTCCCCACATGCTTATTTGCAAGTTGATTTGAGGGAGAGCTGCGGGTGAGGGAAGCTTCCCTGTGAGACTGTGAAACCCCATGAGCCAGAGCTGCTATTGCTTTTCTCCTAGCTAGATATCTGTGAGGACATGAGTTGACATAAGCCCAGAGAACATGTTGGTCCCCACAGACGTTATTAGCAAAGACTTTCTCTCCCCCATGCAGTGCATGGTACTTCTGGCTGAGCCAAGTCCCTTTTTCCACCTTCCCTTGGAGCAGCAGATGTCTGGCACTGCTATAGGATATTGCACTGGTTTACTGCTGGTATGTCACTAATGAGAGATGGTTTTCTCTCACAGAAAACCCTTTGGCAAGTACATAACATAGGCCAAACCTCATCCTTTCACCCCACAACCAAATGGTATGGGACTCATTGCAACTGTTCTCTTCCCGCTCAAAACAGGGTGGCTTCACTCCTACCATCCTGTCTTCAGCTCCTTACCCTGTGAACGATGCCCAGCCTAGGAGAATGTTCTGCACCCTCTCTGTGGGCAGGCCAGTACTTCATCCCACAGCCTGTTCCTTTACATTCATGGATGTGGTCATTGTGATTAGAGCTCCAGGGAGAGCTGGTCTTGCGGCCTCTGCTATGCCATGCATAGGGATGTACCAGAATGCACCTTCCTTTTGTAAAAGCTGGAGGTATTTTCACAGATGACCAATACCTGACACCCTTGCTAATTGCCATTTTATTGTGTCAGCTAAGAGCTACGTCCCAAAGGAAACCAGACATGGTCTGTGTTTGTCCTAAGCAATTTATATTTTAAAGGCCCTGATCCTATGCTACCTTCTGTGATGCGTATGTACTTGCATTAGGTCTTTACCCAGACTTACCTTCAGAGTTTATCAACCTTTGTCAGGGTGCTGAGAGTTTCTTTAAAGTCAGGGCAGCTTCTAGAGAGAGATTTGCAGAGCATGGACTCATGTAAAGCTCCTGAACCACCATTATAGTTTACACCATAAAGTTTACTCTTAGTTTTAGACTCATTCATAACTGTTCCAATGTATGTATTGTCATATTTAATCTTCATCTACTTTAATACTTTTTGCTCTCTATAGTCTTTGCATTTTTATTTGCAAATACAGTGTTGGTCATTGGGATTTCCCTTTCAGCCCCTATCAAAGTTCAGAATTTTCATTTCTCTTTTCCTCTTTTTTTCAGTGGTGATGGTTGTCTTCAACCAAATGTGCACACATTTTAGTTTGTGATGATTTCCTGATACAATTAAAAAAAAAGTATAACCTATTGTTGGTGTGGAAAAATATTGCAGATTTTATTGCCTTGAGTGGTTTTTACCTAAACATATCTATTGTATATCTATAGCTGGTTGGTATCACTGACATGACTGAATGAGCCATTCACATGAAATGTCGGTGCAATCAAGTCTTTAGTTACCATCACTGAAAGATACTAAAGTCTACAACAAGAAAGACATTTTCCTTTCACAACACATCTCCAACCCCAAAGTGGCAGATAGTAATTTTCTGTTGCTGGGCTGCATTAGTTTATGGTGTAATCTCATAAAATGTTGTAGTATTACACCAAGAAGGAATTTAGACCCCCAACTTGAAATTTCAGTTTTGCTTCACAGCGCTATAAATTACAGTTGTCTGGTATAAGCACTATAAATTACAGTTGTCTGGTATAAGCATCAGTAGAAACACTAATTTCTTGAAACCAAATGTATGTTGTTGTGTACGAGGAGGTCACACAGCTCTACGTACTTTTTTGTTATTGTTTACCTTAAATATCCCAGCAGGAACAGCAGACCATGCCTTTTACATGGAAATACTTTAATGGCCTTTACAATCTGCAAGACAAGACTGAAAGAGAAGCACAAAAAAATGAAGCCTGTGAATATCATGATGCACATCAGTGTCTGAGTCAAGAATATAAACTGAGTTTTCAAACTCTTAACTGATCCTTTTCTTTATTCAGATCCCAGTGCCGTATTAATGAGATTAAATCTAAGCATTGGGAACCAAAAGCTAATTTTTCTCTACTCATAGCAATCAATAGCATGGAATGGCCGTAATTGCAAATAAATTAGTTCAACTTTGGAACTTTCTGTATAAAAACTGATGGATTTTACCACTTCTAATCCCACCATATGCATTTCTTGTGCATTATGCACAATGTTGCTGCCAGCTACATGGAGAGAACAGGGAAAGTTACTCATGGAAAGCTGAAGGGATTTCCACAACTGTTCCACTATGGGGCTGGAATTGTCATTTTTGTCTGGGTCTAGTGGCATACTGAGGGATTCAGCCACAACATAAATAATTGAAAACATTCCCAGTACATCTGAAAAAAAAGTAGACATGCTCTCGTCTTGCTAAAACATCATCCCCCTGCAAAGAGTAGTGCAGTAAAAGCAGTGTCACATTACTTTAACAGAAGCATTTAACATTTTTACTGACAGAATCTAAAGCATGTGGTTATGGAGTGTGAAATCCTCATTAAAATTCTTCAAGGAAAATCAGTTGAATAAATATCCAGTAACTGTCGTGGTGCCCTCATTGCTGTAGTTTTACTATACAATAATTCTCTGCATTGATCAGCTTTATTCTCATATCATACAGAGAGCTCGAATTCTTGTTCAGGAATTTAGTACCCGCCAGGGACAATTCTGATCTTTCTAACTCTAAAGCTGTATAAATATGCTGCAATAACTGTGGTCATACCAGTGCATTTATGGAGCTTCCCTGTGCTACTCCTCTGAAGCAGTGGCTGCTGCCTCTCCCTGCACACCTTTCCCACCTTCCCCTTCACATGGTGCATACAGAGAATGTGGACAGGGAAAGTGAGGTTCTGAAATAGGGTGATGAATCAGAAGCGGGAAACACCACCAATTTTATTCATCATACTCAAGTCTTCTTTGAATTTCTGCCTTTGCTTGTCTCCTCTGTAGAGAGCAGATTTCTGTAGACCACAGCGTGCTGTTGGACCATGCAGCCTGGAAGTGAAGGGACGGGTTACTGAACTAATACACAGTGGGTGTGCCCTCCTTATAAATGATCCTGGAATAGGTGAAGATTTTAGGGAAAACTTCAGTATCTTGAAGTAAGTCCTAGAGTTTCTTCAAAAGTGAAAAAGGAATGGCCACACCCTGCTCCTGGATGAAGGGTATTGGAGAAATTTGATGTATGTGTGTGTCCACTATTAACTCTTCCAGCTATTAAATTTAATAAGTCGTAGTATATCTTTACCTTGATCCTGTCACTATTTTAAAGTGCTTGGCAGTTCAAAAGGACCAGAGGAGGTGAGAGAGGTATTGAATGTATCTTAAAAGAGCTGCTGGCTTCCCTAGTGGGAAATGATTCTTATTTTGGTTAAACTGGAAAATATTTAAATTCTTCATATCTCCAAGCTGTTATGAAAATGTCTCTGCATGTTGCACAGTTAAGAGTTTTTAGCTATATGATTCTAATAACACATGAGGCTCTCAAGAGGAAATTCACAAAAGCCTAATTTTAAAACATTTTTCCTGCCAAAATTGCTAAATCTTTGAACAAAGAAACATTATTAAAAAATCCAATACTCTATGAAAAACGAGTATTTTAAAATTGGAGGCTAGAATATGAAAAAGAGAGATTCTTGTCTACAGATGCAAACCTGCACCGAACTTTAACTGTTGAATAGCAAGATTCTGCCTTTAGTCTGGGCTGGACTACTCCAGAAAATTCAATAGTGGATATACTGGGATCTGCTGATCCAAACAATCGACTGTATGACTCTAGTGAATTCATGCACAAACTGGTCACTGGATCATGTGTAAATAGGTAAGTGTTCAATACGAAGCTGGTCTATTTTTCTACACATTTTAACCAGAAGGTGGCATTGTGTTACATCTTTTGCGAATAAACCATCTTTGTTTTATTTTTCCTTTATGAGACTTGGACTTCAGAAACAACACTAACTCATGTTTTTCTCCTTTGTTGTTTTGGGGGGATTTATTTATTTTTACAGATGTGATGAATTGTCACTCATGCATGTTTCATCCTCACTGAAAATGTGTTCTTTGCTGACAGTCTGATACTCATGTTATTGCTTTATTATCCAGATACATTTCTGGTCAAAACAAATTGAAGAACTTTATCTAGAAAAAAGCCTGTATATACTCTGTTGTGAAATGTTGTTTCAGTTCACAGCTATGTTTGAAATAATTTATAGCGATGTCAGTAGAAATTACATTGCGTTAATTCACAGCCAGGACAATTGCATACCACTGAAGTACAAATCTCTTCTATATGGTGGCTCAGTGAATCTGTTCTGCTAGAACAGGTACTATATCTAACAGATACAGTGCCAGTGTAAAAGTCAGAAACCGAAACAGGCATTGAAATGGTCTGAATGAGTGGGAGAGACTCACATTTTACAAACTCCTTAATCAGAGTCCTCAGAGGTTTGAGAGGTATCTGAAGTCATGCAGGAAGGTCAGTTGTTTTAAAACATGTGTTTGTGTGTTTGTATGATTTTTAAAAAGCACAGGATTGGCAGCTACTGTCGATCAGATGTCATGCTCCATGTAGTCCCTGGACTCATGTAAACTGTGGGAAAAGATTTCTAAAGGGGATGACAGTCTCAAAAATTGGCTCAGTCTCTTCAGCCACCCATCATGTGCAATGGCTGTGATAATTTTAGTTGTGTCCTGTGCAATATGAGAAACAGTTCATTAGAAGTCACGCAGGAATCAATCTTAAGAGGTTGACAGTTGCTTATCATCTGAACTGATCCAGCCTCCTCCATGCTGAAGAGCTAGTTTATCCATTATCAGTCAGCCTTTTAATCAATTTTTTACAGGACTTGCAAACAGTGGGCCACCAAACACATTCTGCTGAGCTGCAGGCCTACCCCATACAGGAAGAAGGCATCTGTCTCAAAGTACTGATTTTCAATAACAACTTGTCTTGTACTTTGCTAGAATATTTTCATATAAAAATGGAAATAGAGCTGTATCTGAAAGTGAAATGTATTTAACTTTTTGGTCCCATCAGCAGCATCTCTGCTTTTCACATTGGGAAAGGCATATGATTCTGTGGTTTAATTCCTTATGTACATATGAGGTCAGGGGCAGTACATAATGGCATTCATACAAACCTTTCAAATCCAGGCAAAAGCAAGAAAAGTGTAGGTGTCAAAATAAGAAATGCTATTGCCCTAACCTTGCAAAGCGTCTGTGGACAATATGGCTGATTAAGATTTCTGACTTTCAGAAATGGCAACTTAACACAAGGGACTCATAAACGCTTTTAGAAACAGCCATTATAATAATCTCCTTAACCACTGACTGGCAAATCGTGTTGACTCTGACACAGAAATATCTCTGCAGCAGCAAGTAACAAAGATCATATCACACAATCAACAGGTTTGATGTTTTCCTGCGCTGTAAATGGTTGCAAACTATATTTATTCTCTACAATCTGTAATGCAACACAGATATTACACTAATACAGTTAAGACACCTGCTGATACTATACTGCATCAGCTTGAAAATGCTGGCATGGTCTGTACTTATTATTTTGAGGAATAACTACAGGTATTGCCAAATCCTAGAGTCTATGGAGTGCATGCTTTCATTGTATCTCCGTACTGAACCAAACCTTCTGTCTGTATTCAGGAAAGTACTGCAAGCATGCAGCTAAGACCTTTCCATTTCTAATAATGTATGATGGAAAAGGTCATGAGACAGATGAGAAACCATATTCAATCAATACCAGACAGATTTTTTCCCCCCACTGATTTTGGAAAGTATTTCCACGGTTAGTAACACTCTGGGATACATAGAGAAAGAACAGTAAACTGGTGTGCCTGTAAACATATTTATTTGGCATTTTGCTTCACTGAGCATAGAAGTCATCTGGCCAATCTTAATTTTTTTCTAAGGGACCATCACAAAAAGACCTGTAATACAAAGGAAAAAAACAATCTGCAAATGCTCCCTTGAAATGTGGCCTTTCCTGCCTAGTTACAGAATGAAATCGATACACAGCTGCAGATTTGTTGACCTGCACATGAAATTGAAACTATAATATGAGAAAAAGTGAAATTCTTCCCTGATGATAGGTTTTTCTCTATTTAGATACCAGTAGTGGGAAAAATATAATGACTGTAAGGATCTGCAGACCCCCGTAAAATGTTAGAGAACGTCATGTTGAGAAAGGGCATATGTTCTCTACATCACTGCTTCTTAATCTTCTCAGGTTTTCACAAAGAAGTCATATTAATCAAATCTGCTTTCAGCTATATGAAAAGTGTAGTTTGAATGGTTCACAGCTTAGGAAGGAATTGAATGTAGAAGGAAACCTTGGATAGAAATAAGCCCAAAATTTAAAATAACTTGCTGTTGTCAGTATCTTACTTTATCATTCTGAATAGATGTGACAATTTTGCACCAGAAAGCTCTGAAACTGCCCCATACTGTGGCTGTGGAGTGGCTCATGAAGGCAATACAGGAGCAGGGGAATTGCCAGATGAAATGAGAACTGGTGAGCCATCTGCTACTGGCTTGAAAAGAAAAAAACCAAACCCAACAAAACATCCTACCCAGAAATGCATCAGCAAGGAGCAGAATTCTGCCTGGCACTGAAAAGACACACTGCTCTCCTACCTGATTTGAAAATCTGCTTGGGAGTTTGGGGAAGGTTGAGATGCGTATCTATGAGGTGAAGGTTTTGTTACAGTTTAGCTCCTTTTCCTTTGTCCCAGTGAGGACAAAGAGAGGGGGCAGAGAGGGGAAGAGAAGAGGACATCCCTTCGGTTCCATGCAGCAGGGGAATGGGTCAGGAGGGAAAGTGGTTGCCCTCTGAAATGATCAGGAGAAGCCAGTGTACTCCTTCCTATATGGGGGCTGTCTAGGATTCTTCATGCTTTCATAAAACAGGATAACCTTCCAGTCTCCCTCTGACATTGTGCCTCCTTGTTTTGGGCTGTTTTGGAGACAACCTTAAATCTGTGGAAATACATTGTTTTATTAAATATACCAGATAAACCCCACAACGCTTGTATGTGGTTTCCTCATTGTTATTAGTATTTCTTGCTTACTTGGCACAGACTTTGTGTTTGGCACCTTTGTTACTACAGGGGGAGACTTGATCCCTGTGCCCAAAAACTGTTCTGATAATTCAGTCTTTTTCTCATTGAAATGGGGATTCTTGCTGCTGACTTTGGATATGAAGAACAGGGAAGGCATGAGAGTACACTGCTTTCCTCTCTGCTGAATTTGAATATCAGACTTCTAGTTAGATGATCAACATATCACAAAATAAACTGAGATAGAAATGACAGAATCTTGGTTCTGGCAATAGGATCTGAGGAGCACTTCTCTGTCACTTAAAACAAAAGCAACAGGATTTCTTTTGAAGGCAAAATATATTTAATTCTAGAAAAAAATTCCACAAATAAAAAAGAGGCAGCAATCTAATGAGAATTATATTTTAAATTGGTGCCAGAAAAACAGGATATTCCTGAGGTCTTTCTGAACATGTCTGGACTCTGGAGAAAATCTACTAATAGCAAAGGCATGACATTAGATTACAACCACAAACTGCAGTCTTAAGACTGTAAAGAAAAGTATAAGTCTATACCATTTCTTATTTGTAGTATAATCCCTTCTATAAGAATAGCCTTTCCTGGAATTATTGAGAAGGAAATTCTCTCTTGCTTGTAAATGTAATTTTATTATTCCTCTCACTGTATTTGTAAAGATAGCTGAAAATGTTTAGCTTACCACTTTTCAGAATGCTGTCCAAATCTGAGGGTGGTTACTATAAAGGGAATCTAGCATGGACTAATGATTATTATGCTGTGGTATTTGAAATCAGAAGTGTTCAATTATCGACAACATGTGTTAAAGTCAAACTTCGAAGGAGAAATGAGACTTGAAGTCTGTGGGGCTTGCAGATGCTTAGGATCAAGCTGTAAGACCTCTGTCTGCTCTGACTGCTATTGGTATTGATCACTTGTGTATCCCATGGAATTCCTTGCTCATGACAGGAAGACAACATTCAGATTTGCAGACCTTCTGCTAGGTGGAATACGATGGATATCAGTGAAATGGGAATACACCCATACTCAAAAACCTAATTCTACAACAACATGATCTCATACTAGAACTGTAGGTGGAGAAGTGACTGAGACCAGCTCTGCAGAGAAAGACTTGGGGGTGATGGTTGATGAAAAACTCAACATGAGCCAGCAGTGTGCACTCACAGCCTAGAAAGCCAAAGGAATCCTGGGCTGCATCCAAAGAAGTGTGGCCAGCAGGTCGAGGGAGGGGATTCTGCCCCTCTCTTCTGCTCTCGTGAGACCCCACCTGGAACACTCTGCACAGTTCTGGTGCACCCAATGTAAGAAGGACATGGAGCTGTTGGATCAAGTCCAGAGGAGGCCACAGAGTTGATAAGAGAACTGGAACACCTCCCTACGAAGACAGGCTGAGAAAGTTGGGGCTGTTCAGCTTGGAGAAGAGAACGTTGAGTGAAGACCTCATGGCAACTTTCCAGTGTCTGAAGGGGCCCTACAGGGAAGCCAGAAATAGGTCCTTCCTCAGGAACTGTAGTGACAGGACAAGGGGGAATGGATTCAGGCTCAAAGAGAGTAGGTTTAGATTAGATATTAGGAACAAATTCTTTACAAGGTGGTGAGGCACCAGAACAGGTTGTCCAGAAATGTTGTGCATGCCCTAGCTCACTGGAACAGTTTGCCCAGAGAAGCTGTGAATGCTCCAGCCCCTGAAGTGTTCAAGGCCAGGTTGGACTGGTACTTGGAGCAACAAGGTCTAGTGGGAGGTGTCCCTGCCCATGGCTGGGGTTTGGAATTTGATGATCTCTGAAGTCCCTTCCAACCCAAACCATTCTATGACTCCATAACTTTTTTTTTCTTTCAGTAAGTCCCAATTCTCATGATGGTGAGAGAGGAGTTACTTATTGCAGTTAAGGCAAAGTGTGTACAACACACAGTTTACAGCTGTGAGCTGAGTCTCATGACTGGGGAGCGGGAGAGGCTGTGGGCCTCAGAAGTCTACAGCACTGTTTGCTTTGAAACAATCACTCAGACATAAATGACTCACTGTGAGGTGTTGGAAGTCATGCTGGTTGGTGTAGCATTCAGTGGTCTAACAGCCTCAAGCTCAGTGCAGGGAAAAAAAAGACAAATTTTTCACTGGAATCATAAAAAAGTAAAGAGAGGAACATGCTGCTCAGACTGCCTTTTTGATGCTATTGGAAATCAGCTTATCTAGAAATTGCACTAGACAATCTGGGGTGAGCTATGATGTTTCAAAAGTACTGATTGAAGGAGATGATGAAGCTCGCTCACATAGACTCAAGCTTGCTGGCATGTTAAAATCACTGGCTGAAAATACAGAAAAAAAAATATCTGATTTGGGAGAAAAGATACTGGTTGAGAATTATTTACATTATTTTTATATTATCATCACTGACTTTGGATGGCCAGCTGATATGCAAAGATGAGCAGTGGAGGCAACTTAGCAGAAAACCGTGATTCCATTCTATGTGACTCTTCAACTTGCTTTTTGCCCAGAGAAGTGGTTGAGAGTTGAAGCTGACTCTTTTCAGAGTTGTACTGACTGTAACACTGCTGGCAGCAGTGGAGGGAGGCTGAACTCATCCAGGTGCCATGTCTCTCCAAGTGCTTTGTGATGGTGGTGGTGAAGAGCAAAGGGTTTGGGACGATCTTATTCCAGGTATACCATGTGCAGTGTAGTGTGTGTATATATAGATTCACCAGTGAAATTGACAGTTTCCCCAGGAAATGTATCATCATAACAGGTTGTTATCTCTCTGCATGCTTCCATTTGGACTCACTTCAGCTTTCTATAGCAGAGGTGACTTGTTAAAGAGATAAAACTATGTGTTCATATCCTTCTTGATGCAGCACTTGACTTTTCATTGCTCAGCACGAGATACTGTCACTTGGCCATTTTATCTGTCACATAGGGACAGCAGAGGGAATTGGCTAATGTGACTCTGCTACAGAAGATTTTGAACTCTCTGAGGTGGAGAAGTGAGCCAGACATAAGTCCAGAGGAGGAGGACATAATACAGCTGGACCCCTCTTTGGGTGGGAGTGCTCTGTAAGTCTCCACTGGAGCTGTGATTTTTGGATGTCTGATCCCTATGGTAAGATGGACTAAAAAGTGGATACTCATGAAGCAAAGAGGCTGCCCCCCCACCTCTGATGTTTTCAGACAGAAGGCTAGAAAATTTAAACTGGTGTATATTTGTCGCAGTGACCGCTGCTGTCTACAGCCCGGGCTAGCTCCAGCGATGTGCAGCAGGAGTGGGGAGCAGCCGGAGGCACGGAGCTTTAAAGCTGCTCCTCTGAGGCCTCAGCTCTACCCTGCGGAGCACCGGCTCCAGGCACTGTAGCAGCCAGCAGCCCTCGATGAAGGGAAAGAGAAAATGTAGCGAGGAGGCTTGCCACAGGAGGAAACCCCACCGTACGGAAGGATATCCACACAGGACAAGCAACATCTGCAATGTGACCATGCCTTATAAAGGAGGGTTGAACAAGGGGAGTAACCTAACTAGGGACCAATAAGAGGATTAGGAGGGAGGGACGCTGGAGGGATGGACTCACATCTGGCCCAATGGTCTTGGTGGGTGGAGGGAGAGGGGTCACATGCCCCAATGGGGCATTGAGGTTCAGCGGATTTCCAGAGGGGCGGTATCAGAAGGGGCAGGATCCCAGGGGATTGACAAGGACCATATAAGGATAAACAGGGAGGGCTTAGGTGATAGACACTGAACCTTCGGGAATAACGGGAGGGGTTTGGGTGATTGATGGGGAACCAACTAGAACAAGGGGAGGGGAACAACCATATAGGGAACACCAGGGGAGTGGCTTGGATCTGGGACAAACCAACTGGGAATGGAAGTAGGGAAGGTAGGGATGAACCATTGGGGTACAAAGAATATACGAAGAACATATAAAAACACAATAAAAACATCTCATCACCACATATATTTCTTTGCAATTCAGAATGAAAAGACGAAATAGTTTTATAGATAGCCAAACACAGTATATTCAACAAGGGAATCAGATGCAGTTCTGTTCATGACTGCTAACTTTCTCTGTCTCAAGAAAGTTTACCTCTCAGGAAACTCTGCTAAAAATACATAGTAGGCAGAGGTACCTGTTGTCTTTCTTCTGCTTTTTCTCTAAGGAACTGGTATTAATCACTGTCAGATGCAGGATACTGTGCTGACAGAGTCTTTGCTCTGACAGCGGTGTTCTGGAGTTATATTTTTATGCATCTCAGTTTCCATACCAACTGCTTGATGTTGCCTGCTTGCTGCAGACATGGTTTTCTAGCAACTGAAACCTGAGACTCTCTCACATAAGCTTTATAGATCCCCCATTTTATAAATCCCTGCCTATCTCCACATGCAAGTCTACTTTCCCACCTTCCTTTGTATTCCTGCCATTGCATCCTCTAAAATGCCAGGTGTCCTGCTCCTTTTCTAGATTCATTACTGAATGTTGTTAACGATTTTTGCCTCTCTGTTTCCATCTCAATGAGGAATTCACTTGTATCACTTAATTCCAGCAGGCCACCTACCTTGGCAAATAGTATATTAGATTGTTGGCCATGGTGTTCTTCACCAGAACCAGGACTTGTTTTGGTTCCTTGTGTACCCACTAAACACAGCACAGCTAGAACATGCTTTTTTTCTGTAATCAGAGCAGCATATTGCCCTAACCTAAATGCTACAGCTTACTATGTTTTGAATGGCTGGTTACACTTCCTCTCTGTCACAGGTGGCCAGGTTTGTAAAAGGAGAAGAAAAAGAATTGTATGCATACTAAAATTTCTGAACTGTGAAAAGAACAGCTAATATAATCCCCATCTGCCTGTCACAGAATGGTTGAGTGTCTAGAAACATTGGAGCATAGAGAACATAGAGCAAAAATCTTATATAATTAATGAAAATTGAAAATAGAAAGAAGTCATGCAGTCTAGATGAGGTGTTTCTAACAAGTATCAGGATGAAACTAGGGCTGACTGGAAAATACCAACACTTAGGTAAAGGGAGAACCCAGAAATTTTTACCTTAAGCACAAAAATTGTCCAAAAATCAAAACTCAAAACATGCAGTTAGGGACTTGCTACAACTTCTATTTGGTTTTCTTGTTGGTCTGTCATTCTCTATTGCTCAGTTTATTTGTTCTATGATATGCCATGCCTTACTGATCTATTGTGTATTCTATCATGAAAATCAGGCTTATGAGGATCTTCGGGGGAAAATGATGAAAACCTTTAAGTTTCCGTGGAGAATTAGATATTGAAAAGTAATTTCTTTGAAAAACCATAGGAAAAGAAATTTATACATAAGCCCTAATTGAGACCAGTCTTCTACATCCTAACAGATATAGTAATTTTTGTTTTCTTCAGATGTGCTATATTGTGATAAAAGAAATAACTGGAGGAAGTATTTATAAGGGGCAAGAAAAATGTTTTGGTTATGATGCCATCTGTCCAATGCTAGCTGACTGCTGAGGCAGTGGAAATTGAAATTATTATAATAGTTTCTGTAATCTTCTTAAATCTTAAATTAAATTAGCATCAGGATTGGCACTTCTAGACTGAGTTGATGGCTGTGATTATGGGTCCTTCTTGCCTTCTCTTGTTTCATTTATTGTTAGTTGCTATTATATGTTCATTAAAAAGTAATTTGATAAATCGTGGGATTTTCTGCCTGTAAAACAATTATCAGAATGAAGAGTGACGGCAGTGGCTAGGGAATATGCTGAAATTTGGTAACCCTTTGTGAAGGCAGAGCAGGATACAAAAATCTTACTATTTAATAAAAAATTATTTAGTGTAACAGTACCTTCTTCTACTCTCCATAAGTAAATGAAGCAGTATTTGAGGTATCTTCTGTGTTCTAACTCGGTCTCTGCCATGGATGAACATGTGATGGCCACTTTTGTCAATATTTTTGTGAACCAGTGCTGATTAATCAGATAGGAGGACTAGTGGGTAAGATCATGACACTGTGGACAGGAATTCACAATTCTCTTACATAGGTGAGTTCTGAGGACTGTACTGAAACAATTTTGAGGAATCACTGACTGATTAATTTAAAAATTACAGAGGCCTGTGGGTATCCAAATATAGACTCTGAACTTCATCATGGCATGGACTTATGTGAAGCCATTCAGGACCAGGTGATTTTTAGTGGCCTTTCTGTACTTTTTGAATACCTCTATTCAACTTGCTTAAAAGGTCTCCAATCTCACATTGAGAGTGAGGAATGGTGGAGGAAGCAATGAAAGTTTGGTGAGGTGGAATGGGGGAGCCTGAGAGAAAAAGAGAGAGATTGTTCAGATAGGCAGAGAGCATATTAGCTATAACTGGGACTGTGTTTATACTGTCATGTTAGCTTAGGATTCAAGGTCACAATCAAAGGTTTCCTCATTGCTTACACATTAACGTTCACCCTGGCCTTTACTGGCTGTCAGGCAGACCTTGGATCTGACCATGAACACAGCTGCATACACCCTGGAAAAGCCTAAATGATTCTGAGGTCTAAGGAAGAGTCAAAATTTATGTGGAGAGAGCTGAGAGAGGCAGGCTGATGGGGGATGAAGTGAGATAAATAATGGAGTGCTGGACAAGGAAGAGTTAACCTCAGGGAAATTCAAGAGGAAGCAGGATGGTAGCCAAGCCAGCTTGAAGGACAGAGGAGGCAGTTGTCTGCTGCAAATGTAAACTGTGTCGAGGGTTTTTGTAACTTCACTGAGATGCAGATTACCAGGAGACACTCTCCTTATAGGGTAAATTGGTGTGAAGCATGGAGAGAGCTACTGACAACAGTCAGTCTCTGGCAGCCCCTCTGGTCAGCACATAGCCCTGGGCAGTCTCCGCCCAAGGAGAATTGTGTTTCCCGTCAGCATGGGAGAGTAATTCGCAGCACAAAGATTCAACAATGGCAACAATCTTCTTTCCTGGAGATCAAAATAAATAATTCCAGTTCATACAATAGCTCTTAAAACAGACAAATATTTCTTTGTAATAGTTGCAGTAGAAGAACGAATTAACATAACTCTGAGCACTCTCCAAGGACAGTGCATCCTCAGAGCCAGAGAACACACCTACGCTGAGTACGATGTGTGCTTGTATGACTCAAAACTTATATTCACAGCTGTGGTGGTTTGGTTCCACAGAGCATGCCATGAGCCTTCCTTTCACACTAGATTATCCTAGACTGCATTGTTCTGGAGACATTGCGTCTGGCTCCCTTTGGAGATGCCAGGAAGCCAGAAGATGTGTGTGTGGTGCAGACTGCTACAGGAGCACTCACATTCATCTTAGAGGTGACAGGCTTGTTGCAATTAATTATTCCTCTCTCAAAATCTGGCTCCTCACCATCTTCATAAACCCTGAAGCAAATATTATAGTACCCTCAGGCCCTCAAGAATGCTTATACAGCAGGAATTTGGCTTCTTCCAAATGTGATTAATAAGCTTATTCATTACATTTTGCCCCTTAAAATATCAAGAAGAGAGTCCAGGCACAAACTGCACACAGGAGTTTATTCCTGTTTGATGAGGACATATGTTTGCCTGACCTGGAGGACTTGACATCTCTGATAAACTTGTAATTGAAGGAACTGGTGAGGAAGCAGTTGAAAGTGCAGATGGGGAAGAAGAATTAGGAGTCGTCAAGGTTTATGTGGACTGAAGCGCACCAGCTGAGGTTAGACTGAAATAAATGATGAGAGACTGAGATAAATGATGGAATAATAATTAGAAATAAGAAGATTTAGAAGAATTAAGCAAGTGAAAAAGGAACAGCAATCAGATCGTTTCTGCAGATAGGGACAGGCACCATGGCTGCCTACTGAAGTTAAATGGCAGGAGAGAAAGATTCTCTGTGGCACTTAGCGCTGGGTGGCCACAGTTAGGATTTCTAAGCCTCACATGTTAGCTGAATTCTTGAATTTACAGTGGCTGAAAAAACATGCAAGTCAGAATATCCAGGAATTTGCCTATCAGGTGCACAGGGCAAAGTCTTAAAAACAACGTAGACTGTCCTCATGTTGCAATATTTTCCTGTACTAATTTTATTATTATTTCATGAAATGTATTACAGAGATTTCCACAAGCCTGATTCATGACTCAGGATGTGTTAGGTACATTAAAAATAGATAGGTTTTGTCTTCAGGATGGTCAAAATATATGACAGGAATCTGCAGAAGGAAATAAACACAAGAGACAGTGAGAGACAAATAATGTAGACATGTACAACATTTATGTTGTAGGTTTAGTTACTTACAGATATGGGACACATCATCTAAGACACCATTTTCGTCTTTCCCTGTTCTGCATCTTTTACAATGGAAGGTATTAATTGGTTGGAAGATACATCTTCAAAGAAAAGTCACAGTAAAAATGGTATTTTTCCTTTCTGTAAACTGAAATGGCTTCAACACAAAGACAAGTCATTAGTTAGTGTTCAGTGATCCCTACCTTGTTCAAATACTCCCTTTCTGCCTTACTCACCTGAAGAAGCTACACAATACACAGAAGGAGTTGTTTAAAAAGGCTTCAGATGAGACAAGAGGAATAAGAAATAGGAATAATGGTAGAAGTCCTTAGCAGAATGTAGGGATGGACAAAGGTGTGTGGTGGAAAAAAAAAAAAGAGTCATAAAATGAAACGTAGTCTTGGAAAGGGGACTTTAAAGATGATACTAAAGAAGACAGGACACTTTGGAGGTAATTTGGAGTAGCAGAGGGAATTTTATATCTGGCAAATACCATTAATAGTCTTTTTAAGAACCTCCATAATAAATTGATGGTGAGAGAGAAATGTTTCTTCTCACTATGAGGTCATTCAAACCATGCTAACATACTGGCACCCTGTGCATGTTATGGGATTGCTTCTTAGTGAACACTGAATAATTACTCTTACCACTGGAGAGATTAATAGAATGAAAATTAAGCTTCTCTAAACGCAATCTTGATTATTAGGTCTCTGAGTGTGTTGCGGGGAATGCATTGCTCAAGTGTTCAAAAAAGTGCACAGTATGTACTGTGTTATCAGTATTTTAAAAGTTAAGAGTTTGACAGGAATTTCAGCATTAAATGTAATCCCATATGAAACACTCTCCAGGAGCTAATCTGTTGCCATGTCCTGTTTATATAACTAGATCCACCATATAGAATTAATAAAAATGCATGGCAAATCTTGATGCACTTAGCAAAGCATCTACCACTGACACATCCTTGAAAAGCCTACTGGTTTATACAACACATTTCTTTTGTCAACAGCCTCGGCTTTTGAAAAGTGTCTTGTTCCGTACTTAGCTCAGGCACAGAGCTACATAGAGGAGGATGTGCCTCTCTCATGCCCAGATTAGGTCCTGGGACAGTACTGTTGCTTCTGCACCCAGCACAGATGAGACGTTTTATCCTGGTAGATCTGGGGTACCTCTGTGAACAGTCAAAGATCTGGAAACACTGAGCAGAGACACATCCATTTGGTGCTTTCCCCTTCAATGTCAGAACTTCTGAGCCTCATACTGGCTACTACTGACCTGCTTCTACATCTCTCCCCACCGTGAGAGGGAATTGTGGCTTCCTATGCAGTCCGGAAGTGCAGTGAAGACACAGAGCCAGCACAGATCAAGTGGTGTTCCCCAGCCCCTTTTGGAGCAAGAACTACATTGCACATTCAGCAGGAGTCTGACTTCCAGTCCTTGGGAGATTTCCATGCTTTATCTTCTCAGCACACGCTTTTCCTATTGGGCTGATGTTTTCTGACAACCATTTTTCCATCCAAACCAACAGGTACCTTAAGGACCGGGTCCCAGCCACGCACGATGCAGGGGCATTTTAGATATGGATTGTATGAGCTCTCAACTTGCTCAGCATAAGCTTATGAGCTCTGTGTCAGCACTGGCCAAGTTACATTTATACTGGATCTGTGGCTGACTACTAGCACTTATGTTTCCTACTTTTTCCATTACCTGTGGTATCCTGGACCTCTTTCAGTTCAGATAATGGAGTGTTAATAAAGGTCCTTTTGCTGTAATTTTCATTAAAAAGCAGACAAACTTTTTTAAAGGAAAAGACATATTTTTCCCTCATGCATTCATAAAACAGAGAAAGGGCTAAGACCCATACTTAAAAAATAATATTGAAGAATAGAAAAAGAATAGCCATGGAAAAATAAACTCTGAAGTCATTTGGGAGGAAGAGAGACCAGGGCAGAAATATCCTGTTGTAACTGTTCCATGGCACCATACAACTGGAAAAAAATGGTTCTTTTAGTTAGCATTTATTGCTAATACTCAGTTGCCCAATGTTTAACTAATTCTTTCAACAAAGTTTTGCAATGAAAATTCTCTTTTTTTGGTGGTTCTTTTTGTTCGTTTTAATTTGAAAGGGCAAACTTCTAAAGAAGTCCATGAAGAACAAGTAACTGAACTTAAAGGATGATATGTGTCACTGGGTGCAGTGCCACTGTGACTGTTCTGGGAACTTATATGATAATGAATTTGTCTCAGATAAAGACCAGCAGATGTCCATGATTGTCTCACAAGTTTCCCATCAGATTTATTTCTAAAAACTTATTAATACATTTTAAATCTTAATTAGTAATGAAAAGGTTGTACTACAACTGCTTTACTTTCATGTTACAATTACAAAACAACTTAGCCTGTTAATTGCAAGTGAAAAAAGAAAGGAAAATTTTCAGCCTTGGAAGTTTTGACTGACATGTTCTTGGTTTTGAAAGGTGGGGAGCTGCTATCAGACACAAAGCACTGGAGATCAAGGGACCCTGCATAACTATGTAGATATCTGACTTTCAGAGGAGTTTTTTTTGTATTTGTTAAAGCTGTGGTCATCTGTCACTTAAGTAACAAGGATTAGAGCTTTATTTTGGTTTCATTCCAGGAAAAAAACAAGGATTTTTAAGCTCAGAAGCATGCCAGGTTTTCTTCAAGGCAGCCATTGGTACAAAATGAGAAGTAATAACCAGAAGTCCCTACTTGGTAACACAAAATTATTTTCATTTTAACTAGAAATTTTTGAAACAGCAAATGCTTATACACAAATTGGGGTTTGTACACATTGCAAAGTCTTTGGAAAGACAGGAAGAAGATAATGTCAAGCAAGTACAAAAGCAAGGTATTCACAAAGCTGGTACTCTCATGAGCATGCATCTTTTCTTTTACCTGTCAAAAGCAGGCTGGCTTGGCAAGAAATTTACTGGCTGATTGCTTTCTGAGAGTTCATGGGATTGTTGCAAAGTGCAACTTGCTTTCTTTAAAATTTTTCTCTTTTTTATATCTGATAAAAGCTAACATTATGGATGAGAGATTTCAGTCATCCCTACCAGCCCGCCTCTTCTCTTGTTATTCAATCTGTCATTGCCATTCTTTGGAGCATTAGAGCTGAAAGTAGATTAGGGCACCTTCAGAGCTACCAGCAGAGGTAAACCCTCTAGATCTATGTAGTCCTTCAAATGGCTTTTCAAATGGCTCACAGTGATGCTGAGCTTTCTGCCTGCAGCTCATTTTTTGTCTGCCAACACAATGTAGGTCTCTGGATTACAGCAGTTGCTGGAGTGCTGCAGTAGTCAGAAGCCCATCTGTCCTGAAGCAAGGGTGAAATATAGTCTTTGTGATTATAAACACAATTTTGAACAATTACATGAAATGATGTGGGAATGGATAAGGGTGATCATATGGTAAAGGGCCACAAACACAGAAGGTTTTGCTGGTGATGCCATACATGATTCCTATTTCTTTTGACTGTATGAAACTTGGTTAAAATTTCCAGGTAAGTATAAGTTCTGATTCCAGTTTACACTCTCTTCTCAACACAGGCTATGCATGCAGTCCTGCCATGGGCTGTCTATAGCCTGTGGCATACTGAGTAATTGTGAGAGCAATGTTATTTTTTGGACAAGTTGTGTTACAGTCCTCCAGTTTCTGCTCTGGGGCTGCCACACTGGAAATCTCTGCACCTTAGACTGTCCTTAATCATCACATAAACAGAAGGCAGGTAGTGGAGAAGGCAGAGATTGGAAGGCTCTAATACTGGTCATATAAAATATGGAAAAAGTCAGGTATGAACCATGTAATTTTCCTTGAAAGCAGTGTCTGGCAGTGAGATCACAAAAAGCTGGGCTTCTTTTACCCTAACAAGGATTAACAGTACTTTGTTCTGTTTGTTCTGTTCCTTATCTGTCATGATGATTGCTTCTTCCTGATTGTATTTTTTTAAATCCTGTGAAGGATTGAATGTTATCCCAGTTTGTATGACTGCACTTATTACTGTCAGCCACAATATTTTTAGATAATGTATAATCACATTTGAGTTATTTCTGCATTCAGTGGCTTTTTCTGTTCCTATAATTTTGTTTTGCACCTTACAGAGTCTGTTTTCCAACTCTCTGAATGCCCCTAGATTTGATGGCACACCATTTAGATAACTGCATAATCATTCCACAGCTCACTGTGACAGCAAGTCTCTGGAAATTCTGAGTCAGGTCTGCCTGCAGGACTAGCACATGAAAGAGCTGCCAGGAAACAGAAAAACATCTACCATCCATCTCCTGAACATTGCCTAGCACCTTGTCCTTTCGGAGGTAGAAGATAATGTGTTAAACCCTGAGTAACATTCCATGTCAGTTTGCACCAGTGCAGCTCTACCAGAGGTGACTCATTTCCATTTCTATACTGATGGTGATCCAGTTATATATGATGGCCCAGGTTCTTATTTCAAGGGTATTACAGGGCAGAAGGGACAAAGCATCCAAGACATAATTAAGAATAATTTCCTAGCTGCCAAAGAATTGTCTGGAACCAATGCTGGGAAACTGTGTAACAGTCACTTGCAGCATTTTCCATGCTGTTTCTCATGCTCCAAAAATCAGACAGTGGGTTTTTTTTTTACCTTCAAAGAAATGGAAAAGAAATTAAAGGTTTGCTCAATGCGGTACTAATTTTGTGTGTATATGTGTAATGTGAATTATCTCTAATAATTGCAGACAAATAGGGAATGCCTATATCAGTATATTAACCATCAACAAATGAGAAGTGAGAGTGGATATATTGTTGGCTGCTCCACACATTTCTGAACAACATTGCTATAGTTAAGACTGGAAACATTTAGGACAAAAGGGCAAGCACTTTTGGTGGGAAAGCATCTCTAGAATTTTATTTGCCCTTTAAATTGTCTTTTGAATAACTTTGTAGATCACTACTTTTAGTGTAGGTTAGTCATTTAATTAGAAGATAAAGACAAAGAAGAATCCTGTTTATAACTCTTAATCTACTAAAGTCATTATCTAGCTAGCAGTCCTGAGAGAATATTCAACATACTGAACTGATTTGTGCATGCTTCATTAGCTCTTTATATCTTAACTGCATATAATAATTCCCAGCTCTGTCATGGTTATCATGGTGGAATTTCCACTGAAGTCAATGAACTCGGAGTGTAAATTGACTGCAAAACAGTGACTGGGACAAATTCCCTTGTTATCTGAAACCTTTGAAATGCCACTGGCTTGAGTGGAATTGCTGGAGACATGACTAAATTTGGTTTAATTTTCTGGTTTTTATTCAAGTTAGTGCCTCGAAGACCTGGATTTCTCTAATTTAATTTTATTATTTTGAGCTGAACTTGACAAATAATGATAAAAATAGTGCCTTTAGGGTTTGATTGAGAAATATTTTTGTGACAACTTGAAAGATGTCTGTTAGAATCAGCAAGCCCTTGACTGAACTTTCAGTGGCCATAGAGGAAAGGTAATTGAAAAAATCAGTCAGCTAATAGGGTGCTTGAAAAATGGTTAGTTTTTCATGGATTTAAAAAAATACAGCTAAAATTTTACTGCATTCAGATTTGTGCAAAATACAGCCATTTAAAATATAGATGAGATTAAAAAATATAATTTTGTTTCATTCAATGTTCAGGCCACATTTTCTGACCTTTTCTCTATAGGAAAAAAGGAAAATAAGGGAAGGAAGGAGAGACCTAGAGCAATCAAGAAGATGGCCAAGCAGTCAAGAACATGCCAGCCCATGCTGAATATGGGCATCTGCACTTCCACCTGAGATACACGAAGACTCATTAATTTCCCTCTAAAGAAAGTTCAACAGTTATTCAAGAAGGACTATGGATTACCTTGTGGTATGCACAGTTTCTCAGATTCTAATGAGAAAACAATCCTCTTTTTTTTTTTTTTTTTAACTAGATCTGTAAAAATATTAGAAACCAACTTTATTAAAGAGGAAGTCAATTTTGCAGATTTTTTGTGTGTGTCTATGTGCATGTATGTTCCCTTCACACTTACTTCTTCTCATGCATAGAAGAATCTGCTTTTTGACTTCCACAGATCTTCACTGTGGAATTAATTTGAACTCCACTTTGATTTATATCTTATCTACACACAGCTTTTGCTCACCTGAGTTTGGTGATGCTGTAATTTCAGGATTATTGACCCAGACAGGAACAGTGATAAGAGGATGCCACATTCATTTAGTTCATTGTCTTCCAAGAAGGATGCTGACTAACTTACTTGCATACTAATAATTCTGCCATCCTTTAACACAAATCTTCCTTTTTATGCTCAGAAGACCTGACAAATTCCACCACAGTTCATCATTTGGGGAGATCTGTAGAGGCTTTCTGGAGAGTTAAGTCACTTGCCATGGCCCCTGAATTCCCAGCCATATCTGGAACACAGTACCAGTCAGGACCAAGTGCTTACAAAAGGCTTTGCAAAATGTTGGTACTCAGAGAAAAACAAAGATTTTCTCAGCATCAACACATCTTTTTATAGGCTCTTATTGCCATAAAAGGTCCCCAGCTTGTTCTAATTATGCTGCATATTTCTAGGTGCACAGAATGATTGTAGTTAGAGGCTGACAGTTCTGTGTCCTTTTTTACAAGCAATGTTAAAATGCTATTCCTGCTTTCTGAAAGTAATGAACTGTACTGCAACCTTAGCAAAATTTGCAGGGTAAAAGCACTCTAAATTATTAATACTACTTCCTAAAACTCCACTGAGGTTTCCCACCCACAGGCTGACTTAGCCCAAACCCAGCTGGACCTGTGGTATGTCATGAGGTCACAGCATTCATTTCTTGGACTGTAGGTGCCAGTTAGGAGTGTTTCAGCATTGCAGTTGTGAATACATTTCTGAGGAGTCATAATTTAGATTTTAAATATGTGTCAATCTGAAACTTGGCATAGGTGCAACATTTGGTTTTAAAGGGAAGAAAGGTCTTCAGGTAATCAGTTATTTTTCAAGTTTTGGGAATTTTTGTTGAAATTAATGTTTTAGTAATAGAAAAGACAGTCATTAAAACTGAAGCACTAAAAGCTCTTTCTGTGGAAGATGTGGTGTGCTAGAAATCAAGAAAATCTAAAGAAGAGAGTCCTTAAATAAAATGCAAAGGCACTTGCCTGGTTTTTGTATTTTCATTATGCTTGCATGTTATGCCACATGAGGTATTTATAACAACACTTGTTGTACCATATCCAAGGTATATACTCCCATGATAGATTTTCCTTATGCTTAAGGTGGAAGTATGAGGGGCTCCACTATGCTCTGCTCTACTAAATGATGCAATGAGGCCTATAATGCTGTAATGCTGAGGTTGCCTCCCTTTTCTGCTCCAAATTGAAACTGAGAAGAGAAAATCAGGTGTCTAGATGAGTCTTCTTTTAGCGGGAGCTTCCATTTGAAATTGCAAATAAACCACATAAAGTATTTAACTTAATTGAATTCCTACAACTAAGCTGTCGTTGCAATGTACTCACACATAGGATTTGAAATGTGGACTGTGTACCCAGGAACAGTGAAGAAGGGGAGCACAGGATAACACATGGAGTTTCTGATTCAAGACTAGGCAGTGCTGGTATATTTCACAGCAGAAAGGATGTCTAAATGTACTTTTAAATCCTTGGTGACTACTGAGTGTCAGAAGAGCTCTTTTCCCTTTACATTTGATCCAGCCATCGGCTGGATCTGCCCCACTGAGGACAGCTTCTTTCTCCCTACTGTGAGACTCTCCTTTATTCATTCAGGGTCACATGGAGATACAGTGTGCTGCCGAAAAATTTCAAACGTAACTCTATATCTGTGTTACCCAGCAGGGTTCAAGTTATAAAAGCCAGTATGCATGCACTAATTAGGTGATACTCTTAGGTCAGGTCAGGTCTGTTTATAATTTGGAGGAAAAGACACAAATTTTGCCAACATTAATGCTGCTGGCTCCCTGATCCAGACCTCTCTCTGTTACCCTTTCCCTCTCCTCCTTCTGACACCTGAGGCTAGCAGGCATCTACCTGCTGAGGGCAGCCAGGGTACTTGTGTTGTTCCAGCTTCATCCCAGTGAAGTTAAATACTTGTTTGCACTTGGAAATGAGATGGGATTAACTGAGTGGTGTGAAGTGAGTGTGCAATAGTTGCTTCAGAATAAATCCATGTGTGCATAATCCTAATCTGTCCCCATGGCAGCTGAAGTAGTGAGCTCTCTTGCCATGTCCCCTCTGCGCCACCTCTCTGGAGCAGAATCGCAAGGGTGCACACTGATCAGCTTTTGCCAGCTGAAGACTTCCTGCTTGTTCATCCTATTTGGTTTTTTTTCTCCTAGCCAATTTCTTATCTATAAGCATACTTTGCCTCATACTGCATGATCTCTTCACTTCCTCTAGAGGCTCTTGGGAGGGACTTGGTCAAAGGCTATTAAAAATTTTAAAAAATTATAAGGTCCTGCTCTCTTATTGGCTCTTATTTTAACATATCCCAAGTAGTCTACTGTGTTGGGACAAGGAGCTGGGGTAATAAAATGGAATTGGCAGTACTACTGAGCCCCTATAAAGCAATAGCTTTAGTAATACTTATTTAATGCCAGGTTTTGCATTTAGTTAATTAATGATAAAATAATTTTTTATATCTTTCTCAGTTTTGTGTCCTGGTAGCAATCTTGGTTTGACATTTTCCTTAAATGGGTCAAAAATTACTTGAACGGGGTGACTGCTAGAATGAAAAAAGGATAGCTTTTTAGAAGTAAACATCAAGAACATTTTTATTTCTTCCTAGCAGAATTTAATGACACCTTTATAGCCAATTACACATTTTTCCATTCCATTTTGTCTTATATCTTTTTTTTTTTTTTTTTTTTTTTTTTTTTTTTTTTTTTTTTTTTTTTGTGTTAAAGCACTGGGGCCCATAAATGAGGAAAAGATAATGGTTTGCAATCAATGCCCATGGACCAGACAGCTAATCTGAACTTAACTAAAAAGTCAGTATTTAGCTGTACCTTATCAGTGGAGAAATGTCAAGCACAGAGATAGACATGAACAACTTTCCAACTGATTTCTCTTTCTTATGCCTCAGCATTCAAAGATTCATGGAAGAGTTTCAACATCAGATAAGACAAAACTGTTGTTGAAAAAGAAACACGTAACAAATGACAAACTTGCGGCTGCAGAGACTAGAGTTTATGAAATGAAAACACACGTCAAAAATTCATTCTAATCTTCTTGCACATTCCATTGGTCACCTTCCAGTCTGTGTGATGCAGCAGTTGATAGTTAAACACTGCAGGCAGTCTTTAAGAGATAACAGCAGGAAATGTTTTCTCACTGAGTGAAGTCATAATTTGCTGCCACCCAAAACAAAATTGACATAAATCATTTCGAATTCTAAAATTGCTAAGGATTTTAATACACATGTGAGGTACTGGCTGGGTATTGTGCTGTTTTGCAAGAACAAAGTTTGCAGCAAACAATTTGGTAATTAAAATTTTGTTTGGTAACTTACATATCAGCTCACAATGGACATAATTTCTACTGCAATTAATTTAGCTGTCTTGATTTTTGTGAAGGAACAGCTCATGGAGTTACACCAGTAAAGAATTTAACCCTTGGCTAGAAATCAGGACTGCTTTGTTTATTCCCATTGCCATTCACTTCATGGGTGATCTTTTAATGTTAAGACATGATGACCCACATGTCTCAAGCACGGTCATGGGCTTCCCACACTAGAGGGTCAAGCACTCTTTTTAAGAATGGTCATAACCCAGGAATCCACTAGGTTTGTTTGGGTAATTCCAGTATCTGTGTATACTCCTCTTTGTGGATGGGAGGGAGGGGGTGGCTGAAAGGTGATCTGTGGTGTGCAAAGCTACAGTTCTGCTGCTTTATGCTCTTCTTCAGAAATCTCCTTAGGAAAAAAAGGCGTGTTGGACTACAAAATGTTACTAAAAATGCTGGTAAGAATAAACTCAACAGGGAGTAAAAATAACTGCATGATGAGCACTTACTAAAGCTTAAACATAACAGGAGCAAGATTGTGAGGGACTCCTCAGGATTGAAACAGTGATGGAAAAACCCCAGAATATAATAGCTATATTGGGATCCTCAGAGTTGGAGTTCACTCATACACCAAACACACACATTTTGTTTAGGATTTCACCACTGTTCTGAACATTTTTGAAGGAGTACTGACATCACCAGACTTCCCAAGGTTCTCATGTATTTCTAAATTTTAAAATTATGGATGAATGCCTGCCATAATTAAAACATTAACTTTTACATTAAAAATGTTTCTTATTCAAAGAACAATTAATATTCAGGATGAGATTAATATGGGGGAAAAAAGACAATAAATTATCTTGATAAAGTTTTCAGCAATGTTTGTGGAAATACTTCACTGATGAGTCCATTTCTCCTGAAATGGAAAGCATTTGAGATTAGCAGTGTGTGTATGTGGACTTTATCAAAAAAACATCTTGGAAATGTAGACAGTTTATATATTGCTGCTTCTCTACTGCATAAGGTATTTATACTTTCATACCTACACATAGCAGAGCCAAAAATTGAATTAACTTGTTGCATAAAGGGGGTTATATTAAAATGAAACAACTTTGATGTAAATTAACATTGACATTTTCCTCAGAAGTGAATATAAGATAAATATTTTATAAATTAATAAGAACACTGCATTATTTTCTCAGCCTTATCACTCATATGACAAAGTTTCATGAGCACTAAATGATACCCTTTGCTGCTTGGGATCACTGTTATTTTATGTCCAGTTCATGAGGAGCCTGCAGAAAGATTGTTACACAGTTTGCACTGCAGTTTGCAGTACTTTCAAGATAGCAAAAAAGCCTTTATGGTTCTGAAGGGTATCCTCTCTTCTTCTCAGGAAAAAAATTACCTGCAAATGACGCTAATGTTTATTATCATACCTTGGTTCCATTGGACATTTTGGAAAGTTTGGAATCCTATGGCTCGGGTGTGGGTAGTAAGGTGCCACTCTCAGAGATGAGTGCAGGATGTTTGGAAAAAGCAGGCAGAGAAGAGGAGGAAAACTTGCTCCACATAAAGGAGCTCTTTTTCGGCACAGAGTTCCAGTGAGGGCACAGAAGTGTCTGCACACATTCTCTGGGTCAAAATCTGAGGGAGGGTAACACTGCTCATGCTGCGGTGGGGTCCGATATGGGCCCAGTATCCTTACACTACTCAATTTGCTAAAAACCTACACCATCCTGTACATTTGGTAGTCAAAAGACCATTAGAAAGCAAACTAAATTCAGAAACTAACAGGTTTTCCCAGCCGCCTGTAGAAATAGTGTAATTCTTATATCTAGTGAGCAAAATGTGTGGCTGAGCTTTTTCTGTTGACCCTGGATGTCTCCCAGTGACTTATTTCAGAGAAGGCTGCCATCACATTCATCACAAGATGACAAGCTGTATCAGAGAGGGAAAGGTTGCTCAATCAAAAACGGGAAGAGCCTCCAGCCCTCCATCTGGACTGGTTTTAGCTGCACTAGGGGAAACACAGCCAGAGTGGAAGAGATTATCAGAGATATGGCTGCCTGATATATCTGCAGAAATTTCTTTTCTATACAGATGTCAATTAAGGATGTTCAGATTTACAAATTGTATATGGGTCAACTTATTGCTTTTTCCCTAAGCTAAAAAGTCGGTCATTTAATGTGAGTCAAAGATATAGAAAATTTTCTTTTGATAACTAGTTGCTGTCCTGGTATAGGAACATGTTTAACAGGTAGATTTAACATATTGCTTTGTTCCTTTACTAGCTCTTTCTATCATGACTTTAAATCTGATCCAGATTGTTTTGCTGTTGAAGTGCAAATGAAAGAATTGGAAAATATTATTTGTGGATTTTTGCCTATTGAGAAATGGACAAATCAAGGTCCAATAAATCATATTTTGAAGTTCTATATAATTTAAATGCAGAATTTCACTCATTTAGAACTTCAGTATTTTTCTTCCTCTGCCTGGGTATATTTTATAGAAGGGCATTCTGTTTTGATTTCCAGACACCAAGAAATGGAGAATCCTTCATTTTTCTTGGCAGGTTTTTCTAAGGAGTAATCACCCATAGCTCTTAAGATATGTTTCCTCTTCCTAGTTCTGTTTCAACCATTGGTCTTTGATCCACTTTTTTTGGTAGGCTAAGGAGCACATTATTAACATCTGGTAAGTACTTAGAGGATAGTGTCGGGTAACTCCTGCATCTTTCTTTTGACAAGCCAAAGAGATGAACTTCTTTAAAACAATCTCAACGAGGTATTAATTTAAAGTCTGAAGTTATTTTTATGGCTTCTCTTTGTAACAACTCCAAATTTCAACACCCTTTTTCTAATGTAGATACCAGAAATGAACTTGATAGTCCAGAACTGATCTTGCCAGAACTGCCCATAAAGGCGGAATGTTTTTCTGCTCTCAGCTCTTCTTTTTTCTTTATCCAGGGCTCAAACAGCCCTTTGGATGCCGCATTGTACAGACTCCTCATGTTTACCCTGTAATCAATCATAACTTACAAATACGTAGCCACTGCCTCCCCAAGGTCTCATCCTCTCCAAGTACAACCTCTGTTCTCTGTTCCTAGCTCTATGACTCTGACTGCTCAGAAAAAGCCTGAAGAAGTGGTCTGGGGGAGTACCACAATTGCATGCTCGTGCATGTGTAGACCAAGGCTTTCCATGGATGGGGGCTCGTGGCTGGGCAGGGCAGGGTGTGGGGAGCTGAAGATCAGCCCTGCTGTGGCTTCACTGGGGCAGCGACTGGTGGTCCTGGGGGGGTTAAATGGGGTCCTGGGCTGGGGGAGGAGAGGGCCCCTGGGTGCAGGAGTGGGTAAGTCAGGCCTGCTGGTGCCCTGAGGAAAGAGTTTGTCCAGCTCTTACATGTCTCTGGCTGGGTCTGGAGATAGGACATGGTGGAGGGTGGGCTTCAGCTCCGGCCAGACACAGCCAGTCTTGCCTTGTTTACCTGAACTGGTACCAACGCTCCTTCTGGACACCTTCACTGAGTGCACTGGCAGCCTCAGTGTTCTCGCTGTTGCTCTCCTCACTGGCCATACACAATGTTAGCTTTAACAACCTTTACTGAGGTGGCCTACTCCAGCCAGCTGCACACAGGCAAGATACTGATGGTTTACTTCTGAATAACTTGTGGATTTTTAAATTTTCCCTTAAGGAGCCTCCAGAAAGCAGATACCATCACGTCCTGTTTTTTTCTTTTGCAATGATTGCCTGCTTTTGCCATTTAGAAAGTTTTCATTGGCTCTGACTTTTATCTTTTTTACAGCAAAATAAATGGATTTGTTCTGTTCCTGCCCCTTCTGTACTTGAAGAGCAGTTGTCTTTTTGAAAGACTGTTTTCGTGCCTCTCACAGTTCTCCATATCTTAGACTAATAAGGCAAAATTCTTTTAATCATCCCAGAAAAATCATACTTCCTAAGTATCTTATTCTTTTTTCTTCCCATCTTTTTTATTTTTTGGCTAAAATGCAGTGCCCCAACAGGTTCCTATATATCATAACTGTGATTTTACCGGCTCCAGCTAAAATAATTAGCACTTAGACCTTGCATATGACACTTCTATTAATACTTAAACAGAATTTAAGTAGCAATTGCCTTAAATATGAGGGCTCCTGAGGTAACATATGAATGTAATAACCACATAGATAGCTCTGCTCTGGAGTCAAGTCCATTTTATGCCATTTGCTCCCTTGAAAAACACAGTGAAGGACACTTTCTGTCACATTAATTGAGGAGAACAGTGCACCAAATTAAGGAATGGGAACCGAGATCTTAAACAATTTTGTCTTTCATTATTTCTGTCTTAGTGTAGCTTTTTCTTTACAAAAGCATGTGTAGGCTTCATTGTCTGCTTTGCATCATTCAGCTGTCTGGCTTGGTATGCTCTAGGTCAGGTCACATCTATATAATTTCAGAGCACTGAAATTCTTTATTTTGGATCAAGTAAAATAACCTTGACTTATCACTAAAAAGAATAATTATCAGGAATGTCTGCTTTTAACTCTACTATTATGTGCTGCAAATAAATTCTTGTGTGAGTGAGACAATAAGCAGTGTTATTTCTGAGTGACAAAACAAGCAATACAAGCTGTAAGTAGTGCGAAATTTTGTGTCAACTCATCGTGCTTATCACTAGTCACACAGGCAATAACAAGCAATCAATAATTGGCATGAGACAACTGAAAATGATATTCTAAAACATTTCTTGCAAATAGGTCATACTTCAAGATGCTGGCTCCCAGCATTTTTTTTGTGCACGTTTTGGAATATTTGTTGAACACAAGCCAGATATAAAATATAGTAAAAGGCATGATAGATTAAACTTTGACAGATGATGTCTTTTCCTCTGTTCAAACATCGTCAGTCAGGACTAACATGGGGTTCCAGCATTACACGGCACTCAGTGAACCAAAGCACATTTCACAGAAAATGCATGTTTCATTTCTAAAAACTACTATTAATATTCAAACTAAAAGAAAAAAAAAAAACCTCTTATAGATATTTACACCCAGTAAATTACCTTCTTTACCCTCTTTGAGTTTTTTCTGAGGCAACATTTTTCTCCAGTGAGAAGATACTTTGACAGTAATATTCATTCTTTTAAAAAGCACTGATGTGATGCCAAATATGAGATGAAGTCTAAAGAAGAAATGAAATTATTTGTCTTGTTGCAAAACTCTTCTGTTAAGCAGTAAAACTACATGAATGAAGTGAACATTAATTTTTGACCATTTAATATATTTTAAAAAGACTTTGTTTCTAAAGTGATGCAAATTTTCTTGGAGCCAAGGATTACATATAAAGAGAATGGAAAAAAAGTGGTTCTGGAATTCAACTTGAGGTTCATAATTGAAATCTATTAACAGAATGCTACTAGTTTGGGGTGAAACAAAGTTACCTGAAGAAGAGTTAGACCCATTTTTATGTTAAGTTAGATCTTCTGTTAAGATGGTTGCAATCCTAGTTGTTGCATAGCTGCAGTTAGCAAACATATTTTCTCTGGAGAATCTAAATAAACTGTCTGTGGAGGAAAATGAAAGGGTAATTTTTCCAAACAAATTTGTTGTGATTGTTTGCTGACAGACATTACTCTGAAGAGAAAAAAGAATCAGATGCAACCACTGAATTTGATAAGCCGTCTGTATGGAAACCCTTTCCCTTAAACACATCGGATCATCAATCCTGTTTGAAACCACTCAAATTTAGGACAAATTCCATTCTGGATGTGAATTTTGTAATCTTGGACTGTCTCCTGCTATTTATAAATGCTATGTTTTCCAGCTACATGGATACAGCTCTGTTGTTATCCCTGTGTTTCATAGAGAGATCCAATGTCTTTCACTAGACCAAATGATACAGCTATTTAGACAAGAAAAAAGAAGAAATCTTCAAATGGATCAGATTATATTTACACATAATAAGAGGAAAGTAAAAGGCAAATGATAAAAGCACAATATTCACAGGACGTTTAAGAAATGGATTTATCTATAAATGTTCTCTAGCTTACCTGAGACCAAAAGCAGTAGCTCTTTCTGCTGCATGGAGATTGACTTCCTGTCATTTGAAGGTTCAGTCCACAGTGAACATGGTATAATAACTCACACGTCACGTACCCCCAACATCACGTACCCTGGCAAACTCCACAGCCTTGATCTTCTGGGAACTCTGAGAAGATCATGATAACAATTCAACTTCCAGAATGAAGAAATATGGAGGGAGAAGTGACTGAATGACAGACATTATCTAATGCAAGGAGGTGATGCAACTTTGTGCTCTTGCTTGTATCTTTCCAGTGTTCCCTTGGCAATTGGTAGAGAGTCATCCCTTTCCTGGGACAAGGTTTTGTTTCCCTTTGCAGTCAGAGATGTGGCAAAAAAGTGCAATGTGAGGAACCATTTTGGGCTAGAATGGTGAGGGGAATGATTGCACTGGGGTCAAGGTGACACACTTACTTCTGACTTTGGATAGCAAATGATTATGACTGGCAGGAATGAATGTCGTGGATCACACTGAAGAATCAATGCAGTACAAGAGACAGAGAGAGGAAAGAAAAATATTTAAGGGTCAGTTTTTCAAGGGAAGTGGACATATTTTTAAAAGCTCAGTCCCAGGTACAGAAGGATCATTAATGTCAAAGCAAAAAAAAAAAAAAAAAAAAAAGAAAACCACTGCAGCATTGTACTGAGAATAGGGACTCACTGTAGGATATGCATATTCCTATACAAAACCAAATTAAAGGAATACAAACATGTGCTACGCTTGCATTAGATTGACTTTGAAAAGTAGCCTGAGGGAATAAGGGAAAAAGAATAAACCATTAAAAATATTAAATTAAAAATATTCTATAATGAAAAGTTGGAGAATGGAAGTTTCCAGAACAGGCTTTAAGGGCTCTAAGCAGAATATGTCAAAGTAGTAGAAAACATACACATCCCTAAACAAAAAAGAAAGCAATATATAAACCCCTAACTTCTTCCATGATAAAACTGCAGTGCTGATTATTCAGCTTCAGAAAATGGAACATCAGTCCACAGAAAGAGGCCTAAGTGGTGAGAAACAATGTTATATTCTGGAAAACAAGAAAGATGGGAACAAGTTTGTCAGGAGAAAAAAAAGCAACAAGAAATAATTCTTTATCAAAGACAGGAAGACAGGAAGACTGTGAACTTTTATCAAAGCAGACAAATCCTTCTTGCTGCCTTCTTCATCAGCAAAAAAAAGTGGGAACCACCATCTTCTTAGGCACATTGACATGTTGATTTTGTGAATCAGAATGAGTAGAAAAGGAACTATTATAGCTGCTATAGCACTGAAATTAAAACTTCATTAAAATTAAACAGGGCATCTAAGTCCTTTTCTGCAAAGCTGTTCTCCAGAGCCCCAGTCTGTATTGGCACATGGGATTGTCCTTCTCCAGGTGCATGCAGGAGTTTTCACTTGTGTTGGTTTCACCAACCATAAACTGGTTTGTGAACTCATCAAATTTATTTCAAGAGGCTCATACAATGGCAAAAAAAAATAGAAGGACATAGTTATAAATCACTGAAAATATATAAATATATAAATTTTCAGCATAAGTGTGGCAAGGTCAGTTGTGTTTTCTGTGTGCAATTGTGTTTTACGGCACCTTGAGTCGGATTAAAGAAAACTTCTCTGTGGACTCTTACAGCCTTTTGATGAGATCACTCATAACTTGCTAGGAAAATAAAATTAATCATAAAATGAGAAGAATAGGTGTGTTCTTAGAAGGTGGATAGCATGAGAAAGATGGGAAATACAGTATATTTTCAACAATACGTACAGTTATTGACCTGAGCATTTTGACTCTGATGAGATTGTGTTGGTTAAAACCCTTTTACAATCATTTGGTAAGGAGAATGGGACCCTGAGACAATTTTCATATGGCACAAAATTGCTTAATTTGGCAGGATTATGGACGACTCTGGAAAACTCACAACATAACTAAATTGGCAGTATCCGGGCAGACAGTTCCATAAAGCCAACAGCGAGATTGCACAGACTGAAAAGACTTTTTTTTATATTTTGTGTGGTTGGGCTCTAATTCATTGTGGCTTCATATCTCAAAAGAATATTTGGAGTGTGTGCTAAGACATCATTAAGAGATTTTGTATTTTGAAAAAGGCCTTCCTGTGGTAAATTGTATTAATTTCTGATTAAAAAAAAATCAAAAGAGTCATAAGTAGATTGAAGATGGAAGGGTTTTATATGTAGGGAAAAAAAGGTTATTAAAAAGACAGAAGGCCCCACAGAAACAAAAAATAGCAGTCCTGTAAAAATGACTAATGAAAAAAAAAAGAAAATTATTTAGTAAAAACCAATTCAACTAAGTGTAGCAAATAGAGTAATTATGTATAAGGATAGTCTAAAACAATTGGCAAGCAGAATTTGTATTGAGTGCTAAAAGTACAAGAGCAGAGCTGCTGGATAAAGGACAAAAATAGGAAACACAAAAGCTTTAAAGAAAATACATTGCATTAACAAGCAAATGACCTATGGAAATATGTTCTGCTGGGTGTTGCTGGAAAACACTAAAAAAGAAAATATTTACAGGAATAAGAAGAAAAATGGTAAGTGTAGAGGATAGAAACTATGAATCTTTTGAACGTCGCATTTAGATGTTTTCATCAGCCATTGAACTCAGTTGAGCCCGGGAAGTCATATGTCCTGTGTTCAAAGATTTTGAGCAGCTGTTTTCTCGGTACTTTAAATGAGAGATAAACTGCTTTGTAAGTCTCCCACTTTTGAATCTTTATTTGAAGCTTTTGGTCCTGACAGAATCAAAATAGTGAGTGTGGGTTAGGTAAGTCTAGGTCTGATCCAGTAGCATTTATGTTCCTCTTTTGCAGCTGCCAAGAGAGGGGATTGAAAACCTGATGTAGAAACTGACACAGAGACTGCTAGGCCCTTGAGACAGCATCTAAATGGAGGTGTGTTAATTTAAGGCTAGGAATATCTCAGCAAGGTGGGATAAAGCCTGATAATGGTGAGTTTATACAAACACCAGACACAAATGTCTCCAGCACCGGCAAAACACAGTTTATGAAATTGTAAACTGGGATCCTTTGAATCACCTTGCCCAAGTGTAAAGGACAAAAAAAAGAACTGGGTGATGGTACTGCAGAGGGAGGATAGGCAAATTAACCAAACAGATCCTTTTCCTTTCGATTTTGATGATGACAGAAGTCAGTTCAAGGAGAAAGCCGAAATGTCACTTGTAACTCTCCTTCTGTGTCATGGCATTGCTGCAGAATTTTTCTACTGAGAGACTTTTGCTGTGCAAAGGCATCACAGGCTGATCTAAGCACATGGTGTCAGCTCTCACTCTAGATTCTGTTTAGACTCACACATTTTTTAAATGCATTTTTATGACTCCATCCCCTACAGATTTCTTCAAATAACAAAAAAAAAAAAAAGAAACATCAAATAAAAAGTAGAAACCTTTTGCACATAAAAGCATTTGAAATTTACTTCACTTTTGGAGCAGGTTAAAATACAGTTTATCAGAGGCAATCCACCATCTACACAACTTGCATGTTTTAAGAGGTACCTATTACCTTTTACAAGACTCATTATGATTTAATATGCAACCCTAAAATTAACAACAGTAGTTTCATCAGTTAACAGGAACTACTAGGCAACATTTGTAAAACGTGGTATTTCCTTTCCAGCAAGAGCTGTTGGGAGTGAGAATTATGATATAGTGCAGAAAAGCAGAGGTGTCACTTGATATGCAGCAATTCTGGTGGATGTCATTTGTGGGACACCTATAATGACACATCTTTTTTTTCAAGAAATGTGTATTTTTTGAAACACAGGCACATATACAAATAAATACAATAAAAATTGTTTAAAAGTGTTTCAAACCCTTGCAATTCTGTATAAAAATCACCACACTAAGGGACATGATTTAATAAAACACAGTTGTCAGGATTTCAGGTGAATCATTGGTCGGGAAAATTAATTTTGGACATTACATTTCTTTACAGACTTCTGTTATCGAAATGATGTGACCTGTATCTGAAAAGAAGCCTTGGGCCAAAGCCACACCCATTCCCAAGTTTGTATTTAATTTCAAGGCCAAATTTTCCATTTTAAACCAGTTTGGAGGATAATGTTTTTTTCTTCATGCCAAAGAAAAAGTGTTTCTATTTTTTCATCATCACAGGTTCACCCAGATCTAGAGGTGAAACAGTTTTCAGCAGCAGAGAAAACTTACAAATTGTACTGTTCTATATAATACTTTTGCTGGTATTGCAAAGATTTAGGGTGTGCTTCCAAGTGTATAGTCTTTATCAAATGTGCAAAGTAGTACATTTATCAAAGTTGTACAAAGTACAACTTCTTGAGCTAATAATTCTGTGATAATTGGACAGCTAGACCATTTTGGTTTGCCTAAATTATATTTCACATATGTCGTGACTCTCACCAAAGTGTCAGTCCATTAATTAAGAACAGATGTCACCTGTACACATGGGATATAACCATCTCTCTTGAAAAGCAAGAGGGACCCCTCAAACACATCTTGCAGAGATTGTGTGCTGGGCAGCATCAGTCTCTGCACCTTCCTACTTGGATGTCATACAGTGTTACTGATTCTAATCAAACTGGGGGGAAGTGAGACATCCTTGATATGCCCCAAAGACACAAAGGGCTCAACGTACATTTTTAAGGGAAAAACATTTATATGGTGGCATTCTGCTGTGGTGCTAAGTGCATCTTGTGTGTTATAACATCTGTGAAGATGTTGAAATAGTTGCTTTTGTTAATCTGTATAAGGCTCTTGTGATTCATTTTCAGCCGGGTAACACACAACAAAGAGATGTTCCTATGAGAATGCATGTTACGCTACTAACGGTTTTTCAGATGTTATAATCTACTTAGATTAATTCAGAAACAATTTAAAAAAAAAGAAATTTCTTTATTATTAATTTCCTTCATGGTACTTCATTGAGGCCAGATGGATTTAGAAAAAAATAATTAATTTTGTTTTGTTCATCATGATTTGTTGGCACACGTTTTTGCAAAGGTGCCCAGGTTAGTTTTTCATCAACATCCATCCACCTTGAAGCAAGAAGAAAAACTGACTCATCTGGATTTCATATAAATCTTAGATACATTCCAGAACATTAGAGAAAAAGGCCTATATATGCAGCTTAATATGTTGTTTAGTAAGTCTTTTATTATTTCTATGTAAAAGATTCCCTGATTAATATTTTCATGCTTGTTTGCCTTTTAATGTGGTGGAGATTCACTGAAAGGCTGCTCCAATATTGCAGCATCAGAGCTGTAATGCAACACTACTGTGAAGCTGGGGTAAGAAAAGGTAATAATCTTCTTAAGGTAGAGATATGGAGTGACTTGCCCAGAATAGAATGGGGAAAAGGTGATGACATGTTTTGGATGTAAGGTCTGCTGCTGGATTCCCTGCAGACACATCTTTTCATGAGAGGGCCAGATACCGGCAGAATAGGGAACCTTTCATCTTTATCTTTTTCTTCTGAGCCCATCAAGATCTCCCCACGTATAATTTGGGTACATCTGGGTGGCTGGAGGTTTTTAGAGGGAAACATGTCTGGCAAACTCTCAGGAGGAAATTATTTACTAGGAACTGGTGAATTGGCATCAGTCCCCTGGCACTGGGGAGTGTTGTAGGAAACTGGGTTCTAGCTGCATTGTACTTCTGTAGGAAAAGAGGAATCTGAAAAGCAGCATGCATTGCAGAAGAAGAAATTAATAAGTATATGTATTTTCCCACCTTTCTCACACAGATTGTTGGGGTCGTCGGCACTGGGAGATCACCGCGATGCTTCTGCAAAAGGGAGAGATAGCAGATAGCTTGCTCCCCTAGGGGGAATTGTTACAGGAATGAATCAGATCTGAGCTCTAGGGTCTAAGGGATGTTTTAACCATGTTTGTGGAGCAGTACGAGCAGGAAGGTAAGTTGCTCCCATCTAAGGTGGGAAGCAGGGAAGCAAGCCAGGGGGAGCTTTGTTCCTCTCCTGGCTTAACAAACAATGGAGATCTGAAACGAGAGCAGGGTGTCTCATCTACAATGTGCTAAAACACTAAATGATGGGAGTCACTGCATACTTTTTGGCTAACTGTAAAAAACTAAGGCTCCTGAGATAAATGCTTCCCTGCTGAGCTGTAGCTAAGGTGAACTTTCACGGGAACTGTTTAGTTACTGCATAATGTAAAGAAGGCATTTTGAGGGCCTTAGTGACAGCCTCACCACTGGGTCCCACAAGAGAGCCGCTCCGCTTGCCGCTCAGAAGACTTTCTTAGGGATCATACTGGAGGCTTTGCACAGAAATCAGCTTTGGTTCCCCACTTGGTCGCAAGCAATTTAGCAAGATTCATCTCTGAAGTTGCAGGAGCACAGCTCTCTTCAGACTTCTAAGAAGAGCTCTCATTCCTGGCACAACATAACAGATGAGAAATCCCTTTCTGTTTTCTGACGATGGTTTTGATTCCCAGCTAAATTGTAATTACACAGGAAATCCAAATGTAAAGCTGTAGAGCAGGGAGAGGTGCTCTTTCTTGTTCAAAAGCATCTCACCATTCTGTGGGTGGTCGCATAATTCAGCAAACACCCACAAATGGCAGAAGGTTGTGTCAGGCAGTTCTGTCAGCCCAGCACCACTGTGCAGTTCTGGGGCACACCTCACCTAAACACTGCAGGGCACCCTGACTTTGCCAGGAGGTAAAACTGGCACTCAAAATAACGTTTCAGAAAATATCATGTTTGGAAAAATAAATATGAAAGAGTACAAATAGCACATAAATCTGGATTATACTGCTCTTACCAGGGGGGATATTTAATACTCACTTCCTCAATGAAGTGCAAAATTAGAAAGTCATGAAAGCCACTAATAGGAGAGAATGGTTTATGATTTTTTGTAATATATTATTAGTCTGAAAAGGAATATTCAGAAGTTTCCCATTACCCACTTTGAAAATGTGAGTGAATCTGCCTGTCAGGATTCATTGAGTCCCTGCTGCCCGTTTTCTGCAACACAAAATTTATTCCTTTATCTTAAAAATTCACACTGAAAATGAAACATTGTTTATTTAAAACTTTTATTATCCAATGGCTTATATGCTGTTTTTTGAGACATTTAGATAATCAAGTTGCAGCAACACATAGAGAAAATGAACTGTGGCTGCAAGTAACTAAAAAATGTAAAAATTGTACCTCTGCCTCAATCATATAATGCTGTTATACATCTGAGTCCAATCTCCCTGTTTTACTGACAAAAAGATGGGTTTGGTCTGGAAAGCTCCAAAGTTGCAACACTCTATTTGAGTTCTGACTCCAGGGTTGCCAGTCTGGCTGTCAATTCAGTTGTGACTATGGGATGTTTAATACCAAAAGGAATACTTGCCTGTGTTAGGGTTTTGTTTCCCTCTCACCCCTGTCATCGGCACGTCTGTGCTTTCACTGTTTATGATCAGGAATGGATCAAGGCTCAAAATGATGCCCAGATTTACCAAAATTACCGGGTGTTCTAAAATGCTCCTTTGCAGCCTCTCCCCACGCAGTCTGCCCAGCGGCTCCCTCCTTCCTCCTTCTCGCAGCAGGATGCCAGCTCGCCTTCCTCTGCTCCTGAGCCCTTGATGTCCGGGCCAGGGGAGGCAGCTGAGCCCCCGGGAGGGCGGCTGCTCCCCTCCCTGTGCCTGTGCCACCGCCGTGCCCAGCCCCGGCTGCTGCTGACCACAGATCCGCGCCCCGGGAGGTGCCTTAATCCGCTCCTGTGGGGTGCTGGGCAGGCAGGAGGCACAGCCACAACTTGCTCTTCGATGCAAGGGGGACGTTGTAGCAGGGGAATCCATAACAGTAATATTTGGGCTTGTAAACGGAACTGATTATATTTAGAAGGTGTGGAAGGGATATATTGTAACCCCACAAAATGTCAGGCTGCAAAATAATTTATACCTGCACTTCACACAAAGGCAAAACTGAGCAATGGTTAAAATTCAAGTCTTACTATTTTGATGCTACATCATAATAGCAGATGCACAAACTATAGGTGAGAACACACTGGAAGTATTTTCAAACACTTACAGTCATTAAAAAAATAAAGTGCTCAAGGGTATGAAAATTTTCAGTCCAAAAAGGTATTTTTTTTCCCATTTGAAAGTCTAACAACATTGTAGCTGGTCATATATAACAATGCCATGCTAGGAACCTGCTGCTCCAGGGTCAAAATTATTTCAGCCCTGATGGCTTTTATGCTAGACTTTTCTCCTTGCTCTTTCTATACGTAGGGCAAACAGAGACTATCTGAAGATATGATGGCACATCACACAGATGCTGCCTGAAGTCATTCCTGCTGCTGGCAGGTCCCACAGTGTCTGAAAACTGGGGCACCATGGTGTGTGGAACTGCATAGCTCCAAAATGATGCTCCTACGGTCCAGCTCCTGCCCTCAGTAAGTCAGGTATGTGTTGCCTGCATGCACAGTGTACACACACACACACACACGTTTCCTCTGACAGCTTCAGTGACCATTTATCTTGATCTCACTGAAAGCTCATCCAACCTGGTTTATGATTTTATTGATTTCAATGTCTAGATCTCCAAGCAGCTTAAAAAAATCAGAACATCTGTGTTCTCTATCATCATTAAAAATGACTCAGTAAAATTGTGACCTGTCATCTTTAAGTACACCTGGAGTATGAATTTTGGAAACCTCCAGGGAATAAATAGCAAAAATTTCATGAATGAAAGGAGGCAAACCTATGTCAGGACTTTAAATCAAGTTGATAATTTAATGATCAGTCAGAAGCTGTTTGATTGGTCTTCTTTAGCTTTACAAATACATTCCTTCTTGCATTAAGTCATTTAAATACTAGAAGAACATTCTATCTGAAATAGGTTAAGGATTGCAGATCCAGTTTTGATAAAGAGGTATGGACTAGGAAATCTCCTGAGTATTTTCTTTTGTGTTTGTACAATTCTGTGTCTTTTGGGCCAGATCAGAATACTACAACTACATTTACCAGAGTGCAAATTATAGTTTTAGTGCCACCTTAGCTAATGAGTGGCTGACCATTTTCTACAGCAGGGGAAGGAACAATTCTGTATCTATAGTTCTGCTGGGTAACGTTTCACAGCTCTGCTTTCTCTTGTACATTGATCTGCTGCATTTTTGATAATTTTACTATATATGCAATGTCAGTTCTGCCAAGTACCTCTAATGCTGACCTCCTACTGTATTTCATACTGTGAACGGAACAAGGATGTTACTCTTGGCATCAGGCTGAGGCACACATTTTGGGATAAAGAAGCTCAAAGACCAGTCAGGCAGTCAAAACAGAGGCATAAACAAACAAATGTACCAGTCCACAGTTGGTTTCCTGGCACATTATTTATTTTGTTAATCACTGCTGATAGTAAAATCCTTTCCAAGTAGTGATTCAAATTTGCTGTTATTTCTCTTTGAAGCTGTGGTTCATTAAAATCTATTTTGTTATTAGCATTAAGATTCCTCAGTAAGGAACCAGCCTTCAGGTCAGGCACAAGCAGTTTAATAAGATTCAGATGGTATACAAGCTATCAGAGAGGTATAAAATTCTTCAGACTTGCAATAACAGCTCCTGTTCCTGGCAGACCATAATATCAGCAAGCTCCAGTTCCGCTTTCTGTTTACTGTAGATAGTTCTGATTCACAACGAAATTGAAATTACACAGGAAATCAAAATATTCAAACTTAAAGGTATGCAACAGAGGCTCTTTTACTCTTCCAAGACTATTTTATAATTCTGGGGAATGAAGGCATTTTCCAGTGTTTAGGACGCTAAAAATCTCACAGGGAAAAAAATTACATGATAGGAAAAAAATACCAATATAAAAATATACTAATCCTCACTCAAAGAATTGCAGTGTGTACAGTTTAAAGACACATGATTGTACAGACTTACATTTCCCATTGTTTAAAACATTGCTCCCAGTGTTTAACATGGAAAAGCACGAGGCAGGAAGAGAAAAGCAGTACTGGCTAGAAACACCTGCAGATATATCTAGCTCATCAATACCTCCTTATTCAAGCTCTGATTGGAATTTTTGCATAGAAATGAGGTTAAATCCCTAAGTAGTTGCTAATCCCCCACTTAGAGCTGTAAATTTCCATGCTAAACAGTATCCATGTAGCTGAAGAGAGACAGTCTTTGCATGTGTCTGCATGTATGTATGTATATATGTATGTATGTGATACACCCGTGTCTGTTTTACTTGCAGAATGCAGAATTCAAAAAGGAAAATGGATTCATATTAATAGTCATAACCTTCTCTATTTTGCTGTGCATAGAAGAGCTGATACTTTTGGCTGCAAGATCTGCCATGCTAGTAATGAATTTACAGGCTGGAAATGAGCCAGCTTCACCATCTACTTATCTCCCATTTAGTTTGCTCGTGTTATTGGCAAATTGCACCAATGTACCAGCATCCCTTTCATTCTGATGGAAATGGAAAAACTTAAAAGACGTTCAATATTTTTTGTGTGAAATGTAGATACCAGTGAGGGTGATAAAAGCTTCAGCAACAAGGAAAAAAGAATTAAAACTGGCAGAAATTATGTGTGCTTTGATACTCTTTCAGCTGTATTTTTAGACTGCTGTGACTACAAGGAAATAATATTGTGATGGATATATATATATATATATATATATATATATATATATATGTAATTTGTGGCATCCAGACACCCCCCCTTTAAAAAAGCACACTGTCACTGGACATGGTAAAAGAACCATGTTCTCATTTTGGAGCTCTTCTCAGACTCAATAATTAATTCTACTTCTCATATTCATAATTACTCTTATCAAGTTTTTTTAGTAATGAGTTTAAATTCCACAGAAACCTGGCTTCTTTTCCTCCCTCTGTCTCCACGCAGAAAAGCTGTTGAATAAGCACAATATATTTCTTATCTTTCAGGAACTCAGGCTAGTTCACAGCGTAAGCAGCTAAGCTGAAAGATTTAATTCATCTTGTTCATTAAAATTCAAATAATTATAAAGTCAGAGATGTTAACTTTTCGGTTATTACAATACAGCTGGCAAACAGAGACTGTTACACCAACTGGGAGACTTAAAACCTCATCTTTGGTGGCCAGGTAATTTTATTTAACAGTTTAGCAGGAATTTAAATCAATACTTCTGAGAAATCTCCTTTATAAAATTATGATTATGATTAATTGATTTAAATGTGCTTTTTAAAATCTCATGATATTTCACATGACATACATGTAGGGATTATTTCAAGCGCCTGTGGGTGCGTTCCTTGCTGTCTTTAAGTACTAGATAGAGTTCAGTGTGGAGATTAATAACCCACGACCCCTTTAATCTCTGACTCTTCAATTTTAATGGGAAATTGCACTTAAGTATACAAGATGGGTGGGACTACTTGAAACATTGTGCTCAGGAGACAGGGTAGAGCTGGGTTTATAACCTTTGCTGAGGCATTTTTGATTCCTTTTCCAAACTTATTGCTCTCTGAAATCTCCCTGTGAGATATTTTCTTTCACTGGCTGTATTTGCTTTCTCAGCTCAAAACTTAGAATGCTTCCAAGAATAACCTCCAAAAAGTCAAGTGTATGGTTTGCTACAAAGCTTTGGCATTGCCACACCTAAAGATGAAATATTTCCACCAAGGCATTTGCTCTATGGTACATTTCCACCTGCTGGTGCTACTGGTCAGAAATGTTCTGAATGGATACAGATTTATCAGTTGTAAAATGAGTATCTGTCCTTAGGGAAATTCACATGAACTTCAGCAGTGCTGGTGTTCATTTACTGCTCAAATTGCACTTTCTCCTCAGTTACATGCCAGAATATGGGCTCAACTCCTATTAGACTTGAAGAATTTTGGGTGAGACAAAGGGAAGGTATTCACAGCACAGCCAGCCTGGCCCCATTTATCAGCCAGATTTCAACTTTCTTTAAAAGAGAGAAACTAAAAATTGACTGACCACCACATACCACAGTTACGCCCTACAGATGTGTCCCATTGCAACCCAGCATGTTTGTGGATGCGGTTGTCTGGGTGGTGAGGATAAGACTGTTTGGACAAAGGAATGGAGGTTATCTGGCAATCTGATCCTTTTTTGTGTGACCAAAGATACTGGAGATGCTTCTGGGACAAAGGGGCGTTCTCTGAATCTGACCTCGAGAGACATGAAGAACTGCTGTGTACTTTGAGAGCTGAAGGTGCTTACTCTCACTGCAAGCAGTAACTCCTATCAATGGGTGCAAGGACAGTAAGAGAAGAATTTGCGGGCAACAAGACAGGAAATTCCTAGCACCGTCTTCACACTCCTTCTAAATGAATAGCACTTCCCAGCCTTTTATATTAAGTGATTAGAAAGAGTTAAATGAGCTTGATTGCTATGGAAATTTCATAGGCATTAACATTTTCTACTCCTTCTGTATTGAATGCCCTTGTGATAGAAGCGAAAGAACAAACATCAAAAGTACCTTTTAACTTCGCAATTCTTTCTAAATTTCTTTAAACTTATAGGCTATACTGCTGGCTTTCAAACTTCAAAGCATGAAGGAAGATCAGGGTCACTCAGAAAATTATTTCTTACAGTTTAATAAAATATGCATGTGAATTGTATGACCTGCCAGAGAAATTATTTATGTGTTAATATAATTTTGTAACATTAATTACACACTTTAATTTCTTCCTTAGTAGCTTCTTTACCAGTAAGAACAGTACTGGTTCTAAATTGGGGTTGAAACATATGGTGTATCATCACCAAAGCTTAAATAATTTCCACACTCGATTGCTTTTTTGCTTGCACAAGATAACAATCTCTTTTTTCCCCTACTATTATTGTTAGCATTTGGGCAAGAGGAAGCAACTGAGTTCTTCTAGCTTTTACTCAGAGTATTCACAGTGGATCATTTTCCGTCTCACTCTTCCACAGTGTTGTAGTCTGTACGTGCCATATTTATCAATAGTTGCAGAAATACTTATTGCATGTTTGTTTTGGTTTTTGTTTTGTTTTGTTTTTAATGAATTAAACAGCTTTTATTTATGGCCACTACTGTAAAGTACTTAATCCCATAAGATTGGTTCCTTTGAATTTCTTTCCTTAGGGGATTTCCTACCTCTTTTTCTATGGTATACATGCGATTAAACTCATGTACATGCTTGCACAAGGAGATATACAGAGTCTTCTGATTTACTATTTATATAAAGTTCTTAGTAGATGTAGAAAAGTTCCATGTCACTTCTTTCAACAATGTCCTGTAGCAACTCTAGAGTTCAATTCTAAATTGTCTGGAGACAGTGAGAAAAAAAGAAAATAGGTTCTTCTCTCAACTACCATAGAAACTTTCTGTATGGTCTTTGCAAATCACCTTCTTGTGTAGTCCTCTCAAATGTTAGTCTGAGGCCTAACTTCATTAAAATGGTTTGAAATCACTCAAGGGAAAGTGCTATTTCACAAATATTTTTACAAAAAGTATTTGCTTTAATCTGTGTTCATTGTTTTAACTTCTAACATTTCCTTCATTACTTTTCTGTTCTAATGTGGCACAAGGTAAATTAAGAAGTAGAGTAAATACGAGAACCCATTTGGCATTGCTGGTACTATTCATTATGTTGTACATGTCTGTCTTATTTTTCTTAAATAAATACTCTTTGTCTCTTTAATCTTCTGAAGTGTCTATCTGTCTAGTATTTCAAAGATTTTCTTAGTGACAATGATGCTGGGATTGCTATTTTTTATAAAATTATTGCATTTTCTTCTGTCAATGTCCAATCGTTCCCTGCTGTATTTTTTGTACTGTCACAGAATAACCTAAGCCCATAGATCACTAATAGCTATTATGTTTTCTCTAGCTAACATGCCACCTTCCTTGTATTTTATCCTGGCATCAATGTTATCTCATAGAAGAGGTTTACCGGTTGCTCCACATTCAGTCAGTCTGCACCCAGTCTTGGTGGCACTCAATGACATCATAATGCCGCATGAGGCTCTTTTGTCACGAACGTGCAGAACTTGCAGCTCAGTTTGATTTCATAAACCTCCCAATAAGTTTTTGGCACTTACACATTAGGTTTTGGGCTCTGCTGGATTTCACTCAGTGTGATACTGAGTACTGTTACATTCAAAATTAGTATATATTGCTTGACTTTTGAGTCATAAAGAGCTGTGCCATTGTTCAGGCTTGAGACATAGATTGGGACCTGAAGGCCATCATCAAGTAGGTCACCACCCACATAAGAAAGGTATCTCTGTTCTGTGTAACATCCTGTTTTTAGAGAATGAGTTGAGAAAACATAATGTGCAAAAAACAAATTCCGGAAGTCCAGCTGGTATAAAGTGCATTGGGATTGTCACAAAAGTCATGGATGAGCCATAAGGAGACACAAACAACACATGTAACAGAAAGTAACATTTAACTTGACCTTTTCAGATATGACATTTTTTGAGGTTAGGAATAGGGTTAAATTATATGTTTTCTCACATGTTGGCACTTTTTGGAGAAAAAGTGGAATTATGGAAACACCACAGGTATTTTTTTGGTACTTCTGGATTAAAGGAAGTCAGGAAATACTGAAAAACACAGAAAGGCATTTTTGCCTGACATTTCCTACCATCAGCATTCTGGAACACTTTAGATAAATTTCCAGAAGCTTTGGGAAGATATTCGGGTTTTGCAGTTCTCCTTCAAAATGTACTGAATGGTCGAACCTTCACCTGAATTCACTTGAAACAGCTAAAACTTTTCCATTCATCATCAATGATACTATGTGTGTTTCTTCATTTATTCTTGTCCTGTTCACAGATATAGATTGAGATGCTTTATATTACAGTCCATTGAGTAAGGGGTAGATTATTACTTCTGTCTAAAAGATTTTTAACATTTGGGTTTAGTATTAGCAGAATGGAGCCCTGACCTCTAAACCTAAAGAACCTAATGAGGAACCCAGAGAGGCAGGAGACGAATGTCAGGGATTGAGAGAAGACAAGAGGATCCTGCCTACCTGCTTTTTATTTTAACTTATTAATTTTTATAGTCAAAAATGTGCTCATTCTGAAAGACCTAATTCATGGAAAGAGTTTGCAACACACAATCACCCCTTGTCTCTTTCCTCTATGTTTGCTGACTCCAGCATGGTCCCCTCCCCTGTCCCACTGCCACCCCAGAACTGCATGTTGACTGCACGTAGAACTGCATGTATCTTCACAGCTCTCCAGTGGCCTCCTGTCTCTGCGCTGTGCCACTCTGACTGCTCTCAAAGGTTCACTGTTAGCTTGACCCACACTGACATCATGTCTACAGCACAGATTTCTCAAAAGGAATGAACTCTGCTCTTCTCACAGGTGAGTGTAGTCCTTTTGTTGTCCTGTCCTGGTATGGCTTTGCTAGAGGTGGTTAGGCTGGAAGTGGACTGTTAAGCATGGCCTAGTGCTGGCATGGTAGAAAACATGAGGAACAAAAACCTATGAAATGTATGCTGCATCCACAGAGACCATGAGCATCACCCAAACCCAGGCATGTTTCACCCCTTTTCAAGTTCCTTCACAGTTCATATTCCCTGGTTCATGTCCCAGATAATCCCTTTCAGCAGGCTCTAGTCTGGGTATATTATGGATGAGTGCCACATCAGGGCAGCATCAAGCTTTTATTCATTAACTCATAATTCCTCTCATCAGCCCCCTATTATTCATGAGGTCTCAAAACCTCAAGTTGTTTGTTTGTTTGTTTGTTTAAAATAGCACTGACGTCCATGCATGCCATAATCTTGCTCCCCTCCCAACGTGTTAAACCTTTCCATGTGGCCAGACCCATGTTAACAAAAAATTTTTACCTAGATGGCCTAAGCAGTGGCATATTTCCTATGAATCTACTCTGCTTTCCACTGGGAATCAAAACCAAATCAGTACTGTTATTCTGCTCCATCAGCTTTCCTGATGAAATCAGTCCATTCATTGAGAGGACTGTCTGGGTGTATTTACATACAACACCACATTTCTTTCCTACTCTTCATTATACATATATAATCATTTTTACATTGCATTCCCAGAGGTGAGTGACAGCATACAGATACCAGAGATGCTATTCTGCCTCCAGCAAATGCTCTGAGAAGCATATGGCATTAAGTTAGGACTCTGTTTCCTTGGTTACATTTAGCAAATTTGCATGCCAGCATGGTGCTATTCATCATGAGAGACATCACAGACCTGTCCATGGAGAGAGGCTTTTGGAAGTGAATAACCTTTGCATTCTTAGCTTCTGCTTTGAATATATGGATGAGGGAAAAATAGTTGTCAGCATAGCAGGGGATAGGCAGGCTGAGAAGCTGAGTCCTGGAAGCCTTTGGGAATGAAATCAAGTCCTTTATAAGACTGGGCAAAGAATCTGTGGGTGCAGAAGTTCATAAGTTTGACTTTAATGCAGCTTATGAATGACTACAAGATAATTAGCAGCTCTTGGTCAGAACTTGTGCCGTGCCTGCCATCTCCGGTTAGGCTCTGTGATGGGGAGGGGCAGGATTCTGCCGTTGCACACACTCATTCCCTGGAACATGAAGTATAAGGGAGACTTTTCCCCTAAGTATGTAAAGGTAATGGATCGCGACAAAGTTAACCTGGCCACAGAAGTCAGACAGTGAAGGCAGACCTGTAGAGACTGACCTGGAAACTAAACCTCCTCTTCTCAGCCTATGGTAAAAAAAGCACATGCCTTCTTGGAGGCATGTGTGCCCTGGCCGGACAGGATCAGCCTTGTGCTAGCAGGACCAGCTTCCCCCATATTGCCCAGACACCATGGACAGATGGTGTCTCATTCCTACCATAATCCCTGGAAATGGGATTCTCCCCTGAATGTGCCGTGTCACTGTATACAAATTCACCTACAGGTTCAGTCCTGGCTGAATTTCAGTGAACAATCCAAAGCTAAGGTAAAGCATTAATTTAATTTATCTTTTCAGAAATTTTTTGTTAAAAAAGAGTTTATCACATCCATTTGGTGACTGACAGCCAATGAGCCTGCCACTCACTGAAGAAAAGCTCTGTTAACTTTCAAACTCGACAAGGGCAAAGAGGGCATTGCAGTGCCTGGAAATGGATGAGGATTCAGAGAAAAAGTGCTGAGTGGCAGTGAATATAGTGCATAGCTGTGTTTTCAAACCAAGTAAAATATAAGTGCAGTTTCCAGTAACACAGAAATGGGTTGAACAGTAACACATTGATCCAAACACATGCAACTGAAGGCAACATAAACTGCAAGTTTATTAAACTGATGCACCAGCTATTTTCCAAGTTGCTCTAGAGCATGAGTTCACTGAGTTCCCACAAGGGTGGTATCACAAACAGACCTACACGCACAGCCTCTCTCCATCTCCAAATCTTATTGTGGCGCACTGAACTCCAGTTTGGGCAGCAACTGCAAGTGTGTTGAGCCAAATGGCTCTGTGAAGTGCTTTAATGGGAGTGTTACACTTTGAAATTTAACGCCCTAACTGTGCCTTTGTGGTACTAGGAAGAAGATGGGATGAGCTGAGGGTCTGTAGGCCTAGCTGGTAGAACGCCTTCCTGATCCTCCAAAGCAACCTCCTTCAGTCAGCACTCTCTGTGAAGGAGGAAGGAGGTCACTCCTAGACATGCAAATGCTAAAACTAAAATGCTAAAAGCAGTCTAACTCCCTTTTACTTCAAACTGGGTAATAGGAAGTATGCATTTTTACCTACCTCCTCTGTGAAGGGCTCTCCTGCCCCTTGGTCTTCACCTGACTCAGCCTGATAAAATCTTGGCACTTAATGAAATGGGGAAAGGGGTTTTGAGATAAGCTCTTTCAGAATGGTTCTAGTCTGAAAAGAGTGAAATGTTTTTCTGTTTTACAAAGGAGATTCTTATCAGTGTAGAAATTAAATACCTTTCTTAAAGTTTTGCTATTTTTCCTCATACTGCGAATTAAGATATGGGGAGATTTATTGTCAACTTACAAAGTGCTAGCATTGTCTGGACAGGCTTTTCTTTTTTTGGGATGTCCTTCAAACTGTCACTAAGGACATCAAACATTAGGTTGATGTATCTAATTTAAATTGCAAAGAAACTAACTTTAAGGCATAGACAGCTTTCAATCCCGGCATTTGGCTGATCTGTGGAGTTGCATTGGCAGGTGGCTTGAATGAGCACTGCTTCAAGTAGCACTAGCTGTGGGCATCAGGGCATCCAGCTGTGAAAACAGATCTGCATGGTTCAGTAATGATAACTGGTACTCAAGGAAGTCTCTTTATCTTGAAGAATCCCAAAGTGATTAATGGCTGGTGAGGACCACCAGGTGTACTGTGACCAAGATACTGCTACCATTTCTGTCTCTGCTGAGGGCTCATCCCTCATTTTGGCTTTGTCCCTCACTGAGTACTAGATGTCTTGTTTCCCTAGCTGTACTTCCTTTCTTATTACATGTCTTTTATTTCCTGGATTAGTCAGACCAAGAGCCAAGATCCTAAATCCCAGCTCTGTACAATTTTGCAGGGGTCAGAGCCAGCCTCAGAGCTAAGCCTTAACTGCTTGCGGTAATCACCAGCCTGAAATCATAAGGGACGCCTTCAGACTCTGGTGAGACAGACTTCAAAATCCATTTTTAAAAATGTGGTCTTTTTATTTGCTGCTTATATTTTTTTTCCTGGTTTCACAATCTTCTCTGTGAACTTGGGAGCTTTTTTCATTATAAATGAAAGTGGAAATTGTCATGTAATCTCCAGATGCCAGAAGAGAATGTTGTGTCTGCTACCGGGAGATTCTTGATAAAATCATGAGAGTGGGCAGCTGGATACATGGGCCTATGAAATTATTCTAATAATAACAGAGTTTAAAGGCTTCTGGCAAACCCCCTGTGTAATCCCTGAAGAATTTACAGGCATATATATTCTGCTTTAGAGCATCTCTGTTCTTTCCATATTTGATTACAAAAATTATCATTTGGACATAGATGTAAATTCCATGCCAAGGAAACAAAATAAGCTTGGCCTTCTGAGTTCAAGTCCTGTGCTTCCTGGGCCAAGGCAAGAAGATGAAAATGAAAACTTGAGGGATTCCAGCACATCTCCTGAACTGAAACAGTTGTTTGTTGTTGGGTTTGTTGTTCAAAAATCTACATCAACACATACATTAATGTTCTCACCATCTGGACTTAAGAGCTGTTTAAAGCTCTTGGCTTAATCCAAATATACTGAATTACATGCAGAAAGCATAGTTCCATATCTTTTACCTTTTTTTGTTTCTGGCCAAACATGAATCTTTAGTTCCTGGCTGACAGCCCTGCTGCGAAGCCATTTGCTCAGCTGAGCATGGGCTTCCTGAGGCTGCACACGTGTGTATACATCACACATTAGGTTTGTGCTCTGGCACTCTGTCCCCTCCATGTGCAACATCACTGGGGTCTTAATGATGGAATTTGTCTTCTCAAAGCTGCATGGAAGAGAAAGAGAGGAGGAGGGAAATAAAAGGTATGTGTAAAAATGGGAAAGGGGGATAAAGACTTGTGCGTATGTAACATGACAACTCATGCACCTCTGAGAATATGAACTATAATTGGTAAGGAACGGTTCTGACATTCAGTGGGAGGTATTGACAGTAAAAAGAGAAAAATAATTTTATTAAAATTACATGTTTGGAAGGTGAGCTCTGCAAGTAGAAATCAGAATATAATGCAGTCAGCTTATGAACCAGGTCAGACCACATAACTCAATTCAAGGAAATTAATTTTAATCTGTCAAGTAACCTAGTGATAGTGATTGTGGAAATAAGTTTTTCTTCCTGATCTTTTCAACTTCAAGGCATTAGAAACTTTAACAGTGAAAATCTGATGTAACATACTGGTGGTATTTCTTCCACACTTGCCTACAACTTCTTGGGTGCATGGGAGTGCAGCTTTGGGGTGCTATGTGGTTACAGGGTGCATTTCAATCCCCCTTTAAGAAATACATTTTCATGTGCCATTTAATATCCCTTTGAAAAATACAACAGGAAGCATACATATATTTGTCTGAATTTAGTTTACATAAATAAAGTATGCCCAAAATAGCTCTTCCCCTTTCTCCCATAGTGGCAGCAGAGAGCTGTTTTTCTTATCTTTGCAAGTCATGCAAGTCTGGAATATTCAGAGATTAAAACAAATTTAATGACTGGAATTTATCTCTTTTTTCTAAGTCATGCTGACCTCTCTGAGTAACACAAAATTGGAAACTGAGAGTGTATAATGGGGACATAATGCTCCATGCTGTCTTAAATCTTAAATTTTATATTAAGCATCTATTTTTAGCGCCAATCACAGAGGAGAATGAGCTATTGGGCTTTTGATATGACCTGGTATTGCTATTCCTGGGTGATAGTAAGGTACATATAAAATATGTGGAGAAAAAGTAAAATAAGAAATCATAATCTATGTAGCTCATCCCACACACACATAAAACAATCCTGTAACTGAGGAGCCTGTGCCAGCAGAGAGAAAGATCCTAGCAATGTAGAAAGTGTGTATCTGTGAATGCATATCTGTTCTCATGGGAGAGGCAAGCACCTAATTAGAGCAAAATCTATTTCAGAGCCTGTTAGAACCCAGTTTTTCATAAAGGCTTTAGCCTTAAGTTAATCAAATTAATAAAAAGTGACTACTCTGAGATATCAAGAAGTCAGGTAAATCTCCAATGGCTTAATTTTTGCTTCAGTTTACTGAGGATGGACCATGGCTCGGCATGGTGGAAAGTGACTTCTTGGTGGATAGAACCTAGGAAACAAACAGGTGCTCTGGGATGAAGGCAGGGCTCTCTGCTGTTGTCAGACACCTTGATTTAAACTTTGGATTAAATAGAAAAAGATGGAGAAAAATGCCTTTTTGTGTGAAGCAAATTAAAAAAAAAAAAAAGCAGACTATTAATTGCATGCAATCCAGATGGAGCAATAAATATCTACTACAAGGGGTTTTTTTCTGGGTAGGAGTCTGAGCACCTAAACCAGAAACACACATTTTTTCTTGTTAAATTCTCAAACTTCAACACCTCTATTTTACTCCAAGAAACATGAGTATTTATGTCTCCCATTAAAAAATAAGCTGTTTGGGCTCCCATATGTTTGAGAAAATGGTTTTCCCTTGGTTTCCATTAACAAAGTTGATGTAAGAGTCCTGTTCTCTGCCTCTGTGTTTTACCAGCTTTCAGGCAGGCAGTAGCAAATCCCATTTCTAATCAGGTCTCTGAGATGGCAAATTTGTTTGCTTGGCTTATTGTTAGGCTGAGGTGCTCACCTAAAAACCTGACTCTGTTGGATCAGAGTTTGCAAGGTGCTTTTGTTTCAACCAGTTTCTTACAGGTTTCCTGGGAAACAGGAGGCAGCCAAGTTTGGGCATGATGCTGATGAGAGGAAATGTGCTGGATTAACATAGCAGGTGTCAAATTCAAGACTATTTTGAGGGAATATGAAGTTAATGCAATTAAAACATTTAAAAAATTAGATTTTTTTCAATTTTTCTTATAGCTTCACCACATTTTCTTCAGGAAGTTTTCTTCATGTATCATCAAAAGAATTTGAGGGAGAGCTGAGAATTACCTATAATATTAAGACAAATAACCTTAAAATTTCCAGTTCAATGGCAGGGAAAGTATTGAAATAGAAAATACTAACAATGAAAGATCTGTCTAACATTATTATAGAGCAATCAAACAGCTGGTTCTAAAAATGGAAAGGAAAACAGTGTGGTTTTGCTTCAAGATAAATATTTCTGCTTTATGCATGCTATAAAAATGTATCCCCTTCTGGACAAAGTAACCAAATCTAAAAAAAGCCCCAACCCTGCCTCTTTTTTGCACTCCCTAAATATTTCTTTTTTAAAAAGACCTCTGTGCCACAATTTTTGCCTCAAAGCAGTAATTAACCACTCTGCAAGTCATCACAAATAAGCCAGAAATGAATTACATTTAAAAAAATAATCTGTAGCATTAATATATTTTAAACCAAAGTAATCAGACTTGTACTATTACACTCACATGTCTCTCAAGTACAAATGTTATGAAATTTTCAATAGCTTTCCATGTCCTGCATAACAGCTGAGGCTGAAAAAACTGCAAAGCCTGAACCACCAAAGGAAGTCTGAAATGAGAAGAACTGTCCTTGAACACACCTTAAAATAGTTTCCATTTGTTACCCATGAAAAGAGATACTTGCTTCATGCAACTTTTTTTTCCAGCGTCTTGAATAAAATGATGGGAAAATATGCAAATAAGATTAAGCATCCTGCACTGCATTTGATCATATCTTAAAATATCTTAGGGGTGGAGAAAGTATAATGAATGCCATCATCCAATTTTCCCTCAGGTTTTTAGTTAACCAGCAGAATGTCTACATGCAGAGCTTGATTCTTTCACTTAGGCTGGTACCAGTTGGGAGAAAATCAAGTAAACAAAACCTCCCTCAGGCATACAATGCTTAGAGAATGGAAGGCTGCGCATCCTATCAGGTTACAGCTACAAACCTTTCAGTAAGTTTGTAGTAAATCTCCTGAGATATGACCTGAGATGTGTAGAAAATTCTGAGATATGACCTGCTTTGCTTAAGCAATACACGGCACTGTATTTACAATGTTTGCTTTGTATCAGCTTGAACAGCAGCAGTTTCTATCAGGAGCTTTTCTCTGACATCATCTTTGCCAAATGACTGGGATTTGAGTGACCAGTATTGCCAAATTAGAATAAACTGCCCAGCTTTGCAATTTTCATCAGTTTTCTGATCATTTTACACCAAAGTGTAACATATCTCATTACTTAAATCTGTGCTAAATTCGCTGGAGTAAGATTCATTTGATATGAATGCTGATATTTAACTGTTCCCTTTTTACATCAAGGAAAAATAGACTTTTAATTAGGAATTATGGAGCAGCGTGATTAGAATGTTTTATATACTTTTAAGCATGTATTTTGGGGTCTGACCATCTTTGAATTTGTTATGCCCAAATCCATTAAACCAGTAGAAAATAGATTAACAAGAATAAACCTTTTAATCTACTGGAAATTAAGTATGTAATCAATACTGGGAAGACAACATAAAACCTGAGATACATCAATGACAAACTGACTTTGAAGATCAAAGAAAGTAATTAAAAGTCATTTTTATGGGCATCACAACCTAACATTACAGTCAACTTTTTAAACTATATTATGTTCCTCTCAGCTGGAAATATTTCTGGGTGAAATTTGGAGGAAATTCTTCTACCCTCATTTTTGGAGTAACTATATGTGCCACAATAAAATTAGCCAGATTTACATCAAAATAACTAAAATCAGACTTTTGACTACTTAGTCAATCTAAATTGAAATGGGGCACTAAGAAGCATTTGATGGTGATGTTCAGGCAGAGTGATCCAGGACCAGCTTTGCAATCTGCATGTATGCATATGCTTCACCTGGTATGGTACCCATGTGTCCCCAATGCAGGCATAAGTTTATTCCTTCCATGTCACACCACACAGAAACTTTGGGGGAAAAAAAAGGAAGAGTTATTACAACCAGTTTTCTGGACAAGAGAAAGGCCATATTGTATAAAATTTGTAAGACATGACTGAAGAGCAAATGTGACACTCCAGGTTTCTGTAAGACAGTCTGGAAGCCTTAGGCGTTCTCCAAGACTATTGCATTAAAACACAAACCCTATCCTACTTCTTTTGTCATACTGTTCTTGTTTTCAGTTGGTTTTAGATGACAAAAAAATACAGGTCTGAAGGTGCAAAGGCACAAGGGTATTATGATGGCTATTCTGTGTCACAAAAACTCTGCAATGTTTAAAAAGAAACAGGTGAGATATAAAGAAGAAGACTAAAATGTAAAATGGAATGCTATCTTTTTTTCTCAGTCTCCTTTCACACAGCTCTCTCTGCTCTCCCCTTTACTCTTTTTTTCCCCACTTTTTAAAATTTTTTTTTTTTAAATTTTCTTCCTGAGTTTCCTTTTCCACCTTGTCTTCTCTTCTCACCCTTGGAAGCCTGACACTGGACTTCTGAGGAAGGCTGCCATCAACAGCTATGGAAGCTGCCTCAGGGGACCAGCCTCATCACTCTTGCAGGGCTGGCAGTGTCAGGAAATGCAGTACCAGGAGCAGCAGGAGAACCAACCAACCAAATGAATCCATTTCATGAGCTGAGCTAGTGATTCCTCTGAGAAACAATCAGAACCCATGGAGAGGACACAGAGATCTCAAGCTGCCGTTGGACACCTCTGTACCCATTTCACCTGATGTGAAGGCTGGAGCAGGAGCAGAAGCAAGGCATGATGAATCCATCAGGGTGATGAAGCAGTCTGCATTTAAGCCAGAGTGACTCTACTTAGTTTGAACCTTCTTAGTATGCGATTTGGGGGTCATTTCTGTTGTCTGGGTTAGCCCCACAATAGCCCCAATGTTTGATACCTGCATAAAGCATCTCTGAAAAAAAAGGATTTTTTTCAACAAAACTTTACGTCTGTGCACAGCAAAAGGATAACACAATTGCATATTTCTCTCCCCCTGCTTGCTCCCACATCTGGGTACAGCAAAAAGCCTTCTCTTTTTTGCTAGGTTCCTCTGTGTGCGTGCTGAAAACCCATGTTCCCAGTTCCTGCATATCTCTAAGAATTTCAGTTTTTTCTTTGTTCTTCAGCACTGTCTGGGAAAGATAAATCTTACTCACTGGATTTCCATCAGGCAGATGTGGTCTCCAGTTACTGGCTGCTCATGTTGTTCCCCCCAAAGTTTCCTTTATAACCTTATCTTTGGCATTGTCTCATTTCCTGCTTGTTTCCCACCAGGATTTGCCTTTGATTTAGCAGGTGAACTTGGGGGCAGATCCTGTTTAAAATGTATAGAGGGGTACCTTATTTCTCACCAAAGCCTCAGGGGGGGTGTTCATGCACTCCCTATACTACTCAGAGGGGCTTTGGAAACTAATTGCAGCTCCTCCTTGACTAGTCTGGCTGCCCTCCTGCCTGTAGCTGTCTTCCAGCTCTGAAAGTCAAGGATAACTCTGAGAAAAACAAACAAAGAAAATGTTTTGTTGGCTTATATTTTAAAATAATTGCTTTGCTTAGACCTTGTAAAAACCTCTATCATTAACTTCTGGGAGTGGGCTTTTTTCATTAAATCCAAACATGTGCTCACACACTGCCTGGGAAATTCATGACAACCCACTGAGATGGCATGACCTTCTGCTGGGATGAATAATTTTTGAACAAAAATTACAGTGGCACTGAGCGAACTGTGCTGAGGTCGCATACATAGTGTTACTCATCATGATAACAGCATCAGAAACCTTATTGTTACATCTTTGTGTTCATAAATATTTTAGCAATGATTTGTGGCATTTTGCACTCAATTTTTCACACACTCAGAATCAAAGATTGCTAGTAACAAGCCAACGAAGAAAAGGGCATTGCAGCTGCCATTCCCCATCTGGTATATGTATTCCTTGATTTTATGCTCTCTGAGTATCCCAAGAAATGGGCTGTTATGGCTTCTATGTTAATGGCACTGTGAGATGGGGCTGAAATGGGATCCCCTGGAGACAAAGACCTACCACACAGCCTTCAGAAACCACTTAAAAATACACTTCATAAGCCTTTCTCTCATAAGGCAGCCATAATTATGAACTGTGTACCTTTGAGCAGGATTGATGAGAAGCCAAAAAGACATCAGAAAAGAGCTTTTGACTTTCTGCTGGGGAGGGGAGAAATCAGGAACAACACACCAAGAGCAAGATCACGCAAGTGTTCAAGAATAGGATGTGAGAAAATGTTACCTTGGCTAAGGTCATCTAGTCACCTTTGTGTGCTAGCTTTACTTCTATTTTGTCAACCAAGAAGCTGAAGCTTTTCTACTTTCAACTACTGTCCTAGTTTTGTCTGGGATAAAGTTAATTTTCTTCCTAGTTGCTGGTATAATGCTATGGTTTAAATTTAGTATGAGAATAATGTTGATAACACATTGATGATTCAGCTGTTGCTAATTTTTACACTTAGTCATGGACAGCTTCTCTCACTATCACACCAGCTAATATACTGGGGAGCACAAGAAACTGTGAGGAGACACCACCAGGTCAGCTGATCCAAACTGGCCAATGGGATTTTCCATGTTATATGGCATCACGCTAAACATGTAAACTAGGGGGCAAGTGGTCAGAGGCTGCAGCTCAGGAACTGCTGGGTATCAGCTGGTGGGTGGTGAGCAATCACTTGTTTTCTACATTCTAATTCTATTATTGTTATTATTCCATCCTTTTCTGTCTCATTTAACTGTCTTTATCTCAACACACAAATTTTACTTTTTTTGCCCTAATTCTTTACCCCAACCCACTGGGAACAGGGGAAAGTGAGCAAGTGGCTGTCTGGCCTTTAACTACCTGCTGGGTTAAGCTTACCAAGAAAGTTGCTTGCCTAAAAACAAACAAAAACCCAAACAAACAGAGAAAAAACCACAACCCAAGATTTCTTCTCAGATCTAGTAATCTTCATTTTTTTGTTCATCTTCAGAGCAAAATACTCATGATTGTTGGTAGGTATTTCACTGGGCAGTAGATTTAATATTTTCATGGCCACAAGTTGCACCCTGTTGCATTAAGCATTATGTGATATGTGTCTGTAGAGCTCTCACAATTAAATAGAGAAGGAAAGTGAATGACATACAAGTGAGATAGGACAAGACTGCAGCAAGGAGCTGTGGTAGCATATAACCACTTTGCTGCTGCTGTTCTTCTTAGTACCTACCCATGACAGGGTTTTAATTTACTACTTTACAGTACTGAAGTGATGACTTTTTGGGGAAGTTTGATTAATGATGGCAACTTGGCTTCGCAGTTCTTTATGGGAAGCTCTCTTTTAAATGGCTGGTGCACAAGTCAGGAATAACTTTGTTCTTGCACCTTAAAACTGATGTGAATATATACCAGTAATTTAACTACAAGGGAAAAAAGCCATTAGAATATAATGTGTCTGATACATTCAGTTAAAACCAGTTAACAGCTCTTAGCTGCCAGTTTGTTGACACATCCTTTAAATTGCTTGTGAACAGCCTACAGACTACTTGCATGAATTGCTTGTGGAACAGTTTTGAACAGAGAGAACACCCAATAAGACTTCAGGGAAAAATCAACAAGACCTCAAACCCTAAGAGCACTGAATATACCATTTCTTAGGAAACATTTGCATTTTTTTTTAATTCTGCACATAAAACCACTCCTCAGTTGCAGTTTGGTAAGAGCTTTGATAGTTTGTTCTTCTTGGGTGACTGCTCAAGTACATGCTTTGCTCTGTTAGGGGTTTTAGTCTTGTTAGATGTCAATGGAGTAGCCATTAAAGAGCCTGCCATCTTATTAGCAATAAAGGAATGGATTAAGTAAAGTGTAATGCTGACACAATTTCATTTTTATAGCAGAGAAATGAAATGCAGGAAAGAAGGGGGGCAGAGGCTATGATCCTGATTGTGAGTTCCAGAGGCTGTGCTGTGGGTCTCAGCATAGGTCTTCAATGACACTATAAAACTCTGTAAGACGCACACTATTTCTTAGAGTTTTCCATATCTACAACCATGATAGCTGCTTTAATCTCTGATTAAGGAACAGGATCCACAGAGCATCCTACTCTACCAGCTGCAAAGTAGGCATATCATACGATGACAGAAAAGCATCAGCAGCGTATTTGGGTCAACTTCCCACTATGACTTATTAAGCCTTTTATAAAATAAAGCTCAAAGACCTTATTAATATCAACAAGGTGTGTTATAGTCACTCTTAATGGCAGGGATTAACCTTGTCATGGTTTGGTGCTTTCGTTACAGTGCTAACAGCAAGCCAGGCTTATCATTCTGTTCACTGTACTGTATCTTTACTGAGTGCAGCGAATAGCTGATTTGGTCTTATTCACAGCAGTGAAATGATATTTCAGGATTTCAACTTTCAGGATATTATGAATTTCTTCTGCAAAGCATGGATCTAAGCCTTGAGATACTGTGGCTAATCAATTATATTAATTTTTTGTTGAAGCGGTGAAATAAATTTTCTGACCTCTTATGTATTTTTCTAGTTGTGAATCAGCCAGGAGAATTGTGGGGACATAATAGACCTTCTAGTTAAAAAATGAGAACAAAATTTTAATACTGAGCTAATGTTGAACTATAAATTTAGGGCTAGATTCTAATCTCAGTTGAGGAAGGTGCAGGAGATGTATTTCAGTATCCCTTAAATCCATATTAGTGGTATTCAGTATCCCTGTTAGTGGACTGTGCTGTATTAAAACTGGGAGGGCATGGACAGGACTGGAACAGACAGAGTGTTTTGGAAAAGTGCTACTATTCCAGAGAAAACAAACTAACCTCAACACTTATCTACAGATTTTAACCATGGAAAGAATGCTCCTGTTTATTCCAAACATCAATGAGCCTGTCAGTAACGAGTTGGTCAGCTAAAGCACACTATAACATTTTGAAGTGCACCTGCAACTTCCCAGAAAAGTGACTATGTTCCCTTAAAATTTAAGGCGCTAAAATATTTGTGTGTCCTTTATTATTTTAGGCTTTTCACCTGTGAATCTGTCTTCATGCCAGGGAACATCTTGAGCCTGATTTCTGCCTCCAATAGAATAAACGGCAAGTTTTCACAGGACAGGTGAAAATACTCAAGACCTCAGAGACTCAGATAATACATGTCTTTTTAAAGTAGACTGGATAACTATAGAGAAAAACTTGCCACAGGTGTGTATCTTATTGCCTCTAATGCACATTATGTTGGAAAGTAGGACAATTAACAGTTTAACATAATGACAGAACATGAACGGTCTCAAGGATGGCTCAATAGATTCACTTCAAAGTCAGGCAGAATCCACATCTGGGAAGAGGTAATGCCTTTGTCTGCAGCTTTCCTGAAGTGAGTGTTCACATAATTTTTTTCTTTCTTAACAGCTGGGGAAAAAACTCAGGGGACTTGCTGTGATTGAACCAAATCTCAAGGTGAACTGTTTCAATTCAGCTAGTAAAGGCTGCCATAAATACACAGAGGAGATTAATGTGTCTTTTTATAAAGGGGACAGGAGAGGTAAAAAGGTGTTCTCACTGCTGGAGTTCCTCAATGGAGTCTGCCAGGATGCCCTGAGGTGCTTAAGACCTCCAAACATACACACAAAGTAACCCCCCATCTTCTGGGCTCACCCCTCGATGCTTTCCTGCCAGGCATGAGGACCTCTGCATTTTTATTAACTTGACATTATAATTCATTTTGCTCTCATGTTTTGTATCAATCTACTTCTGCCAGTTACTTATAAATTATTTGGGAACAGGGTTTCCAAATGGAGGTCTGAGTATCAAAGGCAGAGTTATGATTCGATATGTCAGACAAAATCCTGTCTCCATGTGTGTGTGTGAGGTGGAGGTGTGGATGACCAGCTGGAGTTCACCTGCTTCATGCTCTGAACACTGCAGAGGTCCACACACAGTCAGAAGTGTGCTCAGAAATGAGGAGGGTATGCAACTAGATGTTCACAGGAGCACCAGAGAGGTGTCTCCTGCTGAAGATCTGAAAACTCTGGCTGGATGAACGAATGGTTCTGGTCCTGGCAGCAGAGATGAAAGAAGTGCAGCCCACTTGATGAAATGCATAGTGGTTATACTGGTTTGTCAGGACACTCAAGACCACTTGTACCTATTTCTAAGCAAGTTATAAGAAACATCTGGATCTTCCAGAGAACTGATTGCCTCCAAAGCTACACACTACCTTCAAATCCTTTGTTTTGGTAATCCTAATAAGTGTTTATCTACAGGCTACAGCTTTATAGTATTTTGTTTTGGTTTGCCTTTTTTTCCCCCCTTCTCCATTCCAATTTGAACCACTTTAGTGGAGTAAAGGGGTGAGAATTAGATCTGCTTTCTCCAACTGAGATGGAAAAACATCCAGGGAATATAGGGTGTCTCTTGCAGTTCTTGTGCTTTCAACTCCAGCTATACCTTGTTAATACCCAAAATGTTTTCATCTGTACTGGGACAAGTGCCAAAAGCTAGAGCTGGCCTAAATACAAGGAAACAGCAGATGAACTGCCCGCTCAGCTCTCTCATGCATAAGCTAATGGTATCAGTGGACCTGGTCCTATTTTCTCATTTGTGGACATCCTTTTATGCAGATTCATCCTGTTCGGGCAGCAGAGACAGGAAGAAAACCTAATGTGCCTTTGAAATTTAACACACTGCACTTCAAGAGGGATCTGGAGAAATGGCTTAAATCCCTTGCAGAAACAAAGGTATTTAAAATCCTGGTTAATAGGGACACAGAGAAAACTGGCATGATTTCCCTTTTGCTTATGTTTCAGCTAAGCTGTAAGTTCGGGACCATGGTGTTGAGGCAACGAAAAACACCAGGGCAGGTAGCTGACAGTAAGCCACGACTGTGGTGATCCCCATGTCTCCTCTGGAGGAAGGTTTGAGGTTGCAGGATCATTTACTTAAGAAGGCAATTCAAGTCCCAAATCTGCATTCTTCCTGAAGACTCAGGTTTCTAGTTTGAACCCCTTTCCTCTCTGAACACAAATGAGGAACTAAACTAGAAGTGAGTAATCAGAGATGTCCCCAGTGAGGACAAAATTATTTTAATGTAATCCAGAACACTGTAAAAAAATTAAAAGCATATATGAGCTGTGTGTTGAATATATCAGGAGAAATTTAAGGAGAAATTATCATTGTGTTGGGATGTAGCTGACTCAAGTAAAGGGGACTAATGGAGCAGGGAAACTAGCATATCTTGAATGGTTGCAAAATCTTTCTGCACTGGTTTTGGTTTGGCTTTGTTAAGGGGTTGCTCCTGTGGGCTACTTTTCTTTAGCATTTCTCTTGAACAGATTTCTACGTATTTTCCTCTGAAGAATCCATGTATGGATCTACTGAAGGTACCAAGAGAGCAGGATCCTCAGTGGCATTGTGTCAAGTGATGACCCCCAAATCACAGATGCACTGCCGCAGTGCCTTCTCTCAGTCCTGCTGCCAAGCAGCCCTGAGGGCAGAGCCTGAGATCTGCCTCAATAAAACCAGAGCACCAAAGTGCATCAGCAGCCAGGACTAACAAGGATGAAAGGAAACCTTTTACCTCTCCTTCATGAATAGCACCTAGGTTTCAAAAGTGTCCCTCAATGCATGTCTACACCAGAGCTAGCCTCCCTGGAGGGCTGCAGGGAGGAGGACAGACAAGACCTTCTCTCAGTGATTAGATTTGGGTAAGCAAGTTGGAGGGTGAGTGATGGTGCTGTCTTGTCTGGAGGGCCCAAAAGCTGGTTCCTCAGCATGTGTTCACTGGGAGACCCAGGAAGCAGCTGGGCTGAGTCATCCCCATTCCCACCTGACGCACCCACTATCAGGCAAATCTGCATCTTTTATGGTTTCGAAGCCCAAAGCTTGACATCACAGCAAAACTAAGAGACCTGAAGTCCCAGTTCATGTTCAGCTTACTCTACGGATGAGTACAACTCCAATTTCAGTTACCTTATTGTTCTGCCGAGCTTGCCCGGCCCTGTTGACGGTGATACCAAGCAGCCAGGCATTGCTTCTGTGACCACTCTCACACTGTGGTCATAATGTTTGACATCATGCACATTCCCACTTTCTCTGTGTTCCTGACTTTTTAAAATGAGGTTAGACATTACTTCATAGAGTGAAACTATTTCACCACAGTAATGACTAAGATTTTCCTGTTTAGGGGGAAAGACTTGCCTTATTTAAAGTTCTGAGGAAATCTCTTCTATGACATATTTTTACCAGGGAAGCAGCAAGTACTGCTTTATTTCTAGTTCTTCTGAGTAATTAGCATTATGACTATTCTTCTATGCATATATAGTATGTCTTATGTTCAATTCCACTTCTTACTTCTAGTTGTCAAAAATTACTATAAATTAAATAAGCATGTGTTTCCCCCACATTACAGTGACTGCATCCTGAGAACTTCCCTGTGCAGCCTCAGTGGTGCTATACAGAAAGAGAAACTGAGGCAGAGAGAGGGCAAATGGCTTGCAGATTTAGACAGAGCCAGGCACGACTCCCACATCTACCGAGTCCTAGTTAAGTGCCTTGGCTGCAAAATAGGCCTTCTTTTATGGACATTACAGCTGTGATTTGCAATGAAGCTTACAGAATCTACTTATGCCATCCCGTGAGATTTGAGCACCTAACTCCTTTAGTACCTTTGAAAATCCGTTTGAAAATACTTTCTCATCCTTTTTTTGGTATAAAAGACTGTCTTCTCTATTTCCCATTTAAGATTATTAAAGGTGGATTTAAAGTTTAAAAATTTCTGGTGTTTTCTGACTTGGAAAAAACCTTGTAAGTTCCAACATGTTACTGTTTAGTAGGCTGTGTTCAGCTGTCTTTCACTGCCACCACATTGTGCAATAACTTTCGTTAAGTCCCGTATCCCATCACAGAATGAATATGTTCTTATATAAATAACAGTGTCACCTCCCCAAATGTTGTGTTGAAAAATCTGTGGTGTAAGTATTTCAAGAAAGGAGTTGGGATTGCTGAGAAATATGTCTATTATTTACCCTGCCAGTGCTCCAGCAGAGAGATGCTGAAACTAACTGCTGTGCTACATAGCTAAAAAGAAATGGAGGGAACAAGTCATCCAGCAAGTCTAGATATTGCAAAAATCAGATAGGAATTGGCTGTTTTGCATTTTTCCTTTTGGATTGAGAGCAAATTATTTTCTGGGTTGCAGTAGGTAGGCTGCAGTAGGAAGAAAGTTACTGGGGAAGCACAGAGGACACCCTGTAACCTCTGTGCATTTCAGGGCAAACTGCCAGGCCCCAGATCCTTCTCCCCATCTACACACAGTCCAAGCTAGTTCAGTAGAACCTCAGCAAATGTTACAGCCTTTCGTGTTTGCTTTGCACTGCTAATATATTTGTGCATCGCAAAACCTTGCATCTTCTTGAAAATATCCTTCAGGGAGGGGAGTGGGAAATCCATATTCCTATGTTTGGCAGAATCTCTTTGATGTCTCCTCTCCTCTCCTGTCATGCTTCTCTCTGTGTGAGGATAAATGCACTGCAACTGGAAGAGTGAGATAAATAGCGTAAGGAGAAATCATTATAAACCTCAGTGCTTGAGAGGTGCATTCTCGGAAACGTGCCAGTCAGAAAATCTGACCAGGCCTGAAAAATAAAAATCTTTCAAATAATAATATAGGATCTCCATGGACCATTTTCTTATGCCTCTTTCCCAAGCATGGAGCATTAAAAGATTGGAAACTCCTTTTTGCTTCATTCCATACAGCCTGAAAAACCATACAACATACTCCACATGCGTTTATAATAACAATATGGAATAAAAGAATTTTCCTTCTTGGAACTGTCTACAAAATGAACCTTGTCCCTGCAAAATTAAATGCAAATAAAAGGAATAGGGGACAACCATGGTATAAGCCTATGTATTCTTCCCACTGCTCTCCTGAATGATTAGCTTGAAAAGTGCTGAAAATGGATACTTTCTCCTGTGTTCTAAGGGGTGGTGAAGATATATATATACATTTATTTGTAATTGAAGTGCAAGTCATATCATTTATATGGGGAATAAGCCTCTTACAGGCAGGCCCAAAAGCTTCCTTTTTTTTCTCAGAAAATTTCAAGTGCACAATGAATGTGAAAACAGCGTAAGAAACCTTAGGCCACCCAAGATGTCACAACCATTGTTCTGCTGGATTTCTGGCCTCGTTGGAGCTGACACACAGCATAATGAGTAACAGGACTCCTCCCTGTGGTGCTCCTGAAGGCAACTTACAGGACTTGTTTGTGAATCATTCTTCCTCCCTCTTATTATCAGCAACTGCTATAATGATTTTCTGACCATAGTTATCTCCTGGAGGAAACCTTGCTGATGCAGTGTTATACTCATTATTCTGTGCAGGTTGACTTCATCAAACCTCACCTTTTGCTTTGATGCATGAATCTCAAGCATGAGAGGGATGTGCTTTTTTTTCCACAGATTACTCAGTGGGTTATTAGGGAAACCACATTTTATAAGTGGGGATTGCCCTGTTAGAAAAAGCCAATTAACACGATGAGGATTTAGGAGCATTCCCTTGCCAGCTGTCTTTAAAATAATTCCAAAATCATTAAGTAGATGGCTCTATCATGAGCAATCTGCCCTGGCACTCAGCCCCTGACTTATGCTCTCTTGCCTGACTGAGATTCCCGATGTGCAGGACCTGAGGTGTGCAAGCCAGAAAGCAAGACCTGCTCCAACCTGCACCCTCCTGAATGGCTCCCAGCAAAGAAGAGGCTGGTGATACCTCTCCTCCACACTGCTCCCTCCTGCCTCCCCCGGCAATGAGCCCCAGGGCTTGGGCAGCTCTCTGCCAGCTCCCCTGTCTTTCACCTGGTGGTAATTTTCACCTGGCTGCTTGAGCACTTTTTAACAACCAGTGAAGTAAAAGCATTAAAATTGATAAAATATATTGTCGTATTTCTTCTAAAAGAGGAAATGTAAAGCAGTGAGGTTTTTTATGACAACATTTTTATCTATTTATCTTATAGGTAGGGTTTAATTACTCCCTAATTATGTTTGCCCAAGTTTGCCCCAGTTTCTTCCTTCAGATGAACACTATTCAGATCACACATTTATGGATTTACTACTCGTGACATGAGCAGTCTGGCATTTTCATTATCCCTCAACTTTATCTCTCCTCCTGAATCAAGGTTGGTGTCACTAATAGTATTTTTACTGCCCAGTTAACTTCAGTTCAGGATTAAGACTGCATTTTTCTCCTCTTGAAATAACCACCTAAGGAAAGGAGGTCTCTTGTACTGGGGAGATTATCAGTTAAAGTGACCTTTCAGGGCCCTCATTCTTTTGTAAATGGTTTCTGTTGAATTAATTTATTATTTTCTGCCCTCGTTTAAATCTCTGAAACTGTATTATTTTTTGTCCTCATCCTCCTGCTTCACTGCTGACTGTGTTTATTGATACTACACTTCTTGGGCCATTGCCCCAATAAGTACTGAGCTGTAATGTCACTTGCAGTCATTATTCAGCGTTCAGACACTTCACCTGCACTCACCAATCCTGCTTCACTAACCAATTTGATTTCATGTTTTAGGTAAGGCTCTGAGAAATATGCTAAAATATAGTCAAGTACTCAGTATCTGATACATTTTGCCTATCCTCTCTCTTTTCTTAAAACCATACAGTGATATTTCATTAGTCATCACTTTATGTATTCAAGCACAGAAGCACCTCGCTTCATTGCGTGTTTTTCATCTCTCCTAGCTCTTTCCAGCTTCACAGGCCTCAGTAGGTGGCTAACAATTTTTATTTCCATTGTGCTGGAAGCTCCGTTTTCTGTCCCCTCTCAGTTACCCATCTCTGCTGATCATACACTATTAGACTTGCTCAAGTTTCCTTTGAGACACCCAGAGACTTTTTCAAATCAATGGTTCACAAGCACAGTAAGTTCGCTTTTTAACTTTTTGCCAGGTAGAGTGTACTGTTGTTTGTGTAAGGACTGCCAGAAGTTCCTCTTAAACTGTTAGTGAAGATGGTCATATATTGATTTGGTCATTGATTCATGCTCTATCATCAAATTTCATTTGGAAAGAACAGAGAAATTATTATTCTGTCTCACTTAACAAGGAATATAAAATTACCTTTTGGCACAGATGCAATTACTTGGCACGCGATATGTTTCCCTTTAAATGATGAGCTAAAGAATATGAGAATAGTTCATGATTATTCCTGATTATGAATCAAATCTGAACATGAAATGCTTCAAAAGGTCACTCCAAGAAATTTTCTTTCTTCCACTCTAAAAATATCTACTTATCCACCTATCTGCTGTATTCATCCTGGCTGTGCAAATACTTTAAACTGAAGTTAAAAGAAGGCCTGTTTCTAAATTAACTATGAAAAACCTTATACATCCTTGCAATACAGACACTGCCACTAAAGTCTGCCATCAAATTCTGCTCTTTTTGACCTGTTTTTTGGGAACAGAAAAAGACTGGTGGGTTATGTGGTGTTTGGAGGCCGTTTTGCACAGGATAATGAAATGATAGAGGTTTTGATTCTTGGAGAAGTAAGGAGAGGGCCAGAGAACTGCTGCCTTAGACTTCTGGAGGGCAGACTTTGGCCTGTGTAAGAAACTGGTTGACAGAGTCTCTTGGGAGTCAGTCCTGAAGGGCAAAGGAGTCCAGGAAGACTGGACTTTCTTCAAGAAGGAAATCCTTAAGGTGCAGGAGCAGGTTGTCCTCATGTGCCTAAAGACAAGCTGTCAGGAAAGAAGACCAACCTGACTGAACAGAGAGCTTTGTCTCGAAATCAGGAGGAGAGTCTGTGGCCTCTAGAAGAAGGAGCAGAAAACTCAGAGGGACTACAAGGATGTCATGGGGTTATGCAGGGAGAAAATTTGAGGGACCAAGCCCAACTAGGATTTCATTTTTGCTATAAAAATTATATTTTGCTATATTAGCAAATTATATTTGGTGCTGCTATAAAAGTCAGTAACAATGTTTCTACCAATATAACAGGAACAAAAGGTGGGCCAAGGAGAATCCCCATCCTTTACTGGATGTGGGGGGAAACATAGTGACAAAGGATGAGGAAGAGGCTGAGGTACTTAATGCCTTCTTTGCCTTAGTCATTAATGGTAAGAACAGTTCTTCCCTGGGTACCCAGTTGATCCAGTGGGCATACTGCAACACGCAGATCAATCAACAAGGTTCGTGGAAAAGAAATATAAGGACCGACTCTTGATGGATGTTTCAGAGATGTTTATTTCTCCAGCCGCATGGCCGGGGCTCTGCCGAGGAACTGCTCAATCACGGGACCCGAGGGTCCTTGCCCGCGCAGGGGAACACAAAACAACCAATGGGGAACGAGGCTGAGCAGGGGCAGGGAAACCCCGTGTCTCCCCCCAGGGCCCCTCTCCCAGGACCACATGGCAGGGGGGAGGAACCCCAACACCCAGTCCCCTGAGCTGGAGGGACAGGAAGCAGAATGAAGTCCCTGACAATCCAAGGGCAAATGGTCAAAGACTTGCTACACCACTTAGACACACACAGGGCTATGGAGCCGGAAAGGATCCAACCAAAATTATTCCATGATTCTATGTTTCTAGCACTTATTTTTCTTTTGTCCTAGGGAACTTTTGTGTTCAAGATCAGCTTTGTAAGATTAACTTTTAAATTGGAAGACTTAGCTAATTAAAATATATTCTCTGCAGGAAACTAATTTTGAAATACTCATGGACAATCACTGAGGTAAAAATCTATGTCAAATCAACTTCAGTAAAAAAATTCTACCAAGATAGTGCTAGGAATCAACATTAATGACCTGATATCATGCAGCACAATGTCATGCAGTGTAGACAGAGTCCTCTTGGAAGCTTGTGTGGCCATTTTGGGACCTCAGAAAGAAAAGGCCTAAGTAAAATGTCCTCAAAACAGAAAAGAAATGCATATAGTAGTAGAACAGCTGAGAGGACTACTGTGAGGATCACAGAAGAAAGCAGAGGAAGCTGTAGAATTAAAGGTCAAGCCAGTCTGAGTAAACAGGCCTTTTGCATGAGCTAGGAAGAGAATCCCGATTTTGAATGACTTTTTAGGGCGTAATGACTTGCATAATGTCTAAATGGTACATCATTGCATAATGACTAAATGCTAATGGAGTGATGAGTCAGTGCAACCATGACCATGGCGGTACATGTAGGGTCCTGTTTCTCTCCAACAACCAGCCTAAGTGAGATAAGACCCACCTTTGCTGGCTCTGAACCATGTTATCCATCTTTGTGGATTCTGTAGGGTCTTTATTTCCTGGGGTACAGCAGTGAACAAACAGGTAGCTCAGGTTCTAGAGCAGTAGAGTCTCACCTCCTATGGGGCTGAAAGCAACATAATATGCTCTGATGGACCACAGTTTTCTCCAAATGGAGGCTGCTTGGGTATGTCTTTACCTGTAAAGCAGGTGAATTTTGTGAACCAGGCAATCTGCCCGTGAGTCATGGAAAGTTAGAAGTACATGGTTATGTCACGTCTGCAGCACACAGTGCCTTAGGACAGGATTCAGCTTGCTGACTATGGCATTGACATTTGACGTCTGTAGATGATACTTGATATGTGCACTAAACTCTCATGAGAGCTGATAGAGATCAACCCAAAACAGTCAGTGCAGCCTAAAGAATGATTCAGTCCATTCTAAAATAGACAGCACTCAAATTATGAGGAAGGCACTTACTTAGAGGTGTTTAGTGTTGTAAAAGGTCCTCCAAAGTAAAGATGGCTGGGCCACAGCCTCCGATGCAGCAGCATGATATGGTGTGTAATGTCTGCTATCCCCACACAGGTGTCCTGGCTAACTCTGAGCATCCCACTTGGTACCAGGCACGTAGGTTTTGGTACAGATCCCTGCAGCAGTGGCTCATCAGCTGAGCCACTCCTGGGAGGCTGTTGACTGTCCTGACCAGATCTCCGTCCAGCACAGTGAGAGCTTGTACTCTAGATGACATGTAGCACATACCTGCTATTTTTTGTCCTAAGCTGTGATCTAAGTCCCACCATTAGTATCTGCATGGTGCTCCATTAAAGCAAAGGAACATTCTCTCCTTTAGCATCCATTCCATCTCACCATGGGCTACGGAGAATGATTGGGTGGGCATCCTCATGACAGTGAAAGTGACTTTCCTAGATTTTAATTTTTGTTGCAAAGAACAAACCTTTAGAAAGTCTCTGGAGGTGACTTTGTCTCTCCGTGTAAGCAAAGCCCATGTTCCTAATTCCACACATCTATGACCCTTGTAAACTAGTTTCTTTTGTAATGGAAAGGGGGATTCCTTTTGACCAGAGGAGCATAACGTTCCATTAATGAGTCATTAGCTGTAGGTGTCATAAGTCAAATGTCAATGGCTTTTTACTTAGACAAATCCTGTGGCTTTAAGGTGAACGCTCAGATCTGAGTGCGTGCTGAGGCAATTTATCAAAATTTATGGACCTGTAGGGATGCACTAAGAACATGACTTCACTAAAACTAACCTTCTTTATGGGAACAATGTGATACTGTTGTTGCTGTAAATAAGAAAGACACTAGTAGGCTGTGGACTTCAGCTCATCTTAGAAAAGATGAACTTATTTTATCTGACATATCCAGCTGTGCAAACAGCAGTACGGAGTGAGCTATGTCGACTTTACTAATATATGAGGTTTGAAAGAGAAGCTGTGCTAAATAGAAATGATTCCTCTGCTTATAAGTAGTTGAGTGGAGGGGTTTTCAGCCACTGGGAGCTGGCAGAAGGGGGTTTTACCCCTCGCGTGCCGACACAAAGAAGCCCAGAGGTCAACGCTGAAACCCCTCTGGAGGGTGGCACTCAGTGCCCAGCACACAATGAAAAAGGGTTAGAGCTCCTCACCCAAAGGGGGCTGTATCTTTCTGCTGCTGTTAAGCAGGCACACAGGCGAAGGCAAAGAAGTAAAGAGAGGGGACTCTCCATATGTGTTCCACGCACGCTTATTCCCATGAAAAGGCAGGGACGAAGAGGGCGATTGGTGGGAGGGTCCAGGGATCTTATACTGGGTACAGAATAGGGGGGGAAATGGATCTCAGCCAATGGGATAGAGACAAGCAGGTGGGATTGACAGGAAGGGAACCAATGGGAACAACACACAGGAGGGACTCAGGGAAGGATCCAATGGGGCATCAAGGAACAAGGAATTTCTAGAACTAATACATATTAAAGAAGGAAAATGAATATACATAACTTCATACATAAAACAAGAAGACAAAATATTAACCAATCAGGGGAAAACATGCAAAAAACAAAACAAGGGAAACATGGGTTCTCACCATGACTGCAAAGTTACATGCTAAACTTGGGTTGCTGACCACCACAGGTTGTTGTCTGAGTTCTGCTCAGAACAAGGAGTAACTGCAGCTACCTGCACTGCCACAGTTGAGTAATGCAGTTGACAGAAAGGAAATACAAGAGGAGCACAAATTATTTCCCCAGCTCTTGTAAAATAAGATTGAAAATGGTGCATTTTAGTACTTAATTCTTATTCATACCAATGACATTTACCTTTCTTGGGCAGAAGTTCCTCAATATGGAAATTTCCATGGTGTATCCACTGCCGGGAAGGGAAATGATGACCATGCCAGAACCACTTCCTCACTCCTGTCGCATAGGGCTCCTAGTAGTCTGGTGCTCTTAGTCCACTTGCGTGATGGATGACTGGAGCTGGATCCTTGGTAAAAGAACAGGGATCTGAAGCTGTTATCTCTTCTTTAGAAACTGAGAGTATGCAAAAAATTGCAGACATTGGGGAAGAGGATGTCACATGTTCACCAAAGCTTTAAGGAGAACTGGAATCCTATTTTCCTGAAGTATTGTCCACTCAGTGACTGTAATGCAGGCCTCTATAGTTGTTTTGTCTTCCAGCTGCTATCCTATGTCACAAAAACCAAAGACCAAGAAACAAACAAATAAATAACCTGTATCATTAGCTGCATATAATACCACCTGTTCTCGGTGCTGCAGTTAAACTTAAGGATACTTTCTAACCAAAGTATCAAATGATGGACATGGAGCATGCTGCTTCCACTAGAATTTCCCCTTTTCTGCAGGGCTAAACCACCATTGACATCTCATTAATTCACCCAACTCTGACTAAGCTGTGTCAACATGTGTAGCTAACCTTTGTGTTCAGACAGTTCGCTTTGTGAAAACATTTTCTTGAGCTCAGCATCAGGCTTTTTCTTGCTGCTTTTTTTCTATTGCATCACTTTTTTTCCCTTCAGCCTGAAATGTGGGAGACCATTTTCCTTTGGAGCATATGCCAGTGTTCAGCTGTTGAAACAGCAGGGGAGGTTATAAATCTGGACAGGGAACTGCTCTTCATCCTTAGTAGCTGAATGCTTTGTGGCCATCGCAGGCAATGCTTTCTCTAACCCTGTGACCTTGTCTGGTCTCAGACACAGACCTTTCACCTAGGGTGGAGACCAGCATCATGCTAAAACAGCGCCAAGTTTGCTTTTACTGAGTATCTTTTTTTAGAAAAATGTCAAATAGTAATTTTAATTTGTAATTTTTCAAGTGTGTCCTCATTACTTTTTTTTGACTTCTTCACCTCTACAAACACAGAAATAAAAGAAGAATAAAACCAAAATCTTATCTGAATACAATATCTAACTGCAATGATTAATTCCAAAATTTTTAACACTAAAGCAACTTGAGCCCTCATTTAAAAATACCCTGTTGCATTCCTTACCATTGCCAAAATTCCATTTTCCTTCAAAACATGGCTACTGAAAACAAAAAAGGTGAAAGAGTCACCTTTTCAATACCTAGAAGTGTTACAGATGTAACTTCTGGTTTTTTCACATCAAGAGTGGGCAGAAATTTATAAATTACATTTTCAGTACAGGACACAGCTTTCAGAGTTAACTGTAAAAGTTAAAAAGTTTTGATAACTTCCTTCTGTACTCTTTATAGTAAATGCTTGACTGTTGGAACCCTGAGTTCAGAAAATTTCAGTCTTTCAGTGCTGACAGGCAATGATCCTCAAAAGCACACTGCATTTGACCTGAGGCCTTGGGAAAAGCTTCTCTTTTTATGTGATAGTGCTGAGATTGTTGCTGTGTAATTAAAGTTATGTCACTGGGTGGAATATGTAGAGATGTAGAAAAATTAGGTTTACGGGATTTAGTAACAAGATGGAGGATTTTGGGTGTGGTTTGTTCTTCTTCTTTCCTCCTTCACAAATCTGGGTGTTCAGGTATTGTTCTGGTATTGGTTAAAAAAACCCGCAATGAGAATCATAAATGAATAGTTACTGGGTTTCAAGGAAAAATAAATTAGTTGGCATTCCATAATTGGATAGTTTGGACTTTAAATGCCTTGGAAGTTAGAACTCGGAGCCATTTCCACCTTGTTAACTTAAGAGGCACATTCCATACAGCCGTGCTAAAGATAAGAAATAATAAACATCAAATTGGAAGAACAACTCAGCATCTACTGCCTTTTAATGCAAACTCTGAGTAAAAGAACTCATGAAACAGAGGCAAAGAAGAAAAGAAACGAAACAGAAAATTAATACTGGACCATCAGTTGGGACAACAGTTCCCACTAAATTATTCAGATTTCCCTGGAACAGGTGAAAACGAAGTTGTTTCTTTTATTTTTGTTGCTTTTATAACAGATACAGAATATAATGTGAAATACCTGATATAGGAGCGTCATTGTTCTCAAAGTGTTTTTTTTTCCTTTAGAAAAAAAATTTAAATTAAAAAGTCACCTCTTTTTCAATTAAGTTTTCACTTTTTATCAAAACAGAAGAACATAATTGACTTCAGTTTCCCATTTGCAGCACCTCCAAATCTTGATATAAAGCAGCTGTCCTTACATTTTTTTGTGCTTTAATGAGAAGGGTGATACTACCTACTGTATCAAGGTAGAGCGATCATGGTGGGTTAATTTTAAAGATGAAATCTTGGACTTCCCTGGAAAGAATTGGGAAATCTTTTAATTTGGATTTATGTCTGCTGTAGTCTGAAAAGGGAGGATTATTATACTTCACAGAGTATGTAGAGATACTCCATATATAGTACTTCTATTATGTATTTCTTGCAGTAATATTTGGTTACAAAAATGAAAGCTATTCCATGAAAAGGGATTAAATTCTTTGCTGTGCTGAAGTCTCAGTAGCATCAGTCAGGGTACATGATAGTGCCCCTGCTTCTGGTCTTGTCTGTGGCCATCCTGTCTGCCAGTGGCTCTGCTTTAGCAGGCAATAGGGAGCATTACAAATTCCCATGGCCTGGCAACTACAGAAATCTTTTGGGACAAAGAAACTGGGACTCGTGAGGCTGAGAGAAGTTTATCCATCATTTGCTGTGTGCCAAATAGTAGGTGAAAGACCCTAACAAAGTATTTTTCCTCTTCAGGCATAATGAGGAAGTCTACTGAGACTCTGTTTCACTAATTGTGAATGGAGCAGATAGAAGTATTACATCTTTTTATTTCCTGTATGAAGTAAAATTCTCAATTAATGGCTCTGGATTAATATCTGGAGGTTCCTTCATTCTGATACAGTTAATGGAAAGAGGGAAGTACCTAATCTAATCTAACAGTATCTTCACCTGCATGCCTTCAGAGAAATTTATCATTCCCATCACCTTTATGAGGGGTGCAAGTAGTTAAACTATGCAGACTGACACATCACTTACCTAAATTTCATGAAGTTAAAGGTCTGAATGTGTACAATGGAAAATTCCACACAAGAGTGGTGAATCTGTAAGTCCTGTAGGTGTTCTGTAAGCATTCGCCTTCTCTGCAGGTCACTAGTACTCAACAGATCAAATCCAAGTTGAGTCAGTGGACAGATACATGTATGGATATGATGATGAAGGTGAGAAGCTCAGGAATTACATGGCTGTGTCTTGAAGAACAGCTGTTTCATACTTGCTTTTTGGTTCATGAAATGTCTTCTTGATTATAGACATCTCCTGTGCCACAGGATTGTCTGTTGCAGCTACTGCTAACAAACCCAAATCTGAGCATCATTTTGATTCAAGGGAGATGGAAGTATTCTTATACCCTATCTTCTTTTCGTCCTCTCAGAATTACTTTCTTTCCAGCTGATACCTTTTTTGCTGTAATTGTCACTACAATGATTTCCAAGTTTTTGTTGTAATGTTGTAATATTGTAATACCCAGGTAACTTTTCAATACATTCTCACTCTTTCTTCTGGTTTGGATTGTTGGCTTTTTTCCTTTTTTTTTTCCTTTTTTTTTTAAACTCAGTTCTCAAAGTAGAGTGCTTTTAGTTTGGTTTTGTTGTGTTTTGGTTTTAAGGTTTTTTTTGGTCAAAACCACTTTGTTGGAGGTTTGCAATAAGTATCACTGTGGGGTTGCTTATATTATAGGATTTGGTGTGTCTCATCAGATGGCTAAGGATGCCAGTTGAACCAGGATGATCCCTGTGGTGCCTCAGAACTTATGCTGATGATTGACATGGTTGATTTATATCATCTCACATATTGCCAAGTATATCAAACATGTTTAATATTATTACAAGATTATTTCATGAAATATACTGAGTTCTCATGGACAAATGTCACCAAACATATCTCTTTGGTGGAAGGATAATAGTGGTTTTTGCAAGAAAATGGCAAAGGTCAGTATAAATAAGTATAAGATTTTACTATGTAATAACTTCCAATCAGCATATGGCCTGTACCTTTTCATGAACATATGTCACTGGATATGCAATTATCTAATGGATATGTTGGTGTTTGAGCTAAGTCACTGATGATGATGTTATGTATGACAGAAATCATGCCAAATTTTTGTTTGTTGCTTTTGGATGGAAGTGCCATCCAAAGCCTTTACAAGGCAGTGTAGTATGGTGTTCATTTCCCTCAGTATGATGAGCTCATCCTGCAGTGGGACAGACGATACCCTTACTTCCAGCTGCAGATTGAAATAATCTTTGTTGGTGTTTGCTGCTTCTTCAGTAGCATGCTGTATGTCTATGCAGAAAATTGAATCAGCTTGCATATAAAATGTTACCAGATAAAGAATTTCACATTAAAACTGGTTTCATGTGAAGCATGGTCAAAGGATAAGTATTCCACTTATTTATCAGGATTGCAGCAGGCCTCTGTCCTCCATGAGTTATTGTGAATTTTTAATGAACCTAGTCCTGATTTTTCTGACAGTTGCAATACTGTTCCTTTTCAGTTCTTTGTCCCAAAATGCTCAACAACTTATCTTGTTACCTAGTAGAATGTTTGAATTTCACAGCCATTCTCAGTTCAGCTTTGTTCTTATAGAATCCTAGGTTTTCAAATCTAGCCACTTGAGAGTCCAAGCTCAACTGCTTTCACTTTAGCTGCCTAAACCATGCACATTTGACCTTTTGGATTGTTCCTGTACATGTGGCTCTAGGTCTCCCACCCAATGACAATGGATGGTAATCTCCTTGTCAGGAAACAAGAGAATTAAATATTTAAATGTTTCTCAAATGTAGATGTTCAGAAAAAAAGTGGCTGTTAAATCTCGCCCAGGACTGATGCTGCCTCCACAGAAGAAGGAGTGATGGCTCTTTTGCCTTTATGGATCTTGGGAATAATAATTTAGCTCTGGATGTGTTCAGTCTGAAAGAAGTTAATGTGCAAGTAGAATACTTGTATGACATTCAAAATCTGCTGGAAACCTTGTTAGAAATAAAAAAATTGGAGTCCCCTTCTAAGCACAGTAGGGCTGTAAGATTGCTGGCTGCTAAATCATGGAAAAGAAGAAGAAATGAGAAACTCTTTGGAGGATAAACCTGTTTAAGAAGGATTAAATATATAAACTAATTCATTCAATTTGGCATATCTACCAGCTCTGCATGTGCTCATTCTATGTCTGTTAACTATTTCTTGCTGTAAGAGATACATGTGCTCTGCATAGGCAGTGATAATGTTAGCTCTGCATTTCGTATGCCATATTCCCCGCTCCCAGGAACTACATGTATATTGAACCTGAGACGCTATAGGTAGTACCTATGCGGTACCTGGCTGGTCCTGAGAATAATCCAGATCTTAGGATAATCCCCAAAACCTCGCTCACATCTACTGTCATTGTCCTTTTATTTAGCCTGCAAATTGATGCTCTTAAATCTTGTTTTATCAGTGACAGGCGATGCTGGCTTCTAATTGGGATGCTTGGCTAATATTGTGAAATAGAATTGTTTGATGGTGGTTAAAAAACTGGCCCCATGACTTCAGTCCATCCAGTGTGCAGGCTAATGTCCTCTTGGTGAATATTCTTCAGGCATGTCCAAAACTGAAACCCAGAGACACTCTTGAAGATGAAAAAATGAGGCTGTGCATTTGCCCTTGCTCCTGTGTAGCTACCCTCGAAGTGCACGAATTGTGCCTGAAATCCTTTTCACATCATATATTAAACATCAGCAATGAAGGCTGAAGGTAGAGGGGCAGCTGAAACTCTGGAGTACATACTACAATCATGGACCAAGCAAGCATCTCTGGCAACAGGTACATGATTAAGGGCTAGGAGTTCAGGTCTTGCCCAGCAAGGTCAGATACCATTTCATGGATGTAGGCTTGGTCTACACCATCAGGCAAGTCTGCAGGTTACCAGTGGTTGTAGATCATTAATAGATTGGATGTTGCTGGAATTCAGATTCAGTTTCATGTCTGAGGAAATGGATGACTCCCGACTGACCTTATGTCCCAGAATGTCATGGAGACCAGGCTGACATGATTCCATGAGCAAAGAAGCAGAGCCACTTGATTTGTTTTTTCTTTTTCAGAAACTGGGAATATCCAAACAAGTTAGGATATTTCTTGTCCCTCATGAAAGCAGATTTAAGAAGCTGTTGAAATGAGTTCTTCAGGGATATTATCCATCACATACTTGGGGAAAGGAACTGGATGTAGGCAGGATTTTAGGTATTGCTCCCTTGAAGCACAAAGGCCCTCCTCATTCTTGATGGAGAGGAATACAGTAACTAGAGTGGAAGAGGGTAGGGAAGGTGGTCTTCACATGCTTTCTTTCATTATACACCTGCCAGCAGTGAGGTCTGACTATCAAGATATTGATGGAGGACACATCATGTCTTGCTCATGGCACTCATCACTGCCTACACATCCCTCTGCCCCTGCTCAGCCCCCTTCTATTCACCTCATTGCAATGGTCTGGATGCAATTTGTGAAGTCAAGTCATGAGGAGTCACTTCGGCCTCATCCTGTTCTCTTATTTTATGCTGCTGTTCTACTACCACCTCGGAGTTGCAGTTTCCTTCTGATGTTCCTGCTGATGTTCAACCATGTGTCTTCTGTAACTGTGATAAAAGTGAATGCAAAGTTTATTTAAACTCTGCTATTCCCCAGTAGTAATGTTTGACACCCATTTTTCTAGATGACTCTATAAGATATGAGGCCAAGATGAACAAAGCTCTTTAATCTAAATGGAGTTCTCCTGATTCGCATCAATGAAGTTGAGTGCAGAAGCAAATTCTAGACCATTATTGTTTGAACCAGTACAGAGACAGAAGCTGTACTGGTCTCTGAGACTAGGCTGTGAGGTCCTGATCAAGAAAGTATTAAGCACCTGCTTAACTTTGAGCACTGACTTCAATGCATTTAAAGTTAATCAAGTGCTTAAGCTTTTTCCTCTATAGATTCTTTTCTGCATAAGGGCCTAAGAGAAAATAGATAACTATAAAGAGCAACTGTAATGAGCCTGCATATGGGCCAAAGAGAAGGGGATTATTAATGCTTTCAGGTTCAGTGAGGACTAGGGTTTAAATATCGACCTCCTGCAGTGAGACATGAAAGACTCTCATAAATGTGTTAAATCGCATCAGGTCCATTAAATATCATTATATTTAATAAAAGTATCTTTGCACTATAATAATTAGTGAGGACAGTAGGTGGACCAGTGAGGCTGTTCAGGAAGCAGAATATATTTCTTCTGCTGGAGTTATCCTCCTTTCTGCTGCACTCTGGAGTGTAGGTCTCCAATAAACAATAAGCTTCTAATTCCTTTAATCTCAGTGAAAATCTTGGAATTCCCTTGAGGATGGTAAAAACACAGCTCCATGACACAACTGAGCTAGGAAATTAAGAATGAGGTTCACCGGACCGGAATGGTAGAAATGAGTGCAGGAAAAGTTCTTGTGCAACCTCTGTTTCATTGGCAAATGCTTCCAATAATTGGTAAAGCAGACCACAAAACTGCCAATCAGAATAAAACTTAGAGTAAAACTGAAATAGGGCTTTTATCAGAATGACCTTTCAATAGTCTTCTTGTTGCTTCCTCTCTCTTGCTAACCCTCTTGCTGCAGACAGAAAAAACATCTCATTTTGGTGGTTTATCACCCCAGAGGGCAAAACCAAGTTGTTGATTTAATTGAAGCATTTAATTCTAAACATAGCTTATGATATGTAAATGTTGCAAAGATCATTTGTCAAAACAAGAACATTGGAGAACCTTGACCCCAAACCTCAACAGCTTTTATTATAATCACATTATGATGCCTAAACATCATAGCAGTGAGTCTCTAATACAGTGTGGCTAGAATTTGTGTGAAGTTCGGAGATAGTCAACAGCAGCTTTTATTTTTGGAAGCTTATATGGGAAATTTTTATTTTAAATAGGTCAAAGACAAAAGCACTTTTTGCAGGAAATATAAAGCCAGAATTTCAAATAGATATTTTGGATTTTACAGATTCAAAATCTAACTGATGAACAGTTACAAACCTAATTTGTATTTTCTCGTCTTGCAGAAAGTTTAACAAAAACATTTACTGGCTATTTGGTATGAAGATCTCCCATACTGTCATGCTTCAAATGAAATTGTATTTTTTGGAAGAAAGAAAATGAGCTTTATGCAGTTTTGCTAAATAAAAGGAGAAAGCACAAGACTTTTTGAGACATTTGCAAATTGTATTGTCTGTATAACATTAAATTGTTTTATCTTTTCTATTAGGCAATAAAGGCCTGTGTGAATAAAATGTAATCAATAATATTGTTACATAATATGACATATTGTCAAGCAAAAAATGCATCTTTCTCTACCTTCGCTGCAACCACACTCTTTGATTCCAGAAATTTTAACGCCCCGATCATGGTACGAAATATATAATTACCCCATTGAACTTGTTACTGCAGGGTACCAAGGCATTGTTATGTTCAGGAAAGCAAGGAGTCAAATTAACACAAGGAAAATGTTCATCACCAGAAACACATGGATGTGAGCTCTGGCTCAGAAGTTCCCTGAACTGTATATTGTGAGAAGCTGGAAGGGCACGTTTAGAGAAGGATTGCTTTATGCCTGGTCCATTTTTCTACTCCTTCCATAGTGTCTGCATCTTTGACTATTCAAAGAGAGGTTCAGAGAGGTGGGAAATGCTCCATCCCTGGAAACATTCAAGGCCAGGCTGGATGGGGCTCTGAGTGACCTGATCTAGTTGAAGATGGCCCTGCTCATTGCAGTGGTTTTGACAAAATGACCTTTAAAGGTCCCTTCCAACCCAGACTATTCTGTGGTTTTATATAGGCCATGGATCTGTCAGTAAGGCACAGGATGCATTCAGAGTCCTTTGCTGCTGCATTCACCTTTCTTCATATTTCACTTGCAAGCGATGTAATTTAAGTATTTCTCACTTCACTAACAGCCATCATAGAGCTAGATGCAGGGGAAAGATGTGTAGAACCTCCTTCCATCCCATCAACACAGTTCTAGGGTTTAGATGATGTGTATCTGAGCACTTTCAAACCTCTGGTCTTCCATCTTGGAAAGATACAGAAGTGAATCTTGGTGTGGAATGAAAGACAACATTGAGCTGTTGCATCTTCAGGATGCAAGTTGCTCCTTCATACAGGGCTCCCAGAGATATGCCCTGAGCTGGCCATCATTTTTCAGGGAAGCAGTTAATCCCTGGTACAGTCCGTTCTGCTAGGGGAGCCACATGCTAATGTTATAACCTGGAAAGGGATCACATCTCCCCAGGCAAAAACTCCAATGACTCAAAAAAAAACCCCAACAAAACCAGTCTTAGTCCTTACCTAAAGGTCATACCTAAAGGTATGTCAGTTTGGACTCCATAGCTTGTTCCACTTGAGGACAGAGTATGAAGAGAAGAGACTGTATGACAAAGAATATCTGTTTTCTCCCTTTTACTGCAGACAAAGTGTTGGTTCATTTAATGCATAAATTGACCCTATATAGGAACACATTGTGCATTGTGCAAAAACTCTGTGAAAGGCAATGAATATTGTTTTGGAATGGGAAACATCATCTATCAGGCCAAATTCAGAAAAAGATTTTCCCTTGTCATGCCTAGGTTCATGATGACTTGAATAGTTAGTATTTACAAAAAATAGAAGGAAACAGTAGGCAAATCCAGTGAGAAGCCTTTGTTCCTTCCTAGGCAGTCTTTAGGTAGACAATATAAAAGATGACCAAATTTCATAGGATTTCCATAAAAGCTTTATTGAAGACCAAAGAAAGATACAAAGTGGTTGTCTAATACCTCCTCACTGCTAAGATAACAGTAATGTTTTGTAATAAAGGTAGAAAAGCATAATCCTATTAGGTAAATAGAGAATTAGACAGTAGAAAACTAGACTGCTGGACACTTGAATCTCTTGTATAGGTCTGAGAGTACAGTTTTATCAATGATTGATATTGGAGAAGAAATAAGAATGAAGTGCAAACCACAATGCCAACTGCTCTTTTATGCACAGCACCCCCTGTTTGCATGATTTGCATGCTCACCCCTTTAAAGACCTGACAGAATCCAGTGCAACACAAATATGGTGAATGCATCAATAAAGTAGGGAGAGGATACCTTGGGACAGATTGACTGAGTAGGGGCCTCCAGATTCCATCAGAGGGAAATGCACAAAGGCATAGGAGAAGAGGTGAGTTCAGACAGGAACAACACCTTTGCAGAAAGGCTCTTCAGGTCAGGAACTGCATTTTTGTAATTTATTTTATAATTCTTTTATTAATTTTTTTCCTCCCTCTTTTTTTGTTAGCTAACAAAGTGTCTTTCTTGCGACTGCATTATGAGCACAGTGTTAAACATGGTAGGGTGCCAATCTACAGTCACAGCCAAGAACCCTTACTAAAAACTAGGTCAGCCTCAAGGGTTATATCAAGTAACACCCCCTGGCTAAGTTGCCCTTTAAGACTTTACAGTAAAATATTTTCTATTATTCCCCATTTTTCTATTTTGTGAATATGACAGCAGTTGGGAATAGATCCCCTCCCTCCTCCTGTACCAGCACCACTCTTCCAGTCTGTACTGCATGTGTTCTGTGGAATCAGGCATCAGAAACAGAGGAAAACTCAGAGGACAATAGCTGTCTGCTAGGAAACAATAGAAAGCATCTTATTTTAATTTTTATTTTTAGAGTCTGTGCTCCAAATTGTCTCTCTTCCTTGAAGTATGAAAAAGCATACAATCTGAACAGCACTGCCTGAATGTGAATTTTTTGCAATACTTTTTCAAAACAAAATAATCCCTATTCATATTTAATGACTTCTTTCCCCACACAGCCAGTGAAAATAAATTGCGGAGTTGCTCATCCTAAAGGAATCCAAACAATTTAAAAAGTAATAAATTAGGCATATTCCCCCAGGATCAGGGCATATTATCAGTCAATAAGCAGGATTAATTTAGATTTCAATATGTTATGCTCTCCATAATCTTTACTTGTGGTGAATATCAGAGAGTATTTTGCCCCACAAGCTCAGTCTGGAATAAGTAAGGCTTTATCGGTGTTCATCTAGTCTCTCAGAATGATTTAATTTTCTCAGTACTTTAATAATGAAATTATTTTTTATCTGTTTATGTATCTAAAAAGTAATCCTCCCATTTTGAGTAGATGATTATGTTCCCAGTTTTAGGAAAAATTAAATACACAATAGGATGAATCACTTTAAGATATTCCACCATGCTGGTGCTTCTCAGCATTCATATCTGGTAGACAATAAATATTTCCTTCACTTGATTGTCAAAAGCTTTTTCGATCACATTTTCCTAAGTCTTCTAGGATCTTTCCCAGAAAAATATAATTCCTCAGATTTAGCTTCTTTGGTTTTTCCAAACCAGGGATTCTCATTTGAACAAATCACAATGACTGGTTCATTTCTACCACTGTGTTCTAATTCCACTGCATTAAGGTGACCGTATACTTTATTTATGCTTTATGGTTTCCAAAGGATGAAGAAACCTCTCCAGGTTCTCATGGGAAGTCAAAGTCAGAAAAAGCAGTAGAGCCCAGACAGAGAGAAAAATGATCCATAGCCTTTTTCTCAGTAAATCTGGTGTTTCCACTGCTTATAAGAGGTATGGCTTTGCATTAGGCTACTGGTACAAACCTCTTTGGGTTTGTCTGGACTTGTCTTGGCCCAGCTGGAGATTTGATTCAGCTTGTAACAGCAGTTACCTATTGGGGGGTAGGGTGTTACCTGCTTGGTTTTAGCTTTTGCTTAGCTTGGAACAACTCTGAGTTGTAACACCTGTTAGCACAGGCAAAGGCAGATACAGAGGACACAGGGCTATAAATTGGGGCTAGTTAGCATTCAGCAAATAAATGCAACTTTGGATGTTGTGTAAACCAGTCTCAGGGGTAAGCATAAGAACCAGAAGTATCCCATGTATATAAAAGGCACCATATGTAGAGAGTATTTGGAGATTCAATGTGGATCTTCAGGCTGATGACAAAAGAGCAAAGTGAACAGCATGTCAGCAAACATAAAAATGCCCCCTAGCAAATCTCAGAGAAGCAGGAAGACACCTTCAGCACCAACACCATACTCCTCCTAGCAAAGGATTTGGGATACTTACGTTAACCCTCTCTGTGCCCTGCACGAATGGACGCCATCCATTTCTGGAAATCAAGCATCAGGAGAAGGCTGAGGGTAAGACCAGAGAAGGGGATAAGTGCTATAAAATTTGTGTATACATCACTTTAATTGTGACATGCAATTTGAACTGTGTAGTATCACTGTAGCTGCACTAACAAAAATACCTTGATAAGACTATTAAGACTGTAAATAGATCAACATTGAATCACTGGCTTTGTGTATATTGTCTATTCCTTCTGCCCATCACAGCTGTGTTTTTCTTAACCTCAGAGTGTTGGGATAACACTATATGCTTTGTGTTTTCTACATGTATTTAGAAATTATTATTGGTACTAACCAAGAAATCCCAGCAAATCCCAGTGCACATTCTGTCTTGTTGGTGCACATCCATGAGTTTCCCATTCCTGAGGTAAAACCTCTCATCCCTTTTTGAATCCACAAGCTACACTCACTCTTCAATAACAGGACATTAAGCCACAAATAGCTTTGTGTATACAAACACAAAGCACACAAAACAAAATACAATGACGGCCATTCCAATGCACAGCAAGATTACAATATTGGCCATACTGGGAGGTATAATTTAGTCTGAGACTCACCAAGGTGGTTACATGTACACTGGTGTATGACTTCACATGCAGGGCAATTTTTAACCCACTCTTCTTTGTAAACAGGTTCAGACAGGGTAGGAAATTCTGTCTGTCCTGTGTTGATCTGCAACTCTTTTCTCTTGCTCTTTATAAATCTCTTTTCCTGTCTGCTTTCAAAATGCTATCTTAACTAGGATAAATAAAGATACACTGGGGAGCTACTTATCTCTTATAGGAATTATGTTAATAATGATAACAATAAAAAAGCTTTAATCTTGGAAGAACAATGGAAGGCAAGGGAAGCTAGAAAGAAATGTATGTGTAAGAGAATAGACAGGTAGGAGGTGGGCACTGAAGATCACGGGTGGACCCCCACCAAAACCTGAGATCCAAGTACCCCTGAACTTTGAGAACATCTGAAGCCAGATCAAAAAGTTTCGATCTGAACCCCTACGTTTCTCTCTGAATTAGGGATGGATAAGCTGGCACTGATAAAAGAAGATCCATCCTGAGACTTTTTGAAATTCAAAAGAGCTCAGTTTACCTTTTAAATTAAGTTCTGAGCAGCTTTCCTACTTCTTGCATTCAGCCAGAAGATGGGGGAAATATCAAAACGCAGCATGAAAGATGTGCCTGCCCAGTCTGAATGAAGGTGTACTGAAAATCTCCTCAGGAAGATTGATCCTCTGAGATTTCCAGTGCAAAGAAGCTGGGATGTGCTTCAGAAAAAGAGCTGAAGGTTTAGGCAATTGAGTGAATGAAACCACAACATCAAACAAATTGAGGTTCACCATGGCTTGCTGTTTAACTGCTATATAATTAAATTTATTTTAGCTATATAGGATTCTCCTCTTTGTAACCAAAAACCTTCAGAGTTCACTGGCTCCTATGCCAAAGATATTGGTGGCTACACCTGTACTAGGAAATAAAGTACATCCTGCCTTTTGTCTAGCCAATTGAAAGGGCATGGCTCATGCCCATAGCACTGAACTCTCCTGCCCTTCAAACCCCAGTGGCTGCATCCAAATTGACTGTGGGGATTTGTCCTTGGCCCATGTTCACTTGTGAGCCATACTGAGGACCTGCTGGGGAATGCGCCAAAGGCATGACCACAACTGCCAGAGACTGTGCTCGTATTTAGCAGTATGGAAAACCATGGGATAAAAGTGGGTCTGTGTCCTGGTGCTTTTTATGTCAGTAATAAAGACTGAGCCATCTTGATGCGGGTTATCTGCTGCTGTGACTGTAGTCTTCCTTCCTTGTAAGGTGTAGTGCCCAGTTTTGTGTATCATCAGTCTTTCCTGCAACTCCTCTTGCTAAGTTTCAATATGATGTTCTTTATGAATGAACTCGTTTTTGTCTCTAGTCAGAGATTGGATGTCCTTGTTTAGCCCACTTGATTTTGGCACTGTTCATCATTAAATACTCAGTAACATTCACTTTTGTTGAGATGTATGTATGCATTGTCAAAGCTCTGTTCCTGTTCTGAGAAATTAAGATTGGAAATTGCCCCTAGTTTGGCTGGCAGTGATGCATTTCTAAAGCAATATGGATCAATGAAAGCACGTAAAGATAATTAGTATTGTTGCCTTATTAATTCAATGTTGTCCTTTAAAACCTTGGAAGGCAACCACTGCTGGTATGCTATTATACCCAGCTCAGGTCCAGACTGAGTTTGTGTTGAAAAGAGGCCTGGATGAACAGACCTACATCTTGTGTCCCACTGCTTGCCCATTTTCCCCTTGGAAAGAAGCCTAAACCTATAGACCAAAGTCACCTTGCAGATAACACTAAGTTAGATGTGAGTGCTTTTCTTCTTGAGGATAGGAAGGGTCTACGGAGGGATCTGGACAGACTGGATAGTTCTAAATGCAGTGAGGCCTGCAGCAATTAGTTTTTGTTTCAAGGGGTCTGTGCCTGACTCTGATGTAAGACGTGTCCTGCATTCAGGCTTTCCATGCGTTCCTACATTGATCACTTAATCTTTTCAGGAAGGCACTGTTATCCCAAGAGATCCCATACTGTTTCAGAGCCACCAAGGTCCTCGAATGGCATCCAATTACAATCTACTTTAACTGTATCCCATAGTAAGTGAGAAACCAAAAAGGAATGATGAGGCCCAGTGACCCTCTGATGACGGTCTTTTTCCAGAGCAAGGGATGAAGCTTTATCATTTAGTACAATAAGCTGAAATGGTTAAACTTGAAGGTGATTAATTCAAGGGCAAAATTTGCTGGAGATGAGAATGTTTGGATAGAGCATGGCTTCCCAGCTAAGGAACGATTTCCTTCCATACAGCAGGAATTGTGCTTATGTGGATGTATTTTTTATTTAGATAGATGTTTGTGTGAGCATCTGTGTCTATTCTGAGGATCAGGAGCACAAGAAAAAAAAACCCAAGCATGCAAATGAAAAAAACCTGGTCTTTTATGAAGAAAATGGGTCTGCTCTCTTTTGGTTACATAGCTGTTAGTGTAATCTTTATTATAAAGTTTTTTGTATTATTTTTAAAATGTGTGGCAAACTAAGCAACTGGAACATAGGTAGAAATCATATATTTGGGTTACAGGGGAAAAAAATAACTGGCATGACTTTAAAGGCACACATTTCATAACACCACATGTGCAAAGCATTATAATAATTGCACTGTGCACATCTGTAGCAGACAAAGTGAACAATGAATATTAAAAACACATTCCTAAAGCTGGCCCAGAAGCTTGGAGACCGGTACTAGAGCCCAAATTCTGGGACTTCTGCATCCAGAGCTGGTGTGCTTTGGTGGCAGCAAAAGTGATGGGCTTGGATGCAGGGGAGGGCGTTGGGGAGGAACATGCAAGGCTGGTCCATTTGCCTTTGCTTTTTTCCCTGGCTTTCTATCCCACAAAGAAGTATTTCACTGAGAAAAATCTGGCTGGAGCCCTCAATGGCTGCTGTTCAAAACTGCTGTAGTGCCAGAAAATGAAGGAAAAGGGGTGGATGTGGAAGCAAAACAGAGATGAACAAATGGTCTGAAGGCCGTACTGGGAATGCCTGGCCCCTTTTCATGGCAAGGAGACAGAGACACTCAGGTTTCCTGAGCTATGCACTCCTGGGCAAGATAGACAAGATAAATACCCACATAGAAGTTGTGTGGTTCTGGTTAATTGACAATAAATCCCATTTAATTAGTGGGCTATGCAGCACATTGAAGTAGTTTTATAGAGAAAAACAGTGGGATATCATTCAATTGAAAGAGTCATGCAGAAAAGTGGAGAATGCAGTAGCCACCTCTCAAGGAATAGTTCATCTTTCCAGTAAAGAGCAACTCCAGAATGGTTTGAAGATTCTGATATTGCTTCATAAAGCAAAAAGCAGGAGATCATGTTTTTCATTTTATAGCAGCAGGAGACAAGCCATGAAAAGCCCCAGAAGTCAGATGCCTTTCACAAGCTCAGGAGAGTAAACTTCCTGTAAAACTTTAAAAATGGGACAGATGTCAAGATGTCCCAGCTCTGAATCCAGGGGCTTTGCCACGAGATTGCAGCTGTGCAATCAATGCCCAAGATTATTCTGTCCTATAGAAGGAGGAACATGGAACACTTGGTCTACTGGCCCAAATGGTAATCATTTAACAGGGAAATGCTCTTCTTTCCCCTTTTCTTTTCTCTCTTTGATTTCATTCGTACATCCAAATTATTTTAGTTATTAGAACCTTTTTCTCCCCTTCCTTCTCCTTCTTTTGGACCTTAGAATTTTTCTCTTTGGATGCCTACAAATATTGCCAATTGTGATGTTGTTGCTGTTGTGCCTACCACACTCACTACCACTATTTCATTGCTGCCTTTTACTTCTGCATTAATCCATCTGTGTCATAGACTGAGAGTGTAAGGTTTTCAGAAGAAAGACCATCCTTACATTCTGTGCTCATATAGTGTCAACCTGATCTATGATTAGTGTTCAAAAGTGCTATGATAATACTTTTATTATTACCATTATTAATTCATCTGTGGTTAAATCTTTGACAAGTACAGTCTAAGATGAGGTCATATATTGAATGAGTGTTTTGGACTTAAAAAAAATAACATCCTCATTGTCGTAAGACAAATTTAAAAAATCATACTATAAAAAAGAATAAGTAATGAGACTTCTGAGGCAATGAAAATAGATGTGGTTTTGTTTTTGGTTTTTTTTTTTCTGAAAAGTGGGGATTTGCCAGCAGTTCTGCAAAATTAAGAGCACAGCTTAGAGGAAAAACAAATATTAAGAGATTAGTAATAAAGTCATAAGAAGTGAAAACATTGGATATTTATAAGCTAACAGTCACAAAAATCAGAGATGTAATGAATTTCAATAGTAAACATGTCAGTCATCTAAAAAAATATTCATAATCCCATTTTCTTTTCTTTCCTTCTTTGACATACTTCTCTAGTTAAATGAATATAGCAAAACTGTGGATTGCTTAACCCAAACATGTAATACCTTCAAAGACAATTAACAGCATTCAGAAAGGCCCTTTGATGTGAAATTAGAGAAAATTAATGTATTAAAAAATACGCATTTGCATTTTGATTAAGCAACCCAACAAAGAGCCATTCTAAGATGGAAAGTTAGAATTTGTATTCCTTAAACAGGAGAGTCATGGTTTGCCTACACCCAAGCAATAAGTCACTGTGTGTTACAATTTCCAGACAGTTACATTGAAGAAGGACTTAAATGCCGTATTAGCCATCTTCCTTATTAATATGTCACATATCAAAAACTCACAGTGACCTAGAAATTATGAAAGCTAATGAGAAGTATGGAAACTTAACAGTTCTGATGTTGTATGATTCAAAAGCTACTGTAGTGGTCTTGAATTGTTGCAAAGAGCAAGAAAGCCAGTGGAGCTGAAGGAAGTGGTAATTAAGGAATATTTTTGGAATGTAAACTCAAGTAGGTTTCCAAGAGGGTATGGGAAGAAGAAATCTGATGCTAGCTATCAGGGAAGAGGGAGTCCTACTTCATGTAAATCTTAAACCTACACTCCCGGGGGCCAGAGATAAGGATAAAGCAAAAGAAAGGCAGGAGAAGTGGGCAGGGATCCATCTTGGACAGAGAATGCACCCTTGAGAGGTGCTGGAGTTTTGGATGTCTGCCTTCCTTTCCTTCCCTCACATCTTCTATTAATGTTATAAATCTGCTTTGCAAGATGGCATTAAAGAGACAAAGACCTACCTAGCTGCTGCCTTGGTTATTGAGGCTGACTGCAGCCTCAGAAAGAATGATCTGAAATACACCCTCCAGTAGAGGCTAGACACGACCTATTGCCACCTATCATAGCTTAGCAGCATCTCAGAGAAATAATAAATTGCAGTTTGAAGAAGAGTTAACCCCACTATTTGAAGCTGTTGGAAGAGTGTTGCTTTCTGAGGATCTGCCAATCTTAAGAACGGTCCAACCCAGTGAGTGGAAATCAAGGAGGCCTGCATGGAGGAACAAGGAGCTCCTGATGAAACTCAAACATAAAAAGAAATTTTACAAGCAATGGAACCAGAGTTGGGTTTCCAAGGAGGAACATAGAGACGCTATCTAACTGTGTTGGTATGGGGCTAGGAAAGCCAAAGCTCATCTGGAGTTGAGGGAAGGGACATGAATGTCAAGAAGAAACACTTTTTTACTGTGAGGGTGATCAAATACTGGAACACATTTCTGAGAAGGGTTGGGATGTGTCCATCCCTGGGCATCTCCAAAGCCCAACTGGACATAATCTTGATCAACGTACTCTATCTGACCCTGCTCTGAGCAGAGGGGCTCAACCAGATGATCTGCAGAGATCCCTTCCAGACTCAATGATTTTGTGATTCTGTCATTGTGCTTACTTCACTTTTCTTTTTAGTATTTTTGATCAATAGTTTAACTGTTTTGTTAGTATAATGCTAATTGATTTGGCTTCAAATTTATCATTGTGATTTGGCTTCAAACTTGTGTCAGTGAAAATTCAGGTTAATCTAACAGGCAACACATGCACATAAATCCAGGAGTCCATGCTTCCAGCCAAGTTTTGATATTGGGGTGTGTCCCATTAAAGTATGAATTAAAAATCATTATGAATTTTGGTACTATCAGGTTCCAAGCAAAATGGAACAGGCTGTCCCAAGTTGACAATTTCAGGGCCTCTCCAACAGACAGTGGTGAAGCAAACTTCAGTTATAGCTACCCCTTATGTCCTCATAACATGCAAAATGTTTGTCTTCCATGCATCTTGTGGAGAAGTAGGTGGGGTGGACAGCATGCAAGGTAGAAAAATTCACCTTTTACTTGCCACCACTTGTTCTCATGGATCTGAGTGTCACAGTTCTATCTATTGGTCTGGAAGAGTAGGTGTTGCATGAGGGAGACACATGGAACTATAAAGCTTTTACCAGAAGCTTCTGTGGCAAACAGACAGCATCAAGGAGACACTGCAGTTTACATGGGGATACTGGAAATTTGCCACAGTACAGATTTGCAGGAACCAGGAAAAAAATTAAAGAAGCTCTGGGCTTCCAGTACAGTCCTGTTGTAAACCTGAAGCTGTTGAAGCCTTGGAAAGCACATTATCTTGCACTAATAGGAAGCTATGTTGATGCAGCCATGAAGTATTAAAATAATTAATGCATTTAAATGAAGTGTCACAAGATGCTGTATAAAATCCCTTCAGCTGTATCATGAGATGCTCAGCCTAGGGATAGCTTGGAGGGTGGCACAGTGTCTCGCTGATGACAGCCCTTGGCAGGCGAGTCACAGTGGTTGGAGGGCGAGCCCCTCACTCTGAGGAGCAAGCCCCAGGCTATGGTGGTAAAGGTGTCTGCGGAGGCAAAGAAGGAGGAGGGACTCTCTGTATGGGTTCCACGAGCAGGGTTTATTGCAGCTGAAGGATCCAGGGATGAAAAGCTCATTTTACAAGAGGGTCCAAGGGTCTTATACTTGGGGAAAGAAAGGTGGGGATAAGGGTAGCAGCCAATCGGGTAAGGTGGTAGGGGAGGGGTTAACTAGGAAGTAGCCGATGGAAGTGACTTGTAGGAGGGATCACAGGGAACAACCAATGGGGCATCAAGTAACATAAAACATTCCAGAACTGATACATATTCAACTAAGGGGATAAGTATTTATGAACTTCTACATAAAACTAGGAGGGGAGAACAGTAACCAACCAACTTGTAGTAAGCAAATTAAGGAAACTGAGGCTTATGGGAAGTCACCATCACCTAGGAGGTGATCTTAGATGTTGGTGCCTGACCACCAGGACACAGATGCTGTTGTTTTCTTTTGGGTTGTGGTGGCCATGGCCCCTTGCATTGCAACAGTATGAAATGGTTTTCTTGTAATGAAAGAAAGCAAACACATTTATATATTGTTGGGGAACAGTTTGCCTAATGTTGATGTCAAAGGGTTCACACAGCAGCTATCTAGAGTTTACATAGCAGTAAATGACAGCTTGCTAAAGTGTGTGTCTTCATTTGCATACACAAAGTCAGAAAAAAAATTAAGTTGTAGAAGTTTTAAAGTATGTTCAGTTTGAAAACAGTCTTAGATGTTTTAGCAATATAGTTATGTGAAAAAAGAGCTTGACAATAGAATTCAAAAAGTGTTGCTATCCTTTTTAGCATAGTTGATTTTTTTAGAAGGTCAGATAATGAAATCTAGCTCTATTCAGTTGTTGGATAACCTTGAAACCACATTTGTGATATGAGGGATTCATGCTAACTTTAGCTAAACTCTTTGATTACTATTCTACACAAGTTATTTTAATCTTAAGGCAGAAGTCTTTTCCTCCTCCAAAAGACAGTTAGTTAATAAATTCTATAGGGAATATGAATAACAAAATGTATGAATTATGGTCTACCTTGAAGTGTTCCAGTACATAAAATTATATGAAAATATGTATCATACATATCTTCACCTCTGCACTGTGAGATACAGGGCTAGATTAAGATCTTACTGTGGTTTTATATTGGGTATGAAACTCATTTCAGGGGAGTTACTCCAGGCTTACCCCAGTACAAACACTGATACAAGTTCAAATCATAATGAAGATATGGATTTATTGATAATTGTGATTTTAAGAGTTTGGCTGCTTGGAATTGATTTTGTTGTTGTTCTTGTTGTTTCTGTTTAGTTTGGGTGTTTTTGTGGGTTTTTTTTCTGTATGTGTGTGTAAGAACTTTTCTTAGAAGAATAACAAAAGCTAGTTATAGGATTTCTATGAGTAAATGTATCTCCTACCATCAATAAATGTAATTTGTGTGAAAGGCATACAGAAAACACTTTCCATTACACTGGTATGTAGAATGCATTGCAACCGCAGTGAGTAGAACAGAGAAAAACCCTGAATTGCTCACAAACAAATCACTTATGGCTCAATTCATACTTCACTATAGCATTAAAGTTCTTGTCATGGGACATCTGAAAGCAAAATAAGTGGATTTACCAAAATAATTATATTATTGGGAAAGGTGAAGTGTTAAAATCAGATTGTTTAGACATGTGACAATAACCATACTTCTATGCAAATACAAAAGTAAGGACTACTTTGGGCTGCCAAAAATTCTAGCCACAAATAGAATTCCTTACTTTATTTTAATTCTGTGTGACAAGAACTGGTGAAATTAATACACAGGCTGGTAAAATACAGGGAATAGTTTGATGTGGTTATGGAGCATGCAAGCCCGATGCATGTACTACAAAATAGTGCTAGGAATTGAAGAGATGTGCAAAACAACAAGAAAACACCTTTAATTTCACAAATAATGTGAGCTTTTTGAGGTATAAAATTTCCACTTCTAAACCCGCAGATTTTATCATTTTGCAGGAAATAATAATTCTTTTTCTGTGTTGTTTTCTGAATAAGGCCACAGCTTTCCTCTCAACAAATTTGATTTTTATAAAATGAAAATTGTGCTGCTTTTATGGCTTCACATTGCATTATTCACCTGCTGGTGAACCCTGTTAGAGAAGTGATGGAGAGCACAGACAGGTTTTGAAAAAAAGACCCTCATCCTAGGAATAATTCCTCTCCTTCTTTAATATTTATATTCCTGTTGTGCTCAAAGACTTCGTTGTTGTCTGAGATACAAACACGGCGATACAAATCGACTCTTTTAGATGTGCTTGCAATCAAAGAATCACAAAAATGAAATAAGCAGGGAGACTTAAAAAAAGAATATTTAAAAAAGTTTAATAGCTTGCAGAGCTTGTAAGAATGCTGCTCTTCACTCTCAGTTCTGACTTCATATTTTAAGGGGTCGCTGCAGCAGATGGAAGAGACATCTTTAGCAGCCTAAGCAAGGATAAGGCTGTAAGGAATCAGCGAATTAAGACCGATCTGGAAAGAATCGAGGCCACATAGCATAAAATCTGGATTTTGCAGTGTGATTATTATTCCAGGTTAACTGTCAATTTAATAGGCAATAAATCTAATTGATCGACATGGAATGCTTCCCATATGGATAAAGATTTTTTCAGATGAGATAAGAAGCTGATAAGATAATGCCACACCATAAGTCCAGGAAAAAAGTGATTACTGTATAATTTACAGCTAGTTTTGCACAGCTGTCTTAGAGAAAAATGATTGAGGAGAGCAGGAGGAAGCAAACTAAATATCTGATGACATATAAATGTGAGAACTAAAAGGCAAAAGAAATTAAGTTAACCTTCAAATTAACGTTCAAGGTAAAGTCAAATCTGTACAGCTGCATTCATTTTGGTAGTAGTGAAACTGGGAAAGGATTTTTTTAAGGTAAACTACTAGGTTTTGCAAAGGGAGAACTAGATGGAATGTGAAAGAGGCTTTTTTCAGCAATGGTCTCAGCCTGGGGTCTGCAGAGAACTTTGAAATTGTTTGCAAAATGTGACTGTGGAAACTAAGCTCATAAATACTCTATAGCAATCCACATGTGTTAATTTTCACTGGAGTTTCCACTTCTCCGAGTGAATTAGTAAGGGGTGCACAAATCAAAAAAAGTTGAAAACCATTGGGGCTGTGGGCTAATCTCTGTCCTCGGATATGCTCTCAAATCTCATCACAGGCCCTGGGAATGGCTCCCGTGGCTGAAGAATTGGCCCTATTCATCCAACAATCATTAAGAAAGAAAAGTTGTCCCTGGCTGAATACTGAGCAGGCATAGGTATATGTCAGATAATGGAGACCCTCAGCGTACACAGAGGCTGTAATTCACCCATGGGGTCCTGGTGAGTGCATGTGCTTTAACTGCAGGGCAGTTTGAACTCAGCCTTGTGTTTGCACCACAGCCATCTGGTGCTATTTAAAATATATACTTTTCAACTTTCACCTTTTAATCTTTCTGGTTTGAAAACATACACCAGTTCAAAGGTTACCTCTCTTAACCTTGAGCAATTCCCTTTCAGAAACAGCATGGAAGGTTTATTATCATTACTTTTACTGGTGTTAATGAAGGGGTAATTCTCTACTGTGATTTGTACATACATTTTGAAATAAACCAAAACACAGTTGTTATACATTTAAATATACATTTTCCATAAGTGCCATGATTTTTAGGTGCCTCCATTCTGGGAAATTCAAAATTAATGGCTTTCTTAGGAGCCTAATTATCAGATGGGCTCAGTACTTATAACCTCTCCACTGCCCCCAAAATACCAGAATCAGAGGCGCCCACGAATGGAACTAATGATTTAAAACTTTGGCCATACATGGTCATGCAGATGCATACAAATCACTCTTGAGACTATGTTCTGTTCTGTCTATGATAACAGAAAAACATAAACTCACCCCAAATATGTTTTCCACCCCCAGATCTGAGACGCACAACATCCTTTTCCTTCCCGCAGCCAGCAGTTTTCTTTTCTTTCCCATAAGGAAAGGTGCTCTAAGGGACCCAAACACCTTTATCTAGTCAATATCAAGAGACCCTGTAGGTAAGCATGGTGTACTGATAGCCAGTTTTTTCAGTGCCCATGCAGTAGCCTGACACCAGTTTCATCTCTTCTTTTCAGCTGATTACTTGTATGGAATGTCACACAGATATTTTAATGTTCCATGAAGATTTGCATCAGGCAAACTGAAGCATTCACACTAAGGACCCCTCTCTCTGGACCTGTTCTGTATGGAATTTGAACTTCTATTTTAAAAGAATGCGAATTAATACTATTACTTGAAGGGAAATGGTCTTCTGAAGCAGTCTAAGAAATGGAGATGTAACTGGCTCTGTAGGTAACATTTGAAATAGCTCAGACCTTGCCTTCTTATGTTCTCAGTCTTAGGTTTGAATTTCCAGAACTGCAATACCTGTTACTGATTATTTAACAGGGCTTCAGATTCCCCGGGACTAAGGGCAAAGTATGAGATGCATACCTCTCATTTGTTCTCAATTTTGAGCCTAAGCTTTGAGTTTTTCTATCAAATTAGATTAATTCTTATTTCTATCCTACTTGATTCTCAAACACATTTCAACATCAACTTTAAAATTATATTGAATAACATGGGATGAAGACTGTAAGTTTTACCATTGCACAGCACATTTCAAGCATCACACACAGAATATGAGAGGAAATGATTCTCTCCCTTACATTAAAAAAAAAAAAATTGGAACTCCTAAAAAGGATTTACACATATTGCTTCAGCCTGCTAGCCACTCGCCTAGAGGTGGGTGGTGTTAGTTCAATAGCTGAAATACTTTTTGACTTGACTTTCTGTTTTTCTTGTTTCCCAGGTGATTTGATCTGGTGTTTTTAGAACTGTCTACTGCATCCTGAACATTTTCCATGCATCACTGACTGGGAACATTTTAAGCTGGCGTCAAAGATAGAGTCTGTGGGGAAGTCTGCACACAAATAATACTTCTTCATTGTTCTTGCTCAGCAGTAATCATGCCTTTTGCAAGCTGCTTCACCCAGTGCAGCAGAAGAGTAAACTAAAAATAATCAGTCAGATAATTTTTTTCCTAGAGCAATCCATATTCTCATTTTCAGAGCCAGTGTACCACTGGATGACAGAAAGTGTTCAACTCCATTAGCACCAGCCATCCGGTAGAGCCCAGCTTGGCAGGCATGTGATAGCAGCCATGTAAGGAAGGATAGGAGAGGCCACACAGGAAGATTATAAAAATGAGAACCACAGTCGTGGATGAATAGTGAAGTACAATGAAATGGGCTAGACGATGCTGAATGTCCTTTGGCATAAGGAAACAATCTAATTTCTGTAAGCTTTTATTCAGGAAAAATGCCTTGACATCAGCACATACAGACCACAATCTGCAAGAGTGGCATAAAAAAACCCCTCCAAATCTTGAAGTAGTCTCCTAAAAGAGATACTTATGAAACAAAGGTCACCTTTGAAAGTGCAGTGACTGATAGCTCCCGCCAGAGGTGAATCTTAAGAACCTCATTTTATCATATTTATCTGTGAAGTAGGAGGGGAAGGTGAACAGTAAGGTTTTGTATACAGTGTTTGGGCTTACAGATTTGGTCAGGGTCATTAAAACTGTGCAGGGTGTCTTCAGAGGCCAGAAGGGAAACAGAGTGTGATAATATGTCTCTGAAGAGGCATTGGAAGCTGCACTTGCCAGGACTATGTGAGCAACCTAGATCTATCTCCATTCCATCAAACTGGAGCTGGAGGCATCACAACAACTGTGGGAACTACCCTGGCTACTCATGCATGCTCTGCTGTGCAGTATGTGCCAGCAGCTCAAGGCATGGCCCCAGGCAAAAAGAGCTGTGCAAGGCAAGGAACAAAATGGTAATATTTGTCAGTGACTTTCTCCCTCTGCATTTAGTCTGGGTGAGAAATGGTAGGAAAGGAAAGGAGAAAGCAAGATGAAGTAATAGGGAAAGATACTGAGAATACTCTTGATTGCCTATATAGAACCTAGAAGGAAGACAGTCATCTAGAAGCAATGCAGAAGAGGGAATTTATTCATGAGTAAAAGGTGAGGAAAGAGGCTAAAAGTCCATAAGGAACAAGATGTTTAGTGAAAAACTAAGAAGCAGTGTCCTTGGAAAACGCTAAGTCACTGCATTCAAAAGACTTTGACTGTCTCTAGGAGCTACCTATTGAATCACAAATGGGTAAATTTCACTTACCAACTGTGTAGGAAATCTGAGGTGTCAAAACCAAGAAATTCACATAGCAGCTAGGTATTGAACAGGAAAAGAGTGTAAGTTCCCACAAAAAGCTCATTGTGGATGTTTATATGGAAAAGGAAGGAGAGTGCACCTTTTGGGCCTTCAAGCAAATGCCAGAGAATTTCAGCAATGTTACACCTGGACCCTGGAGGGAGACCTAAGCTGAAGCCAACAGAAGTGGGGAAAATGCTCTCTGTCCCAGTAAATATTAATAAAATTCTAACTTAGGGTTTATAATTTTTGGAAATAGCTTCTCTGATGAAAGGAAAGTTGTGTGTTAAGTGTCCTGTATGTCCTCCATACCTTTCTTTTTCTGGAAGAGACTCTGCTGCCTGCATTTGTATATTTTGCAAGCAAGATACTTCTGCTTGTCCTCACATTTGAATTCTGAGCTGGAAATCCTGTTTACCAAGTTATCACTTCTCTGGGTAAAGAGCTTCTTTGCTAGCTCTTTACTCCTGGAATGCACAGAGCTCTGAGGAAAAAAAAATAATTTGCAACACATAATTTATTTGGGAAAGTTAGCCTTTTGCTCCTTTTTCCCATGAGCGCAGCAGCAGCAGCATAATTTCTTGAATGTACTCATTATTCAAATATATTCTCTGAATAAACAGCCAAACACTCTGTACTGTCAGATTTTGCCATGACATGTTGACTGGTGATGCATCTTTCTGAAGGCTTGGCTGATCACCCTGAGGTTGAGAACAGTTACGTGGAGAAAATATCTTGCTGTAGTTTGTAATTTGCCTCTGAGCCCCTCTCCCCCAGTTCTGAAAGGCTGATCTTTGTGATTATAAAGGTCAAACTTAGATGCAGGTGGTGGGAGGGGGCATCAAAGATGAACCTACTATTCTGCAGTTCTGTGGTGTCTGATAGGACAAGCAGTTGTATATGAAGGGGGTTTTTCTATTTCATTGTTCAGAAGGAATTTCTGAAGAGAGCTGGAGGGTGAGGAAAAGAAACTGTGTTTTGTTTGTCCCAGAGCCTGGCTGACTTGCTCTGGTGGTGGTGGTGTTTTCTACCTAGGTAAGACTTCCTTGTCTGTCTGCATCTCAAGTCAAGCCACTGTGGCACCAGCTCAGAGTGGGGAGAATCTGCTGAGGATCTCTGGGCAGTGCAGGCAGAGCTGGGAGGGCCAGGGTGTGTGGGAGGAGTTGGCAGCATGCAAGGGAATGAGGTATCCCCATCTGCACAAAGCACAGGAAGTGGTGAGTGAGAGGAACCAAGCTGAGGCTGGATCTAAGATGCATGGTGTTTCCTTATCCAGCATCTGTGCCATGCAAACATGGGAGGCCATGCATGACACTGTTGTGGTGGAAACATGTGGGCAGCTCAGTGTCATCATACCTCCGCTCAGTCACTTAAACCTTGGATGAAACAAAAGTGTCAAATATGTGTGGGACATTCCCCAGCTGGAAGGTGTCACTTGCCTGAGTATACAAACCAAAGTCATCATTAAGGTAGATGCTTGTACACAAGCTGATCTAACCTCAGTGTTCTGAAGGCAAATTCACATTTTACGTCACAAATTGAATTTGGAACAAATTGCAGATAGCTTATTTGTGCACAGAAAGGATAGTATGTTTTCTTTTGATGAGCTTTATAATAATGCATCACTTCCCTTGCTGGCTAATGTAGTTATAATCAAAGACAGGTCTTAAACTCTGGTGAAAGATGCTACCAGAACTCAAACTGAACTTGGCATGTCAATTGTTATCACCTCAAATCATTGAATTATGGTTACCAGTGTTCAAATTGGGTCTGCATCTGAAGAGCACAAAGTAGTTATAACTTAGGGGGACTTCCCATACAGTAGCTGCAATTTTTATCTCTCTCAAAACTGTGTCCCATCACAACAGATATCCTTGGAAGGAAAGGAGGGGTTGGTTATTGCAGTGCCTGTTTTCAGTCTCAAAGTGAAAATCCGGCATAATATAAACGGCTTTCTGTATCAACCGCAAGGATTGCAGAGGGTGCAGATTTACAAAAAAACCCTCCTCCCAAGACATCTTGATTGCAGATGTTATTAAATGATTCTCTGGTGCTGGAAATACTCATCCTGGCTACATGTTGATCATAGAATACATTCTGTTCTCATGGTTTTCCGACTGGAAGAATGGAAGAAATGCCTCAGAATGTAACCAGAGAGAAAAATACTTCTGTCTGTGGTGATAGTTGTCCCTATCTTTTGGTCTGGGAGTCAGGTTTCTGCCTGAGGGGACCTGTATGAGGGATGATGAAAGTAATTATTCTGTCAGGTTACATATAATTTTCTTCCATGTGTCTGCTTCTTGTGATGTCAATTGATTAACCTGTCAGTCATCTTCCCGTGGCATGTGTCCACATGGTGGCATGTGTCCGCATGATGTCATGTGCTGAGGTCCATGGTTTATTGTGCTAGTCTAACATAAACTTGAAAAGGTCTTCAATTTAAAACTTTTCTTTTTCATCAATGTTTTGTATTTTTCTTTTGCTTCAATCTTATATATTCTTTTCTTGACTCATTCCCATCTTATCCAATTTCTTTTTTCTCTTTCCTGACTCAGTTTTTCCTTTAATTTGCTATCTTGTTTCATCTCACTTTTTCTCTTCCACACCACAATTCTGCTTCACCCTTCTTTTTGCATGTCTCCAAACCATCTCTTCATTGTTTCCATATCGGGGTACACTACAACAACCATTTTGCCTTTGCCTCCTTTACTTTGTGGTACACTTCTCAGTCCTCCTAAGACGAATGTAAGGCCATTCTAAAGCAGCAAAAAAAAAAAAAAAAGGGAAACCACACATCTTAACTGCCCTGGTTATCTCAGAAAAACTGGGGGAAATCTAGACAGTGCTATAAGTTATATGTAAACCCTCCATGTACTGGGGACAATTTAATCTTCCAGGATTTCACTTGAATATCATCAAATGGCAGTAAAGTCCGCTTAGTTTGTTGCCTCATTCTTCCCCCAATTTGATTTTAGAGCATAGAATCTCAGACTATTTTATTTGGAGAAGAACATCTTAGAGCCCAGATGGATGGGAGGAGGATTAAAGATGAAGGCTTTGCATAAGAAAAAGTTGCAAATCACTGACAGCCATCATATTCCTCTGACTGAAGCCAAACTATGTATCATACATATTTAGTTAGCTTGGGATGCAGGGAGTGTAAAAGTAACAATACAAATTATTTCACCCACATATGCTTTGAGGCCCATGGCAAGTACAAGGTGGCCTTGTGGGAGACTTGGACAGACAGTTTTCCTGTGTCAGGAATTAAAAAATCAGGTGCAGTACACATTTACATTAGCATACTAGGGATGGGATTGTGGGAATGCATTTCTTACACAGACTAATTCTTTTCTTTAAATTTCACAAGGGCAGTATGCTTTTGCATCCAGGTGGAGGACAGTTCTGTATGAATTTTGTCCTTGATGACCGGGAGTGGAGACATAAAAAGAACTATTCTATGTCTCTGGTTACAGAGATAAGTGAAAGAGTCATTGGCAGTAACTCTGTAGTAATAGCATCAGTAAGTACTGGGCATGATTTGAATCTCTGGATAGTGATATGGGGATGCCAGAATATTTATCAAGCCATTAGAAGAGTCTGTGCCTAGCTGATAAGATGACTACAACTGATGAAGTCCACCTGAAGACTCTGATGATGCTGGGACAGATTTGCAGCCAACAAGGGAGGATAGCAGGGAGTGCTGCCCTCAGAGCAGCATGTACCGTTCATCAGCAAAATTATACAGTCTCCTGCCTGGGGCAAGCTTGTGGAATCTTTAATAAAAAGAGTTAAGAAACATCCTGATGTACATGTTCCTCATGGCTGGGAGCCAGGAACAGCCTGCCCTGCTAAGGAACTGTTTCACTGAGTTGGTGGCAGAAGGGAGGGAGCTAGGAGAAATCATCACAAAACCAGTTCTGAGAGTGATTAATACAGGACCTTATTTTAAACTGTCCATATATCAAACTGCCAAACTTGTGATGTTTCTCTCTTTGGAAGATGAAATTGCCCAATTTATATCACTTCATGTCTCTTAGTGTCATCAAATCAAAAGAATGTTCTGTCATTTTGACTGGAACTAGATTGGGAACAGATTATTTTCTATAATCATCTGTAAGCAAGATGAATAAGGAAGAATTTATCACAGCTTTTCTGATGTTTAATCAGCACATGTGCTGCATCATGGATAAAATCAGGTGCTAGCACTTGAATTTATGGTGAGAAGTGTTTTTCTTTGAGTAGCTTTTGTTAGTCAAGGCTTTAATATCTCTAGAAAGATTTTGTTACCTACCTTACCTCAATTACTTATCACCTACCTGGGTAAGGCACTGAACTTAGGCATTTGTTTTCCGCTCCTGCTTTGCTGTGAATTATCCTCTCTGCTGATGATCGGTTTTCTAGAACATGGAAACTAGTGTGGCCATCAGGTCATGCAAATTCAAAATATGTTTTATGTATTTCCCTCTCTCTTTTGTGTATAGATACAGACAGAGAGCTCAACATAAACAAGCAAGTTTTTCCATGAAGAAGTTTTAAAGATTATAACCACAAAGGATTAAGACATTTAAAAGCTTTTTGCTGTTTGCTTCCAGTAAACAGAAAATGGTACAAAATAGAGGAGGAATGAAGAACAAATTGTGTTGCTTTTCACAATGAATTAAGCGTATAAATGCTTAACAATGAATAAACACTATTGACAGAGAAAAGTAAATATGTCTTACATTTTCTCTGGCTTTTAAAACAAAGAATATCAATAGCAAAATTGTGTTTTCAAATGTGTTTTGAATTTGACAGTGTCTCTTTGACATTTATGAAGTACAGTGATGAGTATGTAATTAAAGTTCTTTGCTTATTTTTCAATATTGCATTCTCAGTCCTACAAACTTCCTTTGAGCTATGGAGTGACTGAACAAAGGAGAAAGGCTTGCCAGCGAGTGGCCCATTCCCATGCACACCATGCTGTGCACCAGTGATGTGCTCGCCTTTGAACCCAACGCTGAGCCAGACCATGTGCATGTGCTGAGGAGCATCTCTTCCCAATGTTCTTGGGGATTTGTTTCAATTACCACAAAAGTCCTAAGTGAGGAATAGAATGTTTTCCTAAATTTATTTGCCTTTCCTTCTGTCTAAATAAGAAGTATCAGTCTTTTCGTGGCAAAGAGAGATGTTTTCTTGGGAGCTCACATATCTGGTTTGACTGCAGATAAAATACTGAGCAGCATGTATAACCCTGGAACATTAGCGCTGAATCCACAGGTAATGAATTTTGCTGTAGGCTGTTTTTCAATTGTTGGTTTTGATCCTCGCTCTCAGAGTGTGCTTGTCACGAGTAGGCATCCTGCTCAGGATTACAGCACTGACGCCCCAGCCTGTGTGGGTTGGAGCGGGCTTAGCTATGTCAGTAACCTAAGCCCTCAAGCCAACAAACTCCTGGTCACAAGCACACAAAAAAGGCACAGCACCAAAGCAGTCTAAATGTTTTCACTCTTTCCATATGAAAATGCTCATTTGGTCCAGACCATATGTAGAGATGCATGTTTACCGCAAATTACTCATAACATGCAAATTACTATCACAAAGCTGAATACTGCATTAAATCACCAATGGTCAAAGTACATAGGCTGCAGGTCAGGGACAGGAATTTGGGTGTCTCCCTTACTGTCTGCTTAGCTCCAGGTTGATGTTCCCTCTTGTGTACTCTGACTGCCTGCCTGATTGTCCTTTAGCTGGAGATGGGGTATGTTGGTTTGAATCATTTCTGATGAAGGGACCTGAATCTTAACCATCTCTGAGAGGGAATGCAGGCAGGAGCTTCTTGGACATTGTTTTGGGCAAGGGCTGCTGTCCCCATACTCTGGATGATTTTGCAGACATACACCTGCCCTGAACACACCTGCAGTGTTCACCTTCCAGTTCCCAATGACAGACTTGGCTGTCACACAGGTGTCAAATTGCAGTATGCAATGGCAGTAGCAGGTGAAGGGCTTCATGGCATGTCCACGCACAGATTAAACAACTGGAATTTTGCTGGTACGTAAACTTTTACATTAGCTATCCCAGTGTTTTTGTGGATTCATTCTTCCTAGTTCAGTTGCTAAATTCATATGGAAAATCATCATCAGGTGATGGAATTGAATGCAGCTCTCCACAGGCCCAGCCCAGAAGCCTCCGGATATTCTTTTCTGAGCACACCAGGGGTTGGATACCTAAAATGGATGCATTAAAAATTATTTAGATCTTCAGACATTAAAAGATGATGTAACTATTTCAAGCAGAAGGCAAATCTGTGACTGAATGCTGAATGTTTGCTGCAGGAAAAGGCTGACAAGATTGCTAAGGGCAGTTGCTTTAGGAAAAATAGCACAAGATTACCCTGAGCAATTTGTAGGAGCTCCTGGAGATGGTGAGGTTATGGTAAGAGAGCAGCCAAGCATGGCACAGCATGAATGATGGTGGTCAGAAGCCCCTTGTGGACAGAAGTACAAGATCTCTGTCATGTGAACGTCATGCCAGTTCTATGTCAGGAGGAAAGCAGAGCATGGGTCCTGTCTCTGTTCTCTGTTGTGCACAGTTGATTTACCCTCAGCAAATATTGTTCTAACAGAGCCAGCTGTCAGATTTGCATCTGTTGAACAGATACAAAACACTGATCTCAGTGGGAGACAGGTACCTACTCTGCATAAGAACTTTTGCAAATCCCAAAAGGCATTTCTCCATCTTCAGGCACTTCAATATCTTTGAAAATCTTGGCCCTTTGTGCCTAGCTTTACCTCTCTACAAAACGGAGAGAAATCTGCCTCTCTAGGAAGTGAAGCAGAGTTAAATTTATTCATATTTGCTTTAAGCTTTGGAACCACAGAAGTGGTACAAAGTGGTACAAAGGTGTACTTCTTGTTCAGCATACTATACAATGAAACACCTGTGTGTTCAGTTATTGTCCATGCTGTCACTGGCCTCATTTTGAAAGATGTATCGATGAATCAGAGGAAGGCAAGGTGCCACGCTAATGAATGATAGCTACAGAAAGATAAGCTACACTGTTTTGTGATGGCCCAGCAGTTCTTTTATGAAGGACAGAAGCAAGGTTCCGCTGCTGGTATCCTCCTGTGCTTGAATGTCTTGCAGAAAAGAGGTAGAAAACTACTACAGGTGTTCATTGTGGTCATTGTGCAAGATGTTTGGTGAAATAAAGATAGCAAAGACAACTATATGTACAGATCTTCAATTCTGATGTCTAAAAGAGCTCTCGATTTTTCAAAATTGTCCCATTCTCCATGTGCTTCGGTCCTTTTGCAGTGAATGATATGGTGGCTTCACCAGGGCTTTCTGTTTGCAGAGATCTTCTTGCCCTTGCATCAGTGTTTGCTCCTCTACATCTTGCCCTGACGGTGGATTTCCTGGTGTTTCAGAACATGTTCCTGCACTCTTTTGATAACATAAACAAAGCAGAGGTTGTATGTGAGCCCTGCAGGCTCCTTTTGCCGTAGTTCCCCCATGGACTGCTTGGGGTGGAAATTTCCATCTGACTTGCTTACCCTGCCCTCAGATACAGGAGTTTACTCAGGCTGCCCAGTTACTGCTCATCTTGCCTTGGGGTTTTAACCACTTTCCTTTTGCTGGGGCAGCAGCTATCCTGCCAGCAGAGCTATGCTGGCCTCCCTAAAACTCAGCCTGACTGTGTCTTCAATTGCTGGCTGATCCCTTCTTCCCAGGCAGTGGCCTGTCCTTTATATCTGGTAATAGTCACCCTTTCCTGGGGAAATTCAGAGGAGAAAGGCTCCTGCTTTCTGCTTCCTCTTTGCTTGTCTGCACAGACAATACCATGCTGTATGAGTGTGATGGGTTTTCTTGCTTATAATCTACTTTGGGCATTTTGGGTTTGACATTATTTTGGTTTATTTAGCTGGGGAGGTTCTTGAACTTCCCCAGTGGCAAATGCTGTGGAAAGCCAGATTAGTACTTTACCCTATTCTTAAGCATCAGGACAACATGTCTTAGCTTTCAATAGCTGAGCATTTTGATAGCTGAGAGGCAACTGGAAGACAATTAAATGACATGATTTGAAGCTAGGGTTCTTTGTTTTAGTGCCTGGCCTGCCCAGGCATTTTGGTGTTATGCTTGTAACTTTTCCCTTTACTGCTATGAAGACAGAAGTATGATCAAAGAAACTAAAAAAAGAAGAATCTGCAGAAAAGTTGTTTAAGCATTACTGAAACATTCTACGTTAGCAGCGCCAAAGGCTGCGAACTCTCTTAGTGTGTTAAAGCCTTTTAATAATTTGAGATCATATTATAATCCCCTTGTCCAGAATCCTTACAATTTATACATGGTTTAATGCTTGGAATAAAGTTAGAATCTCAGTCTCTCTTCTTTTTTTTTTCCCCCCACTCTTATGCCACAGTCAAGGATAATAATTTTAAATTCTCAAATATGTTAAAGGCATTAATTGCACTAGTTGAAGTATTTTATTTTGAGTTAAAGTCACTCAAAACTTTAATATGACAGAGAAGATACAGCATAATAATCCTAACTGTGACTCAAAACAGGAAAAAAATCCTGACTTTGATCTGAGTAATAATGCTTTTCTCCCTGACTGACAAGATTGCTTTCATGCCGTACTGAGCCTTAGCACCAGAAGCACCAAAGAGCTGCTGGCTTCCAGCACAGGGAAGGGAGCTTGCAGCTGACTGGTGCTGGAGCTTGCCCTGGTCTCAGCCACACATCCCGTCCATGCAGGTGGGAGAGGAGAGGACATCTCATAGCACCACAGACACCATGGAGCAAACTGGAGCCACCTGCCCCAGTGATCTTAATCTTTTCAAAGACCGTTGTGGAAATTAGCTTAGACCGCTTCTAGCATTAAACAAAATGTGTTACATCTCATTATACATAGAGATATAAAGCTGGAGCATTTTATGGCTTTGGTAGAGTGGTTAAACAAGCAGACAGACATGAGACAGTTGAAACCTCTGGGAAGAGAAGGGTCAGCTGGAAAAAGCATGTGAAGGACAAATGTAGGGTAACAGTGGGTCAGATATCCCTCACAAGGAAAAGGGCTTGGTTCAGCTCCCAGCCCTGGTGGGGAACAATAGGGTTTGGCTTAGCACATACTCCCACAGTGATTCGGGGTATAAAACGTGCATGCTAGAATTTATTCACATAGCTATGCTGCTGAACCCTTGTGCCAGTTCACCTCAGGCCTGTTAATCACCTTTGGGGACACATTGAAGCTATTCAGGAATGGATTTCTAAAAACATGAAGGGCAAACTGCCATGATAGTTCCACTGGAACACACCTAGGGTGTGATTTGAGTACCTAAACATATATGTCCATCACAGTTTAGATGCCCTATGGTCTCATGGTTCATTGTAGAAGGTCATGGGTTTCCCATATACCTGTCAGCTCAGCAGAATTTATCTGAAATTACACTGGTCACCTATGTTTAGGCACTTGAGTATCTCCCCTAATGCCATGTTATTCTTGCAGCTAATCCAGCTTGAAACAGAAGAGAGAAAAATCTTCTCAGTCCTCCAAGCTTATTTCAGTAGGTCCCTTCCACCTATTTTACAAAACCACAGTGAGCTGGTGGTCTTGCAGTTTGAACAGATTTTCCTAATTTTTTTAATGTTTTGATTGGGAAGAAGTCAGACTTCAAAATTTGTGCCTAAAGTTACTCTAGCATTATTAGGTTTAAGAGTTAACTCCCATTTAAAAGAACCTAACTTCTTCGCCTCAGAGGCCACCATCCCTCCTGTGCCAAATATTTTGAAGGAGTGTTGGTTTTGGCAGTGTGTTCGGAAAGTTACAGAATTCCGGTTAAGGAGCATCATGGAAGAAATATTTTAGAGTTGTCTGACTTTCACAAAAGATGTGCTACCAGAAGCTCTTTTCACCCTGAACACCTCTGGTCATATGGAGGGATGCATAGACATGGTCAGCCTGGTTCCAAAATCTAAAAGTCTTGTCTCTGATAAAAAAACTACGGGGTTAAGTACTATGACTCTTTTGAAAACCAAACTTGTGCTCCAGGCCCAATTTCATGAGTAAGATCCACTCCTGAAACTTTTCCTCATTGCTTGTGCCTGCTGCATACCTGACAACCTGAACACCTTCCCAGGGCTTCCCAACATAAGCAGTCCAAACTTTGTCTGACTGTTTATCTGATCTCTCTGCTGTACCCCCACATCTCAGTCTTCTCTGGCTCTGAATCCCAGAAAATTCCCCTTTTTGGCCACTCTGCAGCCTGAGTGTGTTAATGCCCAGCTTGGACAAACATTTTGCCACTTGCCTTTTTGCAGCCCTCCCCATTGCAAAGCTTCCTGCTCAGGCTATTTTATAGCCCTCTACCCCACGGAGAGTATCTGCCTTTCCAGGAAACTTCTACCAAATTAATTCTGTTGTTTCCTCATTCTTCCCACCTACTTTCCGTATTCATTACATCGGGTACAGCCCCCATTCAGCTGTTTTGGATAGAAAAAATGGCGACAGGGTGCTCTTTTTTAATTTAAATACTAATTGACTTGCCTGTTACATAGGTTTTGGATAAAAGGATTTTATGTGGCAATGAACTCTAAGGCACAGCGACGAGTCACCTTCTCTATCACTTGGGTAAAAGCTGCTCAGGGTGACTGGCGAACCTGAGACACTCATATATACAAACAATACAAGAAGTTAATTGCCAGATGATGAGAGGCAAAAGCTCGTAAAATAGTGCCTATACTGTGAGAATCTCAGATTCTGAGTATTCAACTTTGTTTTCCTCAGAAGGCTTTAAGATTGCAAAAATAGTGGACATTTAATTTCTGAAAGGCAGAATCATTAGCCACGTAGGGAAATCAAGACCTTAAAACTGGAGCTACAGTATGTATATTCATTATGTGTATACATCCAGAATATATATTATTTTTGAAAGGAGACATATAAATCCTCAAGTTTCAGTCCATTAAGTTAGAAATTACCAGAGGTCATGAATAAATTTTGTCAATGAACAGGTTTAAATTTCAGTGACTGCTTAAGGAAAAACTGTATTTTTGCCTTGCTTTAATTGCCAAAGGCTATGGTTTCAGAGGAAAGAATGACTGGCTAAGTAGTCAGCAAAAAAAAAATTATACCATTAGCACACGATATATTGTGCTATTTTCTGTGCCATGGGTTCTCTTCCGTGTAGCTCCATCTCAGCCAGATCTCACAACAAACCCCAATATGTCTGTCTGCAGCCTGGCTGTTATTCCTGCTAAGATCAATGCCTCCTGGTTGGTTGAAGATATTTAATTATCCCCAGACGTGTAGTGTACAGACCGGAGTCTTACATACATATAACATTGAGGATAAAGGGTCTGTGACCAAGCCTTTCTCTGAGCAAAAGTCACTTAACACATTTTTGCATTACAAAATATCCCACAGTGAGATCTCACTGGAACCAGATGTTCATAGCAGAAAGCATATGGCAAGAGGACGTAGATCCATTTTTCTTAAATCCTCTTGAAAAGTCATTGTATCATAGCCCAAATTTTGCTGAAATTCATGCTTATTATCCCAAAAGCCTTTTCCCAGTAAAGAGAAAAAAAAAGCACGTCTCTGTTTTCATTGCTTGTGAATCACTTCCACATCCATTGATTTCCAATGGTTTGCAAAGAAAGCAGCTGAGAATCTGACTCACAGTGAACAAGGTGTGCATGAAGCTTGAATGAATGCAACATGTGTGACGAATTAGTGAATGAGTGTTTGTCCTGGAGAAACAGAGACAACGGTCAAATAAAAGTCAGCCTTTGTGTGTTCCATAAGTAATCTCAACCTAAAGAGATAGAAATTTCCAAACAATATATATGCTGTTTATCATATCGTGTCATCTCATATTATACGTCTGTTGGTGCATGACAGCTGCCTAATCTGTTTATGTAGTCGGGCTTAACCAGGTGAGTTTTTTCTTGCTGAGTGGATTAGAGCGTCTGAAAATAGACCTCTTTTCAAACTGAAAGTCGTTGCCAGTACAGAGAAGAGCAGGGCCTTAAAAAACACTGTAATCCAATGCCCAGGGCTAATGAAGGCTGGAACCATCACATGGTTGTTCATTTAACCCCCTTGAGCCCACAGATACTGCATTTACTAAAGGGGTTAATTGCTATGTCCTGCTGGCACCAACTACAACCAGCACAAGCCTAGTTGTATGGTCAGATGCGTGTCCTTCATGCCAGCGAGGCAGCGATCCAGCTCTGAGAGGGAAATGTGGGAGATGTGTGGCAGGCAGGCACGCAGGGACAGTAGCAGTGATTGGTGCAGGAGTAGTGTGTGCTCCTCTCCTGCTTCCTCTCCAAATGTGTACAAGAAGGGTGAGGCTGAGGGTTTGCTTCCTTGGTGGCCCACGGGCAAACCTCCAGTGGTCACTGCAGGCGTGGCACTGCTGCTAGTGCTGCTCTGGAGCATGGCAGAGGGAGTGCAAGAGTCCACAAGTATCTCAGGAAGCAAACGAAGAGTCACACTTTGGATCTTTCAATATGCAATGCCCATAATTTGACAACCTTAGGCACAATCTGAGTTACTCTCTAAAAATGTTGCTATTGCTTCACTGTATTTGGCCTTGCCAATAGCAGAAAAATTGCCAGCCATAGTCAGTGACCTGTCCCATTCTTTCACTTTTCTCTTCACTTGGGATCTTGCTGGTAATTGCAACTTTTAAAAGCTACTGGAGGTTGGAAACACTTTCAACAGCATATGCAGTACATAGGGAATTCTAAGCCAGACAGGACATTCATGGCTTGGTATAAAGTCCAAATATATGAGTCATCCTACAAAACAAATGTCATATGGCAGCCTGTGCTCATGAAAATAAATTAATGATTTGGTTTTTAGGCTTTAAATAAATAATTATGTATTTTATTCTGATCTGTCTCTTTTATTTAAAGAGATGTATGTTGTTTTCCTGAATTTCCATGTTCATAAAGAACTAGTATATGCCATATGTAGACACAATAATGGGAAACTGAAACACGTGAAAGAGCTGGTCCAGTATGACAGAAGAAAACCTGTAAAATCATGATGACAATTAGAAATGCTCTTTACAGTTTTTGAGCTGAGAAATGTGTGTCTCATAGGTACTAAATGGATTTATGTTTGTTTTTTAACAAATTAGTAAAGCACCATTTTCAAACACTCAAAGCAGTCACTTTTTGTTTGCAAGCCAGAAACATTTTTCATTCTATGCTTTTATAAAGCCATAAACCCTTGAAAAAGATTATATAATATTGATATATAATCCTTTATGCAATTGGACTTTCTCTGTGATGATCTGAAAGCACTGCTCATTTACTGATGGCTGAATTCTCACCATATCCTTTTTTAGAGAAGTTTTCTACCATTTTGGAGATGAATGACTGAAAACACAGGCTGTACTTAAACTGGGAATGCCTTACTGGTATAGGAGTTCCTGTACATTATGGGAATGAAGTACACTTAGTCTGTTGGACACGCAGGGTTGCTTTGCACTGGTATAATAAAATCATTTTACCCTTCAAATGAAACAAACTGCAATAGTAAAAGCACAATTTTCCTAATGTGACTGCAAGGCAAAGTCTCCTGGACTGTTCTCCTTTATCTAAATGAAAATCCTGTCAGAGCAGATTTTTAGGATTTTCTACCTTTGTCTAGACTTTATGGGTGAATGCCTTGCAGCCCTCGGGCACAGCTGAGCACAGCAGCAGCTTTGGCCATGCTGCTGCAGAGTCAAACATTCAGGAGATCCCAGCGTGTGCATCAGGTCCTTCGTCAGATGGAGCTGGATGTGCAGTGTGGCACTGGTGCTGCTGCCGTGGATGTGTGCACAAGTGACAACATTGCTGGGCTGTCTGAGCAATCAGTGCAAGTTGGTGGCAAAGCCAGTAGCAGAAGTTTATCCCATTAAAAGCCAGGCCATGCAATGAAAAGCGCAGTGAATTCCCTTGGTATTAATGAGGTAGCTTCTGTTCACTAGGGCAGCTGTGTCATTGTGCAGCATTTATGGTATAGCAAAGAAGAGGCATGGTATATATATATGTGTGTATATATATATATATATATATATATATATAAAATCCATATTCACATAGTTGCTGATACTTCCCATAGGGTCAAGTATCATTCATGAACAAGTCAGTGATTTCCATATGGCTTGCTTAGTAGTATCTGGCTTGAAAGGTACCTGGTAACTCTAGAAATTCCAAGCAAATACAGACACACCCCCCCCCCCCCCTCCCCCCCCCAGTTTCTAGACAGAAAGGGGATTGGAAAATCTGGGCATATGGTAGCATTAGTCTTCAGCAATTTGAAAATATTATAAATGAATTTTGAAACAGCTTCTCTAAGCTCCATCTTATTTTCCCTTATTTTTCAGTTGCATTGGTACTAATGGAAATACATTTATCTGTTTTTAATCTTAGTTTCTGTACCAATTCTTTTAGTAATCGGACATATTTATTAGACCTAGAAAATTCTTTAATCCTACAAGTTTGTAATTCCATGAGATTGAAGAGAGTCAAACAGAAAGTGGAGCCTTCCATGGAAAACAATTACTTTTAGCATGGAAAACGAAGCCTCTTCCTTACCTAATGCTAGCGAAAGACCAGAAATAAATTACATAGAAACTAGTATAATAGCTGCAGACTTCAAAATGGGGAGTCAAACATTATGCAACCTGTTTAACTGAGCTCATGCAGGCTTAAATCACTGGAACCATGGGAAAAAAAAACACTATGAAGAGTGGGTTTATCATGTTCTTTTCACATTTGCAAGAATGTGAAATCTTTTAGAATGTGAATCATTTAGAAGAATGTAAAACCAGTGAGACCTTTCAGACCAAGTTGTATGTGAACCATTATCTGTTATGTTTTATGTCTTTCTCCCACCTACAACACACGAGGTGTCAGGGGTGCCTGTCCTCCTGAGATGGTCTTGGGAACTTTACACAGCAGGTCAAGGGAATGCTCCTGCCAAGAGGATTTCACCAGCCAGATGAGCACATACCTTTGGTTGGGATTGACTAGCACCATAACCCCCTACCTGAGGACTGTGTTTCTCAAGACAAAAGTCCTATTTAGCCAGAAAGAGGGAAAGGAATGAGCTCCTAAAATAAGCACTGGCACATTCCTCTGAAACTTTAAATAAACCTTCCTAGAAGTAAGTTCAAAATAGGTTATTTTCAAGGTGGATTTTCAGTTACCAATAAACTTCTCTCTGACTTGGAATAACTTTTGTAAGAGGGAAGAAGCATTTTTTTGTGATTATGGCCCAGAAGTTGTATTGCTGAGATGTTGTCTGGGGCAGCTATAGCCTCCTTGCATGGACAGGTAAAAGTCTCTGTCAAATGTAAATTGTAAATGTAAATGCATAAAGTTATTGTAACTAAAGGTACTTTGGGAAGCAAATTTGAAAACAGGACTTTTAATCTCTTTGTACTGCATTTTGCTTCACTATGCACTGGTCTCTTGGGAAGCTTAATTAATGTCTTTTTGGTCCTTCAACAATGATCCTACAGAAATGGAAGATTTTATCAACTCTAATCCTCTTTGTCCCGGAAAAATAATCAGCACACAAGTTCAAGCAGCCATGGCTGAACACAACTTTCGCAAGATACATGCTGTGCCTTTAGGGTTATATCTGATAAAATACACTGTGCAGCATGCAAATCTCCATAGGAAATACTCTAAGGAGATATTATCCACATCCTCATCTAACAAGGGGGAACAATAATATGTATCTTTCTCCCTTCTCCTCTCCGTCAAAAGCTGCCCGGACAACAATTGCACTGTAACCACTGAGGGAGGAGGACGTATTTTGTTTCCCCTTTACCCTTGGTCTCCCCTGTATTGTCAGCCAGAGACCATACCCTTCTCTCATCTCTGAAGTCAGTAAAAAAATCATCTCTACATGAGTCAAAATACCTTGTATTTTAGCAGTACCTGTATCACACAGCCCTACACACAAGTGGGGAAGTGGGCCTGGAAAGCTCAGAGAACTAATTATCTTGACTATCTCTGAAACAAAAGCATGGGAGTTTCTGTTGCTTAATTTGTTCAGGTAAAAAGACAACTAACACACAATAATTACATTATTGCATGTAACTTCTCTGCTTGTGGTTGTCTTTTCCAAATTACCTCTCAGAAAATAGCAGGCCTTCCCTGAGGCCTTTCTCAGATGGAAAGCTCTGGAGTAAGACCCAGAGAAAAAAAGCTGGATCCTGAATGACAGGACACACTTATCCCCTTAGTAAGACTGTTGTAAAGACACAAGATGTCTCTTCCAGCAAGTAGGATTTTTGCAGTGGCCATCAGAGCCTTTCCTGAAAAATTTCTCATGGCAAAGGAGAGATTTGGTATCAGGATGTTAGATCTTGTCTCCACCATGGTTTTATATGACAACTAACATGAGCTTTACCTTCCAGATGAAAACCACTCTCCACATTTTGTCAGTGAAAACATGGTATAAACAAGACCAGGGGCTCTATCCCATGTTTTACCAGACTTGACTCCTCCATGAGATCCTGATAATCAACACAGGAAGCTGACTAAGTCAGGTACCGAAGGAGAGGGATGCAGCTGAGAGAAATGCTACGAGTAAATAAATACCACCAGGATGATGTATTTAATTCTCTTTCTTTTAGCTTAAAGGAGTTACTGCTTTGCAATCCAGCCCAGTGAGATTGAATTCCCCCTGGTATCTGCAAAAAGCCTTCTAATGTCATTGGATATTTATTACTCTGCTATTTAGCTGGTGATACCCCCTGTTTATCTTCATATTTTTGAAATGGTTTACATTCTGGAGAGGTTAAAATAAACATGGCTTTGTGTTTTCTGGACCAGCAAAGCAGAGGCCAAGGGCCATTGTGGAAAATAGTATATGATTAGAAAATCTGGTTTTGCCACATGATCCCTAGATACATAGGAGTAATAAAAGGTGAGAAACAATAAGTATTATTGTTATATTATAGGCATAACCCAGCATTCCCTCTGTACCCACCTCACTCACTGACCTCAGGAGATTTGGATGTTCAGTGAGGTCAGAGCTCAACTCTCAGGATCAGACAAAGGTTTCTGATATATGCATGTACATACATGTTGAAAGCTGCTAAAGAGGCAACTAGGAGCCCAGGTACCTCACATAACCTGGGCCCCAGGTACGTACCTCTAAAAATTCTATTAAGTGCTTTAAATACAGCCAAAATGATGCCAGTATGTGACTACATGCCAGTGTTTTGGTTTTCTATATATATGCCTGAGTTAGTTACCTAATCTTTTATCATTAAAACACAAAAATAGGTACTTTTAGAGACAACTAATTTCAGTTTAAAGTAGTTGTCTAGCAAGGAGCAGATGTTATAAAAGTGTTTATTTCTCTATTTTGATGGTGCTAGAAACCAAGGGCCATGAGCTCAAGTAGAGCTGTCTAAACCGCGGGCACGTAGAGCTGGACAAGACAAATCCTATATTTGAAGACTTACTTATCTTAAATATTGCTGTGTATAAAGTTTACTTGTCACATGAAGTTTAATTTTGGGGAGAGGAGGATATATGGCATGTAGACATTCTCGTAGAACATGATGATTTGGCAGAGGCTCTGGGCACCACTGTGGGATTGCCACTAAGATCACTGTGTCAGTGTGGACACAGCTAATGGTTAAATGCCCAGCACACAAAAGGAAGATGGCACCACTGTCTTTATTCTGCACCAACGGAGGCCTCCCTGCCCTGTCTGTATGTGTATAAATGTGCCAAGCTGTCATAATCAAAAGGTAAATGGAAAGAGTGCCTCTTTATTTTGCTACATCTGTCCACAATTTTGAAGATTGATGTTCTAAACTTCCATGTGTTTTCTCACATTCCACTGACTGACCACTAGCTTCTCCTTTGTGAGTTGGAGACTATGACTTGCATCTGATTTCACTTGAACCTGCGGCAGCAGCACTTTATGTCCTGGTGTGTTTGGAGTTTATGAGGGTGGGTTTGGACAGGGGACTTTTTTGAGCAAGAAGATCCAGCCACTCTTTCTCATAAACCTATACATTAGAATTGTTTATTCTCCCTCAGCTGACTCCAAATACTTCTGCATTTCAAAGCACCTCTTTATTTGCCTAAGCATTTCGTTTGTCAATGTGCTATCATTACCACATTTAATTGAAAAATTCATTATGATAATATACCACATAAACAATACAGACAAATTCGTTACTGCCTCTTTGGATCACAGTAGTTTAAACACCCCTCTAATACATCAGGTTATTTGAAGAATAAATAGTGCCTGTGTATGTGAAAGAGAAAAAGGGAAGTATGCAGAAACTCCTACAGGCATACAAGTCAAAACATACTGTTACACATTTTGTCCCCACGGCATAATGGTGAGACATTCACAATATGTGGCCTACTTTTTAAACAGAAGCAAGATTAAAATTTTGAGAACTGAAAAAATGCAGCAAATATTTGCTCTGTATTTCCTTATCATGCTCACATGAAAATCCTGATGTGATAGATATAGACCACCCTTCCTCCAGCAACCTACAGGACAATGACCTAGTGTGGGAGTGCTCTGATCTGTTTTTTGAATGAAATCTAAATTAGACATTTTTTTAAAAAATTCCAATAGCTATTAGAATAAGTGAAGGGGGAAGAAAGGCATCGTCATCCCAAAAACTTTCTGCAGGACGTTTAGGTCTCAAAATAGTAATATTTTTTGCAGTAGAAATTCACTTGTTGTAAGGATGTTGTAAGGACTTCACAATTGCTTGTCTCAAGTACTGTTAAGACCAGAGAAGGGCTTTGCCATGAGATAAGCATGGAATGGAGCAGCAGGATGGCTCTGGCTCCGAGCCTGGTGAGGTCTGGCTAGCACTTCCTGGGGAATGTGTCCAGTCAAGGGTTCTCACTGTGGTAAACTGTGGAGGGGCAACTGCTCATACCCATATTTCTGGTCAAACAGATCACCCAACTTATGGGACAGATGTCATCTGCAACCACCAAGGGCCTTCCAACCCCTCTCCCACCTGACTCCCCCCATCCCAATATGCCTCTCTGGATTCTCAGAACTTGGACTGTACAGTTAAGCCACCTGATGGGAACTTGAGATAAGATAAAGGGGATACTGTTGTCTGAGCATTATCTCAGGCCCAAGGGGAGGTAAACAGAGCTGGGGGAGCACTGATAATGACACAAAGAATCCACAAGGAAAGTCAGCTCAGTAACTGTGCTGAAGTAATCTGTGACTTGGTAAAAGGTAGTTCTGGCAGGGGGAGATCTGGCACAACCCACCAACTTAAAGAAACCCACGGACTTAGACAACCCACTTTTCAAAAGAACTAATTAGCATTAGAAGTGAGGGAATCATTTAACCAATAGAATAAGAGAACTGTGTAGATAAATAGTGAAAAGTTTTGAATGACATCAGTACTCCCCACCAAGAAGACCAAGGTAAAGACAGATCCACAGATGGTGACTATCTTCTGCTTAATCTGTCTGTATCTCCCATCCTCTTGTCTCTCTTTTCTACTTCTTTCTATCTCTCTACCTCACATTCTACTGTTAAATAAAACCCATACTATTGACTTTGGCATATGATCTTGCTTGCATATTAATTCAGGTAGAGGCATCTCTCCATAACTCAAGTCTTAAAACATGTCCTGGTCAAATTCCAGTTCAAATAATTTCATTTTGCTTTACAGTAACCCTCTGTTTCTCTGGAAGTATAATGCCAGCATGGATCTGTAAGATGCCTGGATTCGTTTTTTCCTGTTGAAGAGTTTTTTAAATCAAGTCTGATGTCATGTTGTGTGCACCACTAACTTCCAGTGAACTTTTAAGTGAAACTGACTTTATCTGCACAAATGTTTGGGGAATATAACTCCTCTATACCATTTGAACAGTCTAGGACAGCCTATTTTTATAGATCCTGTTACAGTGCTAGGTGGATGCTGAATGTTGCCTTCCTTAGATTTTGATCTCATGTGAGGCTTTGCACACTCTTGCCTTGTATTTGAAAAACAAAATAAAGTGGAAAAACCCTGAGAGCAGCAGACACTGTTGCTAGGTGATATTCCAAAGCTGAACGAATTCTTAAACTCTTCCTGCTCCAGGCACCTGGCTAATAACCAGTAACCATATGTTCAAGTCAAAAGGGAGCATCCCTGCTTTTATGACTGTTTTCTAGATTTTCATCCTTACACAGACAGAGACAGGCACCAGCTGTCTTGGTTTTAGCTTTTTTCTCCCTTGGAAACTGGGCAAGGTGTTTACAAACACTATCGAGATTAGATAAATTAACTGGGTAGAAAATCAACATACTTAAGGACTCCTATTTGCACTTCCTCAATGATTCTTCTGGCAGCGATGTATGTGATAATAGTTATGTTAAAACACATGCATCTATATGAATAAGTGTTCACTCAAAGACACTCACGAATGCTAGAAAATCTGAAAGCCTATGTTAGTAGAAAAGGAACAAAAATAGTTTGTTTTTTTAAAACAGCAGTTGAAGAAAAGTACAGACTGCTGAAACTTGGTCAGTTTAATCGGAATTTAACTCAGAACTGGTTTATTACGCCCTTTAATGCATAATGCTATCCTGAGCTTTCCTTCAGATGAAACTTAAAGTTTACCCTTTTTTGGATTCACTAAATATGTGTGTCCTTCACAAGGCTTGAGTCAGCACAGACTGACCCTGCATCAAATGGCCATGTATGTTAGACCTTGTGAATAGAATAGTGAATATGCATGCAAGAATACTTCGTATGAATGTGATATAGTGGAATAAAAAGCAGATACAGCCAGTACATCTGCTTTTCTGTGGCTTTGTTTTGACTTCCTTGCTGCTACGAGTCTACTAAGATATTGTAAACCCATTGCTTCATTTGTACTGCCAAAATTCCTCAGGAAAAGGAGGAAAATTCTAGCTCTCCATAATGTTATCAAACTCCCTTGTCTCCTGACAAGCTGAAAATCCTCTTCCCATCTTCCTAGATACTCCCTGCCTTATTCAGAATATTCTTTCACATACAAAATACAGCTGTCTTTCTCTAAGCCAAGGTCCACACCTCTGCTGTAATGAACAGCACTACTCAGCTGCTGAGCAGGGACTGGTCGAGGCATGGCAGTCATAGCAGGCTGCAAGGACAGCCTTCTGAAAGTCCCTCTTTCGTCTTGCTCCACAGGAGAGGCTTTGTGAGAAAGACTCCAACCTTTGTTTCTGATATCAGACCAGCACATTTCTGTCAGTGTTGCAGAGAGATGGTTACCTCACCACGAAGTACCCCATGGTTCTGTAATTAAAGGCTGTCATAATGTAAACACACCCAAGAGACACAATTAAGCTTGCACTGGAAGCTTCAGTATTCACACTGAATTTTCATCTTGATAACAGTCCTTTAACTTTGATTCTGTGTATGATTTCCTAATATCAGTAAAAACTAAATTTGGAAAAAAACAAGACTGAATCATCCCTAATCATTATCTAAGGTCTTCACTACCTCTATATGAATTATTAAGAGTGCCACTAATAGTGAGGGAAGACTAAAAAGTAATTTGTCAAAATATTTGTTGGAGATGTTTCTGTTTTGCTGCTTTCATATAGGACCTATGCATGTGTCTGTTTGAAGCTTGACCTACATTGGGAAACTGCTGGGAAACTGCTTTCATTAGTTCCTTGCCCATCCTGCTCCTGAGAGCCCATTAAGTAACCTGATGACATGTTGTGATCGTGAATGGGAAAGCATTCTCCCACAGGCCTGGTTTCCAGTCCTCCTGGTAAAGTGTGGCAGAATGAGGCTGTCCTAAATAAAGGCTTGACAGAATAGTTTTCCATGTGGGCAAGAATAATTTCTCCCTACTCTCGTTCTTATTTTGAATTGGTAAAAATGATTTTTGGGAATTCTTGAGCCCGAGGCTCAAGGCAAATTTCAGCCCAACCAGCTCATGTCTGGCGTTTAAAAACAATGTCCCTACAACAGAAGGTGTATTGAATGAAAAGGTTCATCTTGGTCAGGCACCAGTCTAGGGCAATATCAGCAAAAATAAATATTAATAATTTCCCTGGTGGTGAGGGACTGAGTACCACTGGCGCAAAATCTTCCTGCTGCTGAGGCAGACCTCCTCAGGCAGTCCTTCTGGAGACAGATGGACCATGAGGGCATTGTTACCATCACATCCTCACACACTGAAAGAACTATGAGGATCTAAGGCCTACAAAAACAAATCAATAAACATGTCTGACGTGTTAAGTGAGACCCTCGGTGGGTCTGCATGTTTAAATAAGAAAAACTTCTGTGGTAGGCAGGATAGCGAGAGCAATCCCTTCATTAGAAAAGGATTACAGCCTTAGAGATTCTTTCTAAATACTTTCAGAGAGGAGAGAGAAGAAGGAATGCAGAGTGGGATATGGGTTTTATTTCATGTAACAGACAGGTTTTGGTCCTCAGCATTTGGGCTCTTAGGGCTGTCAGTGAAGATTTGGACAGCAGAAGCTGCAACTAGTTCTCAGTGGGTCCTTTATGTGCACTGTGGAGTTTATCTGCAGTGTGGATTATCTGTGGCCTGAAAGCAGAGAGGCTGAGGTGGTCCTGCTGACCCAGCAGTGCCACTCAGGAGCACAGCCAAGCTTATTTTAGGAGTAGGTTGAGTCACAATCCCCCTCAGTAGACCTCACCCAAAAGAAAATGGTGCTGTGCTGAGGCAGCCCTGTTTTTCCATTAACAGGGCCTCAGAAATTTGGAAAGAGCAGCTTTGAGACACCTCTCTAGGGCTCTGAGGGCTTGCTTGCTCAGCACCGTGGCATTGAAAGTCCATTGCTGTTACTGATGACAAGTCCTCTTCCCCCAAAGGTGCAGAATTAAGAGCACACCTTAGCAATGCTTGGTTAGTTCAGGTCCATCTGGGAGCTCCAGTTAAGTTCCAGACCCAGCACTTAGGTGCTTTGCTCTCTCTAACAAACATGGGGTGCCCTGTTATGTCAGTTTCTGCAAAGACTCTTTGCAAGTTCTGCAGCAATTCCTGGACAAAGCACAGCAGGTTATGAAGCCCATGAAGGACTGTGAGTAATCAGAATGTGGCATTCATTTTCTAAGTAACTTGAGAAATATCCTTTGTTCAGCCAGGCACTCAGGGCAAGCTCCAACTCCAGTACTTTTAGTTATCTGCAATTTAGATCCCTAGTCTAAATAAATTATCTAGTGTCTCTGGATGGAGCCATTACGAAGATATCCATCTTTAGATGAGTTATTCATCCCACCTACTGTAAACATTTATACTGAAATAGGATGATATGTACTGTGAAAGAGTCTATCTTTCTCCATTGCTTATCAAGGAATTCTGATGCAAATTTACATTAGTCACATACCTGGTAGATAGCTAAATTTAATGAATCCCATTCATGTGTTTTAAGGGAAATTATCCTTAGTTCTTGTACTGAGGTCTCCTGGGTGGTTATATGTTTGCGATCAGATTTCTTCGTATTGCTTCTCCAGTGGTAAATAATGATTTTTCTCCTTTTCTTTGGGTATAAGTTTTCTCAGTGTTTCGGTGCCCAGAGGAGATGCATGGAGTGCTGTATAGAACCGCTTTCTGTCTGGATGGAGATGGTCAGATGATCTTTGGTGCTGCAGACAGACTGTTCTGTGTAGCCAGCATTAGTACACCTTCTGGACACAGCCCGAAAAAAAAGAAGATGGAAACATAAGCATTTATTTAAACATTTCCTTTAAAAGAGATTAATAACTTCAGGATGGAACAAAAAATGGCTGGTGTTTCTGGAAAGAAGTTCTCTGCAATAGCAGAAGTTTCATTTTTTAAAAAAAAAGAACTCAACGAAGGTGCAGTTCAAGAAAGGGTATTTGAAATATTTCAGCCTTGGAAATGATATCAAGAACACCAAGATTTTGTAAGCATTGTCTTACAGGTTTTGCCCTCAATGCAAGAAGACCGAAGCATTTGTGATGTTTTCTTGGATAATATTGCTTGAAGTAAGGAAATTTTCAAGTGTACATGAATATATTTTCCTAATCAAGGATAAAACAGTGCCAATACCACCTTACTGCATGTTATAGGCCTTCCTATGAGTTGTAAATATTCAGTAAACATTAAAACAAAACAACCCCACTCCCACCTCCACAAACCCAACTCCCAACCAAGTCTATGGAAAAACAATCAGGAATTACCGTAATTTTTAAGCAGTTTGTGAAAGAGGACATTTCCATGAACAATTTATTCACTTAAAAATACCCCACATATCACTTCTTAAACTGTTTCCTATTGTTATTCCATTTTCTTTTATCTAGCTTCCAACTTTTAGATCTCAGTTTTTGGAATTTTAGTATTCATTTCTGACCAAATGATAGTGACAGTCCTGATTTATTGTCTGAGTTCTGCTGTTAGATCATGACCTTTCAGAGACATTAAATTTTTCTTAAATATAGAGGCTGAAAGCCTAACACTATTCAGATGTATATTCCAGATAAGCCTGAAGGCTAGGACACACACATTGTGTATTTCAGTCTAACATGTCAAAATGGGGACCTTTTGAAAAGGGATCTGAATTTGGATTTTGGAAAGTAGATGCAGGCAATTGTCTTAGACTTACACCTTTTCTTTGGGATGACTATTAATAAAATTGAAGTTAATGAACCCATTTAGAATGCTGGTCAATGCTTACAAGTGACAATGAACAGGATTAATATTCAGAAAGAAAACAGAGACCAGTGTCAGATCCTTCTAATTATTATAATTGCAGTAAGACTGAAAAGTAAGCTCAAACTGTATACCCTTGTCTCAAAGTGTTTGCTGTACAGGTCATATTGAGCAGAACCAAGACCTCAAAGGGGAGGAAAATATTTTCAAGCTTCCCACAGGACCAGCTTGGTATTTTGACAAATGTTGAACACAAGCACTTTTACCTCCAAGACAATCTGCTATCTGGAGTAGATCTTTTAAAGACTGGGTTTATGTACTTTCTATCTGGTAGTCAAATTAGCCAGCCATAAATAACACTGAAAAGAGACCAGAACAGTAGCTTAGATTACCATGGGGAAGGTTCATTGACAGCCCTGGCTTCACTACAGTTCTCTTGGAATCAGTTGCCTATCACAGATGTTATTCAAGTAATTAAGTGTTATGGCATAAGTTCTCAAATAGCATAATATAACCCTATCTTAAATTAATGAAGGCAGACCAGTGCAGGCCATCTGAAGTCTTAATCTCATACTTACTTTCTTTCTTAAATTAATATGCTTTTGAATAAAAAAAATAAAATAATAAAGCAAATACGCTTCATCTACTAGACAGCAAGGAAGTGAATTGCTGTCTGAGTCACCCCATGGTGAAGCACAGCTATTGGTAACACTTAAGAGCCTCCTGCCTCTCCTGCTAGTCTTCCTGCTGTCATTCTGTAAGAGAACAAGCCTCCACTGCAGTCCTGTGTTATGCATACCAGCCAATGCAGCTGCTAGATAATATTAGGTGTCCAAAATGATATCATGTGCCTAAGTTTAAGCACTAAGTGATTCTTTAAAAAGCAACACTTTTAAGAACATGCTGGGGAGATAATGATAGGCAGCAAAGTCCCATTATCTGAGCCATACACGTGTATCAAAATCTTTGACCTTGCTGTGCATCTTTGTATGATGCTTTATTTTTGTGCTAATTTGTGTCTGATATTTAAACCTAGTAAATTTAGAGCAAAGACCTTCCTTCTATTCTTGGTGCTGACTTTAGTCGCAGGAGATGGAAACTTAAAAATTTAATCACTATAATAAGGAAAGACAAAGGCATGATGGAGATACCCGGGCTTTTTTGTATGAGTCTACAACTAAATCTAAAACTAAAACCAAAATTAAACTCTATGTATGTATATATATATGTAATCTCTAAGAATGAAATCATTGCTTCTCTCTCTAATTAAAACAATGTACCCTTTTCCTACCATGCAGAGGGAGAGCAGCTAAAGTGAAACCAACCGGGAGTCTAAGACCAGGAGTGTTGTAACAGAAATCTCATCCGAGCCCTCACACAACATAGGAATCCTGCCATAAAGGCTGATTCTATTTGAATCTTTTTTAGAAAGATTATCAGAAAGATTATTTAGAAAGATTATTTGAAAGCCTTCAAAGAAGGACAATCCATAGCAAGCAGTTTCAATAGTTAATTGCACACACTGTTAAAAAACTAGTGCTTTATATCCAGTCTTACTCCTTTCTTTTTTCTTTAAAGGAAGAGATTAGAAAAGAGAATGATTCAAACGTAGATCTCATCAGGCTTGGTCTACGCTGTTCACTTGTATTCCCTCCTGTAACTGCTCTTGTTTGCTGACCAGGTCAGAAATGAACTGCAGCCTTAGATGAGTCCCCCACACAGAGACCATACTCTTATCTTTGCACTTTAAGCTGTATTAAATAAATTATAATGTCTTTGCACAGGATGAAGACACAATCAGAACCACCTCAACGGGAAGAAAGCAATTTCAAATGGAGCTGGCAGCATATTCTGTCCTGTTCGGTTCCTCCAACATGCACGTCACCATGTATGTGAGCATGTTTCAGAGAAAAACCAGCCCCAACACATGAAAGATTGCTTTCCATCTCATCAGCCATGGGGTGTGCATGCAGTAAATGCCTCCAGGGACATGGAGGCAAAGAAGTCTTCATTGATTGAAGGTGTGAAAGACAGAATTTGACAAGAGGCTAAGTTTCTTCAAGATTAAATTCTTGATGTGTCTTGGTGTGGCTGCTGAAGACAACCTGTTTCCAACGTGCACAAGGGTGTTCCCAATGAACTGTATGGAGGCAGCGCAGGTACCTCGTCATCATGCTGGCCAAGGAGCAGAGATTAAAGCAGAAGATGCTTCTTTTGGACCTTTTACTACCAGGCATGACTGCCAGATCAGCTGACCTGAAAGTCCTCCACATGTAGAAGTTAACACAGAGCTCCAAGTAAAAAAGGAGGCCTGGTTTTGTTTTGGAACTGGTTGTCAACCCCTGGCCTCTCAGGTAGGCTCAAATGCTGAAAAATAATGCTGTGGCTGACTCTGTAGGGAAATTGCTCTTCCTTAGGTTCCTACAAGCCTCAAAAAGGCTCCTAGAATGTCAACAGAAAAGACTTGCCAAGGGAAGGCAACAGAGCCCCCAGTTCTAAACTAAAAAGAAAAGTGAGATATTGACTGAAATACTTTTCTTGTGATTTGGCATAAAATTAATTCTCTAAATCAGAGATCTCTCATGTTCTTGTCCTGCTGCTTAAATGATTATGTTTGATTTTCACCCTTCCAGTAATTTGTTAATTGACAGTTACAATGAAACTTCCTCCCTCTCTTCTTAGTGAGTGAGAGCAATACAGGTGTTGTGGTTGTAAAGCCTTTCCACAGAAGATAAGTCAGAAAAGTGGCATTTTATACATGCCTTGGATGTAAATAACTGCAAATCATGTGGAACAAGACTAAATCAATTTTGCAGCAATGCCTCAGCCTATAAGGAGGCAGTGAACAAAATGTTTCTTCTGTAATTAAGTCAAATTGAGAGTTTCCCATGATCTTTTTAAATCATTACAGCAATCTGTTTTATAGTGTGGGCCTACAAGAGTTGCACTGTCACAAGTGAGAGAGCAACATCCCAGTCAGCAGAAGTATCCAGAAGCTGGGAAGGGAAGGCAAGAAATTCTTATGTTGGCTTTGTCACCTGTATTTTGAAACTTTTAGAATCTTTAGAACTTCTGGGAAAATATGCAGAAAATCCATCCTTGATACCTATAAAATCAAGACTGAATGTCTGTTTAATGGGTAATGTTCCAGTTAAGCCATGAGTTATTGAATGGGAATTACTGGAAGAGGTTGTGAATCTGTGTCGGGAGATCAGGCTGCCTTTGTGGTTCCTGTCCCTCAAACCTATGAACTCTCATTAGGGTTTCTCAAGTCTGAATTCAACCAGCCAGTATGTTTCAGTAAGAACAGGAGGAAGGACAATGCTTTTGATACTCATACAAATTCCATTGTTCATCTGACTGTCAGTATTACATCTCTGTATTCAGTGGGGGTCAGGAGCCTACTGCAGGATAGCTATGCAACATCAGTTGTTTGACCAAAGGCCTGTTCAGTCAAGCGTTTCACTGCTCATCTGTCATTGAGGCTGCCAGTAATAACAATTAGCTTGACTTAATTGTGTATTTTAACAGCTGCTTAATATTACCCAGCTCTTTCCTTCACTCATAATGTAAGATACCTTTCTGCTGAATGTGGTTTTAATTAAGGCTCTGTTCACAACTTTTCACAAGCTGTTGAAAAATTCATGTCTTGTAGGAAAAGTGATGATGCAGTAAATGCTACTGGGGCAGAGACTAAATTTTTATTAGATGAGCATTGAGCCCTTAAGAATTTATGTCCCAGATTAACTGGCTTGGGTGCCAAAGGAAAGACTGAATAGATTTAACTACTGCAGTAACATAAAATGTGTAAAGTATGCAGGCACTGATACCAGCAAGGTTGTGTGTTGGGGGAGAGTGTGTCCTTAACGTGGTGGTAAGCCATAATCTGTTGCAGAGCACTGTAGCAGTTGAGTAGATTTCCATGTGGCCGAGAAGTACTAAGCTGATGAAGAGCACTGTGACTGAGCAGTGCTGTGGGATTGCTTCCGCTTAAACCCTGTAGAATTTGTTGCACAAGAAAAACACACAAATTCACAATTTGATAATACAATTCAGCATAAGAAAATCTCTCACATATCTGTGTGTGTGACAAATGGATAATTCTTTACAAGATAGTGGTAACTGAGTTATTAACCCTCACCTTCACAAGGGGAATTTGAATTCCAAACTCTCTTTACAAGCCAATACTGTTACACTGACATTCCTCTCCATATGCCCCAAATAATTTCTTGGTAACTGCAAAAAAAGTTGAGGAAGTTGCTGTATATGTGGAATTACATTGTGAGCGTGAATTACTTTCATCTGGAGCAGATGCCATGTGATCTTAGCTTGAGTTCTACTCAGACATGGAATACATGACATTTATATAACATTACAAATGGGCTGGGATTTGGGACTGAGCAAACTTTTGGGTTACAGACATTCAGAAGTACAATCATCAAACTTTCCTCCTTTTTTATTGTCCAGAAGCAAACATTTTATAAAATTCTCTCCTCATATTCTGCCAATAAACATTTTAGTTATCCTAGCACCCATTTTTAGATGTGCTGTAAATATACTTGGCAAGCTAATGGATGCCCTTAGCCACTTTAAACAGCTACTTTCCACTTAGTTTATTTATTTCACACATGTAAAGAACGGGGAAACAGTGTGGAACAGCATTTGCAGGTCCCACAGTATTCATTCATTTGATATCTAGGAAGGTGGGAACTCCTTGCTTGAAGAATTTTGTCAGGACTCTGTTTTTTGGTGGGGTTTTTTTGTTGTTTTTTTTTTTACATAGATGATTTCGCAATTAAATTACTTTGTAGGAAATGAATGATCTTTGAGAATTTACCTCATTTTGAACTTGGTTGATATATGTAACGTTTTGAAAAATTGTTTTGACAAGGCATGGGTCTGCAGAAACCAAAGCAGTTGCACAAATAGCAATTGTCCCATGGCTGTGCTTCTGTAGCAGCCTGGGCTGTGTATCAACAATTGACATGGAGCAACCGATTCAGAAAACTGTCAGAGCATGGGAGCCACCGGTAGCATCTTCTGCTCGCCGCCCTGGTGATAAAGTCCTACCCATGGGAGGACATTGCCCTGACAAGCGGCTCTGAACGAGTCTCCGGCAGCTCCCAGTTCCTGAGGTTTAAGACTCGAATGACTTGCAAATAGAACATATTAACATAGCGTTAAATATCGCTGTCCCGGTTTGGCCAAATTTAGAGATATATCCTCTGAGAGAAGGCACAACCACCCCTCCCCCACCAGGTTCGGGAAAAATAAATTTTCCTCGAAGGAAAGTGAAGGAGATAAAACTCTTTATTTAACAAACCCATGGGAAAAGGTTAATAATGCTAAATAATAAAATCTTTCGCTGTGGAGGAAAAACCTGGGAAAGTGTTAGAGTCCTCCCTTTGGTCTCCTTGGAGCTGGGCTTGGCCCAGCTCTGTGCCCAGTGGAAAGTCCTCCCGATGTGTTCTTATATGGAAGCAGTCCAGTGGAAAAGGGAGAAAATCCGAAATTCCAGGGAAGGGAAAAAATTCAACTCTCAGTCTCTTTCTGGAGAAAAGGAAGCTGAACAACTGGCCAAAAAACTGACCTGGGAGCAGCAAGCCGGGTGCCTCCTCCCTCCCCTGCCGTAGCTGGAAAAAAAAATTGCTATCTCTGTGTGACCTTGACCAAGCTGCAAACTGCTTTGAAAAAGTTTTACTCAGTTTTCCTTCCCCCTCTCAGGCTCAGTTTAAAGGCATAGAAAGGCACAAGAATTAATTTCTGGGCATAGGGCAGCGATATGGGATACACATCACAAAGTCACCCCAAGACAATTGCCCAAAGAAGCAGGCTGCTCTGTGAGCAGTGGATATAGCAGCGACCCTGCCTTCCCAAGGGTCACACAGTGTCCCACATCAAGATTCTGTGGTGTTTCATAAAGGGGAGACACTCACAGATTATTTTCTGTCACTATGGGCAATAACATCTTTCTCATGTAGTAGCTAGAAACATGCAGCTCATGGAAACTTTATAGATCTATGTCAAAGCCCAGAAGAAAAACAGTCAAAATACATGCTGATGGAAACAGCAAAGCCACATGAATCTCATTTTCACGGGAAGACAGACTAAAAATGAACCCACATCATGCCCTTTCATGCTAGCCATGCAAATATGTCAATTAAACCAAATAAACCCTAATGGTTTGCTTGCACAGCAGAGTGGTTTGCTTCCTGTAAGAAGTGAAGGCTCTATGCGTACCCCAATTTCTGCACCAGTTTCCCCAAATAGTCCCAGAGCAATCTTTTCTCATAACGGTCTTTCTTGATTTAAAGACAATAAGGATCACAGGTTCACAGTAGAAGAGATTGTTCCTGTCCTGAATCTTCAGAGAATTCAATGCGATTTTTATAGGGCATTTTTTTACACAGGTGAAGGTGAGCCAGTTACAGTGTTAATGATCCTTGCTGAGTTTAATGATGAAGTGACTGGCAACCTGGTGCAAAAGACTGGGACATCTGAAAGTCTTCCTTAGCTACTTCCAAAGCAGCAGCTTGAGTCCCTTCTTTGGGTATTTAACTGCATTGGGGAGTTGTTTTTGCTGTGTTTTGATGTCTCTTTGACTGTAGCTGTGAATGTTGGATCAGTGGGGTACCACTGCTTCTGCTTACTCAGAAATGAGCCCAAAATGCAAAAGGCATGTCCAGATCTGGATCTAGAATTCAAGTGTTGGAGAGCCTGGGGATGTTTGGATCTGCTCAATGCTATGAATAGAGGAACAACTTGAAGGAGCCACTCTCTTCTTTGGCCCTGATTTCACAAGGGTGGAAGGGTTTATATTTTTACAAAGAAACATCTAAAACTTTCATCCAGACAGGCTTCCGTGGTGACCCATGCTGCCATCATCACAGGCAGCCTGGCACATTTGCTTGCCCCTCTGTGCCTCAACTCCTGCATGCTCAGAACAGACCAGACAGGACAACAGGATAAAGGAGCCAGGATGCAGATGTGCTTTTTTTGGAAAAAGCCCTGCAGGAGTTTGCACAACATAACAAGTCCAAGCAGGTAACAGGAAAACTAGTATTTTTCCCAGACACCATGATAGTCATAATTACAGTCATATAAACCAATATGATGAAAGAAAAATCACATATTTCCAGATGTCCATGGTAAAACTACTTACTGTAAATTAGAGACAGAGTTATGTGTGTGGAAAAGTCCTATAATTTGGGCCACAGCTGCAAGAAAAACTATAAGAAAAGGCTCTGAGCTGTGACTTTGTTTTCATCACAGCATTTTGTTATGTCTCATTGTTGCTTTATCAAAAGCAAGCTGGTGTAGTAACATTCCCTTTTACAGCAGGCCTATTATTCAGTTGGAAAAAGAATTTTTAAAAAATTACACTAAATGAGTTGAATGATTACCTTTGATTACCATTTACTCACTAAGCTATGTCAGATAGAAAGATTCCTATATTAAAGTGAATGCTTTTGAAAAATACATCAAGTGAATTGCTGTGATTTGTTCTGCCAGCAGATTCCAACATTAATTCTTCCCCAGTGTTGCAAAAGAAAACTCAGGTCCTGCCAGAATTTCAATAGCAACCATTGAACAGAGCTAAATGATGAATCTTTTGTGAAAAACCATCAGTCCCTCATCTGTTGCATTTTGTTTCAGAGGAATAATTTGTAGCTTATTAATCCTTTGAAACATACCTTTTCTTACCACATGGTAAGAATGTGGTAAGAAATTATATACTTTTTCATTAATAAGCATTATTAGTGCTAAGCAATGATTCATGAATAAATAGAATAGTCATGGATCTTATTTTTTATTGCTTACCCAATTTTACAGCCAAGACACAGCTTAGCCAACAATTTCAGTGCTATGGCTTTAATACTAGGGGACCTTTCACCCTAATGGCTGGCATGTAAGTGTCGTGTACAACCCTTACAGCTTCTAACTGTAGGGAGATAACCTCTAGAAAGACAGAGGAGATGGGTTTTCTCCAGTCATGCCGATAAATGCTTATGGTTGTCTGAGGGTTGCCTCACTCACACAGCTTGCAAATGCCTCCACATAGCTCAGAAGTTCCCAAATCACTGCCCAGGCTGCCCTTCTGGCCCTGTGTGTTGTCTGTGCTCTCTGTTGAGCTATTACAAGCAGAATGAAAGTTTGTTTTACAGAACATGACCCACAATATGTTTCCCATTGTTGTGGCAACATTTCCAGCTGAAAATGTTGAGAAAGCCATCCCAACCCAAACTACAAGCCTTCTAGCTCTGAAGTACCTGCAGGCCATTGTAACTAAAATAATTTGCCTACCAGTGATTTTTTGTTTGTTTTGCTTTAATATAATATTCCAGTGATAAATTGGTTTTAGCTTAATTTTTTTGCTCAATCTAAATTGCCATCATGGGCTGGAAAACTGTGAACACCAGAAAATTTGCCAAAGAAGATTTCCTGCTAGGATATCCTCAGGGAGCTGAACAATCTGCAAGATCCAGCAACTGACCAGAGAGATCCCACCTGGCCTTTTTTCCAATAGCCAGTGTCCCAGGATGAGTGGGGTTCCCCATCCTGTTATCCCTGGACCGCTGCCTGCAGCCTGCCAGCCCAGGACCACCCTCAGGGAGTGCGTCATGGAGCCCTCAGGGAGGGCTCTTGGTTGTTTTGGGCATAGTCTGGTGTCCTGTCAGAAAGAGATTGTGCTGGCAGCCCCTGAGGGGCATTTCAGCTGCTTGCAAGCATGAACACTCAGAGGGGAACATTCCAACGGGGCTTTTAGTACCTGCAGCCAAGCACTGCGGGTCAGTGTTCAGCATCCGAGAGTTCCCGTCAAACAGTTTCTGTCAAAGGCAGTCCTCAGCACTTTCCATTCTTAAAGACAAATGCACTTTTCTTCTAAGCAAAAATCATCTGAAACTGTTTAAAATCTGAGTCTTATTTTTCCTGTCTTTTGCTAAGAAAATGTATATAGCACATCATTTATACCGAGCAAAAATGAATGCATTTTCACAGCCAGAGGTTTAAGGGCACAGCATACACAACTGTGTTTAATTCTGCTCACTTATATTATTAAGCATCCAAGCCAGAGCAGGAGCATTAACATTTTTGGACTCAGGCTACAGAAAGCTAAATGGTATGGCCAAAATTTTCAGGCTTCAATGTTTAACAATCACAATCTGAAGTCATCCCTATGGAAAAGATTTTCAGGAAGAACAAGAGACCCTGAAACACAACTGGGCTCCATAAATGAGACCTCAAAGCTCCACGGATGTATTGTTTTGTTTCAGGCAGCCTTTTCTTCTGTGTAAATGGTTTTATAAATTTGGGACTGTTTTTAGTTGTAAAGCATCACTCCATTAGAATATGTTGAGGGACTCAGAGGAAGAGTATTTAGTGATGAGGGGACCAGTCCCACCCCTCTTGCTGATGTTTTACAAACTTCTCCTGGAGGGAACTGTTCCATATTTTTTTGGTGTCTTGATATGGATTGACAGCCTCACTTCAGAGCCACTCCATTTTGAATGCTACCCAAATATCTGGTGTACACCACATCTGGATTTTCAGTAGGGCCTGTTACAAGAGATGGATTTTTTGCCACAATATCCACAAAGTTTCTTTCAAAAACACTTTTTACCCTAGACCCCTAGCTTAATATCATATATCCAGATATATTAATATATACTGGATATCATACTATATCCAGGTATTTTCAGTTTGCAATAGTATTTTACTAATTAATCTTAATTAATTAATCTTATTATTTATTAGGCTGTTCTAGGAATTCCAGCTGTTTTAGGAAACTAATCCTGTTCCATGTACAGAAGTAAATAGATTTTGGTCACACTCATGTTGAATGTAAGAAATCTGTTTATAAGAACAGCAGTGAAAAATCAGGCCTAGTGTCTAATAACAAATCTATTAATCAGTAATTGCCTAATGGCTGACATGAGTAAAACAGGATATTATAAACTCACATTTGCTACAGACAGCAATGGCTCTGTTAGAGCATTCTTTTCTGCCTTTTTGCTAGCATAATTATTCATATTGACTAGTGAATTTGGGTATTGTTATTTGCCTAAATGATTAGTGAATCCAGTTTGGGATTGTTTAATTGCTTGGGGAGAACAATAGTCATGATAATAGAATGAAATTCAGCTAGTAATGTATTGATTGATTTTTATTTCTGCTACCAATGACATCAATTGTGAATCCATCTTTTTCTTTGATTTACTGAATAGCTTTTAGAATTAAGAAAGAAGAAAAAGTAGAAAGAAGCAAATTGCCTCAAAAAAAGTAAAATAACACCACCTTTTTTTTCTACATATGCCCTATAAATTTCTTATTGTAGTAGGAAGCATTTAAAATCAAGCAGCCCATGCCATAATTAGAGTACAGTTCATGGGAAGGAGCTGTTCAGCCTTATATTTCCAGAACTATACTTAAGTCATGCAGTAATAGCCAAACCGATGTATTATTTTATCAGATAAAAATTACCAAGTAAACTGAAAAGCTTACTCTGAAATATACAATGTGGGTTTTTTTATATATGCATTTTTACATATTTTACTGGCAGTAGGAGATTAGAGTGGATTTAAGTAGTTCCTCTAAAACAATTCGACCATAAAGCTTGAGCACAGACATGTGTAAGAGGCATGAAACTATTCTGTATTTTATTGCACTAGTTACAATGAACATTATATTTACAGCTTTCTTTTGAATGTATGTTAAAATGATACTGAACAGAAGCAGGTAAAACAGAAACCTTAGTCTTTAGCTCTCCTGGTTTCCAGGACAATTAAAAAAAAAAAAAAGAAAAAGAATTATGAGTTAGCTGTAACAAAAGCCTTGAAGCGGATATAGAACCCAAGTTAATGATATCCTGTAATCTGATCCTGAGCGGACATGGACAGCTGTTCTCAGGGCCCTAATGAACCTAAATGCACATTTACAGATCACTGATTAGCAGAACTTGATCCTGGTGGGCACAGACAAGTCCTAACACTATTTGAAATAGCTCTGGTGGTATTAAGTAACAAGGATATGTTATCATGTGATTACTTGTCTGTAAAATTCCTATTTATCTTCATTATGCTGCTGCTTTTCTCAGAGATGAAGGTGGGAAAGGCTTGTCATCTTTGATACTACCTACACCTGTTACTTCAACTCTTTGCACTTTGATTGAAGAACAGGCTCCTTGGGATCAGTTTGCAGAGAGAAGTTTTGCAGTAGAGAGCTGCCCTGGGCACAGCCATGGCCCTGATGCCTCCCAGGATGCTCAGTGGGGCAACAGTGACTCCAGCCAAAAACCACAGAAGTATTTCTTCTTTTTTATGACAATAGTCACTGTTGATTGGGGGTAGAGGTGGGGAAATATGATTCCATGAATAAAAACAGTACTGGCAAAGATGTGCAGTTTCAAGCAGCTGGATATACCTAAGAAGACCAGCAGTAGTAGCAGTGCCAATTGTGTTATGGACAATCCAATAGGCTTCTAGCTTCTGCATCTATGCATCTTTATGCATCTAGCTTCTGCACTTCCTTGATGATATTTCAAGTGCTTAGCTCAGTCTGGGCACTCTGAACATCTAATTTACAAATAAAAAAAAATACAAATAAAACAAATAAGGTAGCTGCTAAATACAGGCATCCATTCGCAGTGCAGTTTGCCTTATGCATTGCTTGAACACAATAATAACCTACAAGTAGCAGCACTGACCCTTTGCATAACAATGAGTCTAAAGCACATGTCTGCCTGTCTGATGAGCTGATGGCTTTACTTATGGCTGAGCTTCAGCTGATGAAGACAGCATGTAAAATACTGCTAACTGTAAAATACTGCTAAATGTAAAATGATCTTTCAAGACAACAGGGACTCCAGTCATTCCAGATATTCAGGGATGGAGGCAATATTCAGGGATGAGGGATGGAAAACTCAGCACTGAAAAGCTTTCTATCTCATGTTATAAAGATTGACTAAATTAATCACTGTAAAACATTACTCATTATAAATTTTCTTTTAAAAAAACAAGTGTGACTTTAAATTAGTGAGCTTTTTGTATTTTCCTTCTCCTGTGTTTTCCTAACATGAATTATTCTGCAACATTTGTTTTCTCTAAGTCATCTCTTGTTCCTACGTATGTCTGTAGCCTTTCCTGTCCCAGAACAGGTAAAGGTTGTGTGTCTAAGCAACACTGAACACTAAAAATGAGCTCACTTGCAGTGTCACCCACTGGTCCCCGAATCACCATTTCCCTCAACTTTGCCAGTCCTCCAACTGGATAAGGAAAATGAGCTGTACTGGCAGCCTTGCAATAATGGTTAGTTTAAAAGCAGAAAAATTAAAAATCGAGTAATTATGCTTGAAGTCAAATCTGTACAACAACACGTTACAAGCATGTTGTTCTGTTATTTGTTTTTCACTGTGGGAGGGTCAAGATTTTAAATATAAAAGCACCTTGCATACAGAGGTAGAAAATTCTTTTTCTGATTTTATTTGTCCTCACTTTAATTTTCTTGAAAACTTTTTCGTAAATTTTCAGTGCTTCTTTTTATAAACTGCTTGTGGAACAAGTTATTTTTTCTGATCAGATGGGCAGAGGGAACAAAATAAATTTTCTGGGAGACATCATTCTTCTGTGGTTAACAAGTCCATTTTTGGAAGAAATTTCATAAGACTTCCTACCACACTTTGGACTTGTACTTCAGCATAAAGAAGCAGTAGTTATGCTACTGACCAGCAGCCTCATTTTAGGTTCTCTTCCCACATCTCTCACAGTGTACCAAGTTGCATATGTGATCCAGCCATTTCTAGGAAAGGGATGCAGTCTTATCCAGGCTTCCAACGGGGTGGAGGATGCCAGATGGCCTTATATGCCTAATAATTTATGCTCTGAAATGAAAGGTTTGATTACTTTGATTTTTATTCTACTGTTGATTCATAAAGAGTTCCAAAATATTATCTTACTTATTTCTAACGTAATCCTGCCATGCAAATTAAAGTAACCTCCTAAGAGTCAAGAGGTGTAACTTGGGGTTCCTCCTGCTTGCAGCTACCAGCTTGTATTTAATGCTCTCCCTAGGATATTTCTTTCTTTCTACTTCTAAGGTATTAACAAAGTAGCATTTCAATAACGTTTTTCTTCAGTCCTTAAAGAAAATCATCTTTTCTTTGACAACACAAAGTTTGTGAATGCTAACATTTGTCTGGAGTCCCCTTCCAGTTAGGGAATGCAGCCTAGGTGAAATGTTCACTTTCCTATTTATGATGAGATCCATTGGCCTTCATCTTATACCTCTGAAGTTAGGTGGCTATTCTCTGCCACTCATTAGGGTCCATAACTAATGGGGAGAGACAGACACTTCCAGAGGGTGATTTATTCCATCCTAAAACAGCTGTTTAAGGTAGGAAAGATGAATTGTGCTGTAGAGGTCCTACCTCTCCTCGATGACTAGAGCAGTCTGAAGTAATTTGTTCCTAGGATCTGTACAACAGGACCACAAAGTATGCTCTGTCATTAATTCCAGAATAAAGGAGTCATTGAAAATGATGTGGCTGGGGCGAACAGAAAGTATAGCCAGGCTTTTCAAATCCCACGTAAGGAAAATTTAAGCTGTAGTCAATGAGGTACTTCAGAAAACGGCAACTGGAATCTAATTCCAAGAGCAGACAATGGTGGGGAGAGCTCTGCACTGAGCTGACAGAAGTTGAGCCTTTGGTTGTTATAAGCGTGGTTTCCTCTTTCTGATCGCTTTAATTTTACACCTTATATCCTGAAGAGAGGCAGTTAATTTTTGTACTTCCCTCAGCCACAGCTCATTTAGGAAAACCTCCACAGAACTGCAGAACTAGAAAATGCAGAGAATACTCTGACAAATTGAAACCCTTGTCTGTACTCTTTGCACAGCATAATCATCACTTTTTAACCACTATTTTGGGAGAACCATCCAGAACAGTGTGGAGTAAGGGGTGACCAAAAGGGCAGGTGCCGCCTCTGTGCTCTCTTCACATAACCAATCAGTTCCTCATTTGCACAGACTCTGAAAAAGAAAGAAACTGAAAATAGAAGCCAGGAAGAGGACTTTTGATCAACCCTGAGCCTCAGTGTGACTGAGCATCACAGACAAAAGACCTTTTCCCAGGCACAAGGAATGGAAACCCTGCTAGCTGAGCCAGGGAAAACAGAACCTCCTTCAGCAGAGCCCTTCCGCCTGGGGGTGACCACCAAGGCAGAGGATACCCAAGGGATGCTGGAAGTCAGTTCCCAGGCATGGATGGAACACCCTGTGCGTAAGGGTAGGGTGAAAGGGCAAAATTAATACTTGCATGATAAACAATTGTTTTTTGATTCCACTTAGCTAATTCACTCTTGTTCTTATTAAACCAACCGGCTTTGATTGAATCATATTATTTAAAGATAGTAGAGATCATCCAGAGTGGTTGGTAGCATTTTGGGTAGATATTTTTTGTGCAACACAGAAATTACATTACTCATTCACTTGAGGGTGTATCTTTCAACATGGTTGTAATCTGATTATCAGATCCAAACAGTGCCAGTGAAGTTGCTTGAGATGAAAGAGATAATTTTCTAGAGGGCATAAAAATATTTAATTTCTGATTCTTGAGGCAAAAGAGAATTTTTAAAAATCTTTGGTGTTGGCTGTAGCAAAGTGGAAGATATTGATGTATACCAACTATATGATTTCAAACACAGGAATAACAAAAGAGCTGTGAAGTATCTCTAAAGATAAAAGATAAGTGATACATTCAGTATGTCTAATCAATAACACAGTCTCTCTCACCAGGTCTAAATGAGTTTAGAGAGTCCAATAGCAATATCCAATTCTCACTATGGCAGTCATACAGAATCTGAGAGGAAGTAGCATGCAACAGACTCCCCTTTACTCTGTTACTGAAGGCAGGGAGAGACCAGGCTGTGATTATCCCACCTGGAGAAGAATAGATTCTTTCTTGAAAAACTTCTGTAGTTGCAGCAGGTGTATAAGAGAGCTTGTCCTGTCCTGCTCCATCTTTAGCCCCACTGTCTCTGTAGAAAGCAGCCAGTGCTATGGAGAAGGCTGAGCTGAATTTAACCTTTTTCAGGGTAAAACCATGAAACCATTCAAGTGATCCTCTTGTCCTTTTGGATGTACTTGGCAAGTGAAAGTGAGGGGTGGAATTCATCTGACCTAAATCTGGTGTTTACAGCATTTGCCCAAGACAGTCTCAGTTTACAAGCAGTGCAGAGAAACAGGCATTTTATAAGGAATGTTTTTAAAACTTTGAAATGATGCATGTATTGGTTCCATTGCTGTTAATGGCACCAGTGACCACATCAATATCAACATTTATGTTTAATCAGAGACCTTTCTTTTCCCATTTGCAGTACCACAATACCTGTGGAACAAGGATAAAACTCGTGTCTTAGAGGCTTCTCTATCATCAGTGCAGAGGACCTAGAAAGCTACCTCAATAGGATGGGTGGTGATAACATTAATCTGTAAAATTCTCTGAACCTTGAGTTTAAAAAAGGGCAGCTTCTGGCTAGGTTGCTTTCTGTTCTAGAGAATTTTGTTCCAATACAGTCTATAAAGTATAATTGTTAAGTAGCATAAGGTGTCTGGAGATTGCTTTGTCTTTTACTGAGAGCCAAAGAGGCTCTGCTCCCTAGAAATTGCTGACTGGTTTTAAATTGTTTTAAATAGGATCTGCAAGCAGAATATCTACCATCACTGACCTCTGATGTACTGTAGAAATGCTCCAAATAAATAATCAAGTTCTTCCTCTGTGGTCCCCAAGCATCAGGCAGCCAGACTATGGCACACTCTGTGTTTTCTTCTTCTGAGGGAAGCCTCGGAAGAGGGTCCTTGATTGAGGTCTAAGCAAGAAAATACAGAACAGTCCCTAGAACAAAGTCTCCCATGCTCATGAAAAAACTGGCCTTTTATCAATCCTGTAGAGAAATTAAAATCATGGATGGAACTTTGAAATACCAGGATCCTGGTTTTAATATTTAGATGCTATAATTGAAGCTTATTGGATTTCTGCCCAAGAAATCTTTGCGGTAACTGCTTCAATTTCACTTCTTTGCCTGTGAAGATACAAAAAACAAGGAGCAAAAATGAGTCAAGATGCTGAAAACTCTCATAAATAGTGTCTTTTTTAAACCATTATGCCTGTGTTTTAACCTATGCCCATTTGTCAGTATCAAAATACCACTTGGTCTCAACAGGAACCGGAATAGCCCATAAAGAAATCTTTAGATCTGAATGAAAACACAAACCACTGCATATTTTCAACTTTAGACCTATTGCAAGGCCATTGCAGAGTATCTGATAATGGCATTTATGTTTATACAGTCCATTGTTTTTCCTGTGCTGCAAACTTTCCACTCGACAGGCCCGTTTCCTGTTTCCCATTATGGAAGTCTCCAAAGGGGGTTTCCTTCTGTTTTTCTTATGGTCAAAAGGAATTTCATAAGTAAAAGTCAAGTTTCTTTTCAGTGCTACACGTGCAGAATGGAATCTGAAAGCTCCCAGCATAATCATCTCCAGCATGTACATAGTTAGTGTTACACATAATCCACATCTGGGTCACAAAATCTCTGAAAGGCTTCCAGGAATATTTAGACAGCCATAATGCAACACGTTGCTGTACAAGGGAGAAATAGAGCTAACCTCAATGTCAAGGTTATAGCTTTTGAGAAACACAGCAGCTCCCCTTCAGAACTTTGTAGCTCACCTTCTGGGTCCTGACTGCCATCAGTTTGAATACCATTAATATTTTCTTCTCCACTCAAGCCTGTAGACACATCTGAAAACAGTTTACATCCCAACTTGCCTTATGCTGTTGATATTTAAGTCTAAACTGCGTATAAAACTTGGTGCATATGTAACTCATATATTTTAATATCAGAGACTGTCTTGGCACCTTTTTCTGCTACAATCAGCTCAGAACCCCGGGAGATAAAATATGGTTGAAACTGAACTAGCAGGAAGTCTGCATTACAGTATTCATTTCAGAGTTAAAACACATTTCTGTATTAGATCTAAGCTTGGTACTACGCTGCAGCACTGCCTTGTGTGTAATGTAGTATCTGTAAACCACTTTTTAACCACTGCTTATGGCAGAGAACCCATAGTGATATAAATGCTATATGGAGCCCTTCAAAATTTTCTCTTCAGCATTTTTACTTAAATAGTGGCTTTAGGATGGTGCCTCAAGGAACACAACATCAGGCATTACCTGTAGCCTTTAATGATACTAGATATTAGTGTAATTTCTTAACAAAATTTGGGGGAACTGAGGGTAAAAAGGTGGTTCATTTTTGGTGCACCTTCTCTTCATGGCACCGTGCCTGCTTCACAAATTGTTTGTACCAAAGGATTCCTTCATTTTATTGTTTTCAATGCCAAAAAAAGGTTCTAACCAGAAATTATTATCCAGATCTATATTAATCTGCTCTGTCATGCCACTGGCTTTGAGCTTTCCAGCTGCAAATTTGCCTTCTGAATTGCTTTTACTGCAGAGGACTCTCTCATTTTGTTTCACTGTCCATATATACCCACTGGTGAATAAGAATATCACAGATGTCCCTGTCTGCCCCATACAGACACTCTTCTGCAAAAAAAAGATGAGAATTTTTCAGCAAGAGAGGTTTGGGGCTCAATCACTGGTCGAGAAGGTGGGTGTCCTGTCCAAAGAGCAAATGCAATAGTGCTTATCCACTGTCCATCTGTGTACGCCTCTGCTGTTGCCGGGTTCGCACAGTAGTCTGTGAACAGAGAAGAAAGATATGGCCCTTGGAGGGGCCTCTCTCCCTCTACATGCTATAGAAGAGCCTAAATAAGTATTCTAGACAAGACATCTACCTTGTAAATTGCTGGAGATGGGGGAGTTGATTTTCCCCACATAGTTTCATATATGCAGTCTTCTCTTCTTTTCCCTCTCCTGTTGTATACCAGATGGTGCAAATACTTGATGGGGAAAGAAGAAGAAAACACTTTGGCAGTTGCTTGCTCTCTCTACTCTGAGAAGATACACCATGCTATTGTCAGAGGTAACTCTCTGCTTCTCAGTGACTTGGACGGGCTAGGGGTGATGTCACTGTTTACTTATTTATTTTGCTTCTTGCTAAGCTTTGTGTATTGTTAGTGCCCCTGACACTGACTACTCATCCAGCAGATATACTTTCAGAATCTTTTCTAAATCTATTCTTTTTTCCCCCCTTTTTCTTTGTGTAAAGGATATGTACTGGCTTTGTGGAATCCCTGTAGCAAGTTGTGAATGATGTATGAACTGAAAAATCTTTGCCTAGTACACAGTAGGAATATAGAAAGTGCTGTGCAGTCACTGCTGTGCTATGCTATTTTTCCTATATATACAGACACATAGTAGTCATCTCATATTCATTTTGACAAGCCCTTTATGCCCAGACACCATGGGATAGGATGGCTTGTGTGCCATTGGCCTGCACTCGATTATGTATCAGAGAGATTTTTGTGCATAAGTGTTCCCTGTGCTGTGCTTGGAAGAAACTGGTGTCTTCTGCTTTTGCTAATATGCCAGCTTGAGTTTCCTCCTCGTATTTCAGGCAGCAAGTATACCTGGGAAGCATTGCTAAGATGTCTGTATTTTGCAAATGTGTGCTCAGACAGGGATTTGAATCCTAGACACTGCGCTACAAACTTGAGGACGTGCTGATTTTTTTAATTGAAATGGATCCTGGCTATTCCCTGTTTACAGCCTATTGTGGACTAATTCAGTTTATTTCCTTTGGGCATCCAGTCCATCTTAGCTAGTGGAAAGAATACAGAATACCCAGTAGAGATGCAAGTGCAAGTCAGAGAAGATTTTTCCTTCTATTTTAATGGCTACAAGATTCATACTCCTACTCAGACACCTATTGATAACTTAGACTTTTGATTTCCCATGCTGCCATACCTAAAAGGGACTGCTTTGCACTAGATATTTCTGCAAGATATGTGCCACCAGAGGAAATCTTACTTGATTTCCCCCGATTATACAAGGGCGTCTTCCTCGTGTGGGACGGCTGACTGCTTTTCCGTCTCTGGTCACACAGTGCATTATTAGTTGCTTAAACCTGTTGTTAGATTCCATCTGATTGAAAATATTTCATTTTTATGAGCATTGACCAGTGAGACTACAAGTTAGTTCTAGCTTTCCCCTAAGAGTAGGTTTCTCATTAATAAGAAAGACACTGAAGTCAAAATAAAGGCTCATTTTATTAAAAGTGGAGAGCTTAGGGAGGAAGCAGAGGTTACTGACTAAAGCACCAGAATCCTTGTTTACATTAAATAAATCCCATTCCTGCTCTGAGCCTCAGTTTCCAAACTTAAAAATTAAGATAGTTTTTCAGTTCTGGAGACTGACAGGTGAACAGCATTGGACAAAAATTATTGATGTGTATGAAGTATGAGTAAAAGACAAGCAAACAGGTGAGACCACAGAGGGAGAGAAGCAGCAGCTGGGGAGGAGGATACACCCAGATCACCTGAAAACAGGGTGTCAGAAATCCTCATGCACAGTGAGGCAGGTGGAAAAGGTTTGCAAGGGGAGGTGGTGCACAGCCACTCCAGCTGCAGAAGTCCTGGAGAAGATGGGTAAATCTCTAATGCACAGAGAATTACTGTCTCAGGAAAAGAAGTCAGGAAGAAAAAGGACAGAATTAGCTACAGCTGAGCTCACTGCTTTGCCCTAGGCTTCCCCAAGCTGTGGAGTGAGAACTCCAGGCTCCTGAGTAAGGGGGCTGTACTTCTCCAGCTGAGACTGTTGTAAGATGTCAGGAGCCTGTTCTTACTACAACAATTAATATAAAATAAATGGTTATCAATGACTGTTGTTTTGTTATGTCTTTATCTCTAGTTTTCCCAAATAAACCAGACATTTACTGTATGCCCCAAGTAGTATACTATTTATGAGGGGCTTTTCAAGATTGCAAATAAAGAGTATCCTTGGCAACATTTCTTTCCCCTTTCTAGCAATCAGTTACTGAACCCTAACCCAGATATGTTTGATATTCCCCACATTCATGCTTAGACAAACAAAGTTGATTCCTGAGCCTGTGAACACATTGAAACTGTTGCCTCATTCACTGCAACCTTGGCAGAAGTAAATTGCACCAAGGTGATACTCCTGGCCATGCTCTCAGTATAATTTCTTTCTTTTCACTACGGAACCCTGATGTGGTCATGCCCTAACCTTTCTTTGAGTCAGTTCTCCTGCTGGGGGAGTTAAACAGTGAAAAAAGTCTTCTGCACTTGCTCGAATTCAGCGGCAAGCAGCTAATGAGCCCTCCTGATCCCCCGTGCACCGGAGTGTGCGGCCATGGCAGCTGCGGCTCTGCCTCAGCCATGGGGACCTGAGGCAGCCCTGCATCCACCCCTCCTTCCCAGTTGGTGTGGTGGGATGGGCAGCCAGGGCTTCCCTGTGGCCAGCACAGTCCCACCTGCACCCTGCAGCAGGGTCTGCTCCCTGCACCTTGGGGATGGGCACCCAGCTGCCTCCCCAGGCAGGCACACATCTGCCTTGACTTCCAGATGGTTTTGTTGGGCACCTCAAACCACCCAGGCTATGCTGTGGGTGTGTCTTACACATAACTTCTGTAATGATATTATGACATAATGTACATCTTTCACTGTTGGGGTTTTTTGCATTGTCTTATGCTCATAAAACAGTATATGATACTCCCTAACAACCAGATGAATACTCTTTGTTGCAAGAGTAGCCTATAAATTGGTTTTGGATGCTTGCAGAAAACTGATGTAAAAATGTTTCTTGGCAATTAGAATGTCCTGGAAACTTATGATTTTTGTTATCAAAGTATGTTAAAATCAACTGTGGTAGTATAGTCTACATTTTCTTAATGCCCCATAGGTTTTCTCAAGATTATACTTTTTAAGAGTTTAAACTAATACATCCGAGTCTCTATCACCCAATTTTTATTCATAATTGAAAGAAAAAAAAACAAGCTTTCCTGTTTTTTCAGTATGTGATCAGTTTTTCAGCTTGAATGAATGTCTTGGATAAACCCAAATGCAATAAAAACCTTCTCTGCACCTGTGGAGAAGCTACAGCTGGCAAAAGCAAACATTTTTTCAGGTGTTCAGTCATCGAAACCTTACTCCTGAGTAGTGGGACTCTCTTAAAATTTCAAGAATAAATATGTTTAACTCAAGTATTATTTTTAATTTCATATGAAATGACCTGAAGTTATTTCTGTAATCTTAGGCCTATGTATAGGTTAACCTAATTTCAGAGTTGATTTTCAATTATGTAAATATTTTAATGAGTCAGTATTAGCAACACCTAAATACAGACCCTGTCATTTTTATTTCTGAGTACGAATTTTTGCACCCTTTGTCTGTAGAAGTTGATCAGAAATTTCCAACCACTAAATCATATTGCGACAGTAACTGTAATGCTATTTTTAATTTAAGAAGATCAAAAACTGCGATACCAGATAAACATAATGTGATCAGAAGCCACAAATGTGCCCAGTAGGCAAATTTTTGTAAGACTTGGCATTCTTTATTCATAATTTTTGAGCCTCCTGCTCCAAAACAAGGATCTGGCCTGTTCACTGCTCCTTTCTGGGCGGGTGCTCTTCTTTCCCAGGTAGGATGGTCTTTTTGTCACAGCTGGAGCACAGTGATCCAAAGAGGGATATAAAACTATCTATGCTGAAATGACTTTCTGAGGTTGATACAGGGATAGACACCAGGCAATTTAATGTGTCTGCTTTGAAAACTGCGCAGTGTACTATCAATGACCCTGTCGTGAGCAATCCTTATGGCCTATGCTTTACTGCCTGACCCCAACTGCTAACAGGCATTTTAGAGCTGAGCCTCCTGTTTGCAGGAAAACATCACCCAGCTCTCTCTGCAGAGAGGAGGCAATCAGAGTGAATCTGTGACGTGGTGCTACCCAGGAGACTGGGCACAGGAGAGCACACCCCAGGGATGCTGTGAGGCCACGTGTGGGGCTGCTCTGAGGCATTCCAGGTCCAGCTGCAGCTGGGCATTTTGGTGTGCACTGAGCTGATAGCAGGGCCCTGAGGGTGAGCTGTGCCACCCAGCCAGACCCTTCACACTCAGAGTGGTGCTGCCACAGCAGGACAGAGTGCCTTGCACGAGCTGGCACACACCCCACACTAGTGTGTGCAGTGCTACTTTACACTAGTCTGCAGTGATTACTTACAGATATTTACTTTAGCACATGGCATACAGAACATTAAAAGGGGTTTGAAAATCTCTCAGTTTTTCAACTTCTGAAGGATTATTAACTTCAAAGTCTGTAGAAATGTCGGCCTTCTATGCTTGGAAATGCCAGCAGCTTTTGCATATCCCCATCACAGTACCAAGCAACCCCCAGCAGAGAGAAACGATTACTGCCTCCATGGCATAAGGATGGCTTTTGATCTCCTAACATATTGGAAATTACTTAAAGGTAAGCCATCTGCTAGCTGAGGAACAAAAATAGATTACATCACACCCTGCTAGAAAGATTGTGTTAAATCCTGTGTATCAAGGCTTTTAATAATTCTAAATTAAGTCAGTTAATAGGATTAGGTACACATTTTCCTTAGGCTTCTTTCACCAACTATTCAGAAAAAAACTTTTTTTTTTGGTGGAGATCTGTAAAATTCAGGCATATTCCACTGTGAATAAAAGAGTTCTTTCCAGAACAAAACATTTCTTTAGATCATAATTGCTCTCCAAAAACACTTAGAGTAGGAGAGCAGGTCAGTGTGTGGGGAGTGGGAGGAACCCAAGCCCTTTATTTTTTGTTACTATATTGTAACAAAATTTTATTTTTTGTTACTATATTAACTGCAAATGTTGGATTGCTTAGCTACGGTATTGCAGCTATTTACATGGAATATAACCTGTCCTTAAAAAATCATTCAGGAAACTGTTAAAAGTCTTTATTTTTTCCTTTGGGTTTTTTTTTCAAAGTGGTTGGCCACCTAAGAAAGGTGACTTAGACATGTTCTGTTTACACACAGAAGAAACTTTGTCTAGCATTCCTTGTAACTAGGAGACCATAAACCTTATTATTTTGACTTTGGCACTGGCTGGGAAAAGATGCTCAGATGACAATTCTCCCATGCTTCTTTCACTGCTACATCCTTCTGCTCCTTGGCAATCTATGAATGATGGACTACATTAGCTGAAACGTATATCCAAGTATTTGGGTTTAATAGGACTCAGTGGCCATTATCTTCCCTTAGTTTGTGCGATTCTTTTCTAAGCTTATTTATAGTTTTGTGTTCTTTAACGTACTTTGGCAATGAGATTCATGATTTGAGTTTGTGTAGTAACTACGTGCTTTTGTTAAAAATTTTTGAGCTTATAATTTTATAAGGGGACCGTTTAATAATTACTTTTCCAAATTAAACCATTTGGAATCATGTTTGGATGCAAGATGATTTGGTCATGTACTATTTAGAACTTGCTTTTTATACTTGTTGCCATTATCACTCGCGAATTAATCAGAGGCTAAGTTTTACTATATCCTTATCAAAAACATGTGAAAGAAACATTATTTGTATTTTCCATTCTTTCAGGTGGTCTAGGATATATTACTAAAGACTTTTATTATGACAGAAGTCATGCTTATTACCATTGAGAATCCTGCTTAATCAACAAATATTCATAGCCTTACATGGATCAGTAGTTAACTATGGTAAGTGGTATCTGCCTCTTAGAGTAATTTATTTCATATCAAAGCAAATTATCCCCCCATAAAATAAGGCTACAAGAATCTGGAAACACATCAGTTAGGGCCAAACCCTGAACGTATGGTTTCTGAGCAATGCAACAAGTGAAAATATAAAGGAATTGTGGTCCCATGCCATAAAAACTTCTGGGCAGAAATTTGGGGAGTTCTGTTATCTCAGACACAGTTACAGTCACTGGGATTACTCGTGCTCAAAATTAATAAGTATTTCTTTTCTATATGAGAACTCTAGAAGGAATTGTGTTAGATCAGAGTTTGGAAAACTATGGCTCCAACTAGCTGGCTACGGTTTTACACTGATTAGCACAAAAGAAGTATTCTCCATTCCTGATGTCAAATACACCATCATGTAAATGTTAGGACAAAAGCAAAGGACAGTATTGGCAAGTACAGAATTACAGTAAAACAATAAAAAGAATCCCCCTTCAACTTCCGTGTTCTGCAAGTTAAGTATTTCTGAAAGTTTGGTTCAGTAGAACTGGGGAGGTTGATGACATAGGGGAAGCAAAACACCTTATACTTCATTAAAATGGAAAGTGAAACACAACAGAGCATTACAGACATTTGAAGATGAGATATCCAGGAGAATATCTCATATTGATTGACTGGGAAAATGTATGGTTGTCTTTGCAACAAGCAGAGCACATGATTCTGGATTTTGCTGATATTGGACTTTCATGCAAAAGACACCACACAAGCATCTATTGCATAGCTGAATGTTCCATCTATATGCAAACTAAGTAATCTAGAGAGAGCTGAGGAGCAAACTTTACTGCAACTCAGACAATCTGTTAATTTTGGCCTTCAGACATCCTTCAGTCTCATTGAAGAGCAGTTTCTTTTCCATGTCCTTTCAGTCCTTGCCTTTTCCAGTGTGAAACTGCCAACAGTATTTCTGTAAAAGCTGAAAAGGAGAACTAACTTTGGAGCTACTGTACAAACAGTAATTCTCAGAACTTCCATCCTCCAGCTGGAGAGGTTTAGAGTCCTCAAGACCCCTAGTTTACAAACCCTCCATTTTAGAACACATATCAACACTAAATAATTTAAAAATATAAGTATGACCTTACTGCTTCAGATCAAATGTCAGTGTAGCTCTGTTTTCTGCCTCCAGCAGTGGAGGTAAACGTTTGTCTGTGAAAAAATAAAAGCATGTCAAGTCTGTATAGTACTCTGCATTAAACCTCACATCCAGCTTTTAACTATTTTCTGCTCCATTTGCCTGCATTGCATGCCCACTAGGTCTGACACTGGAAACATTCTCTATCTAGCTCTTGATGCCACTGATGATTTCACAGATCTAACCTCTTTTTCAGGCTTCATTGCCAAGAACCTGTTTAGATATATTGCAACCATTTTGAGACAAGGAGATCACCATTTGTAGAGTCTTAGGACATTGCTAGATTGTGGCTTTATATAGTGGCATAATGATGCTTGTGAGAAATGAGCCAACTTTTAAAAAGATTAATTTGTTGAAAACAGAAAAATTGAAAAATTACAGAAATCAGAAAAATATAAAAATTTGGAATCCTATGGCTCAGTAGATGGTATGCCCCAGGAGCGCAGGGATGTGAGATCTTCTGGCTGAGACAGCACAAGACCTCAGGTAGAGAAAAAGAACTTGCAGTGCTGGGTTGACTTTAAAAAAAATTACTAAAAGCCCCTTAAAAGGGGTAAGGCTTTGAATGCCCCAGCACCGACGTCTCCCACAGCTAGTCTGGAGAGAGCAAGAAGGGAAAAGAGGCCCTGCCGCTCCGCTTCGTCCTTTTTATAGTTTTTGCTCCGCCCCCAGTCTGCCCACAGCCTGCCCACAGCCCGCCCCTTCGGTCCAAAGCGATTGGTGCTTTCCCTTTGATGGATCATCTCTGTCCACCAATGGCTCATTGTTGTCAGGGGGGCGGGGGTGGTGGGGGTGGGAGTGGTAGTAGTTGAGATAAGGGAGATACAATGCCTTCATTAAAATTCAGGTATTCAGGTTGCTGAGCTTGCCTGCAGAGTAATGGCTCTGTAGCTAAAAATAGCTGCAGGCTATTAAGACTGGGTGGGGTTTTGGCCTTGGAATCAGAATGCAAGTCCAACACATCTCAAAACACTTGTAAAAGTATACAGTAAACATAGGACAGGTAACTCTTATGGTGTATAGGTGGTTTGAAGTTTGAGAAGGGGCAAGTTTGTGATTTTTAACTGGGAAAATTTTAACTGGGAAGGGTGCAACTCTCTTAATAAACTACTTTGAACAATAGAAAACACTGATAATGGAACTGGATTTTTGTACCTGGGCTGATGGGTTAATTGTAACGTTCAATTTAAAAATATTTAACTCAAAATTAATTAATTAAAGCACTTAATATGCAAAGACCAAGCACAAATAGGGATTTCATGTATGACAATGCTCTTCATTCTACTCCTTTCAAAAATATTCTTAGTGTTTGAATTGCTTTTGTGGCCGCTAATTAATATTTATATGACACTTTCATAGTTACCCATCTTCACACCTAGGTCTTGTTCCTGAGTGGTGAGATCATCTCAGACCCCACCTTTTTCTAGATGAGGTTAGAATTTTCTCATGCCCATCACTTTACATTTATTAACAGTGAATTTCCTTTACCATTCTATTGCCCAGTTGCAGGGTGAGTCCTTTACATTTGGGCCTTGTCCTTTGATGTTCTGGGTAACTAAGTATAGTTAGCAAACTTGACCCCAGTGCTCATCCCTTTCAAAGAAGATTTTAAATAAATCAAACAGTCCTTGCAGGATTCTTCTGGTGAGTTAGTTTCAATGTGAAACTAAACATTTACCCCTAACCTCTGTTTTCTGTCTTTCATTCAGATATTCATCTAAACAAAAATTCCCCTTTAAACATCCCCCAGATGTTTAGTTTTCTTAAAAGCTAAATCTTTGAGGGATTTTGTAAAAAGCTTTTTTGAAATCCAAGTAGACTGTACCTACCAGGTCACCCTTATCTACACGGGTTTTTTTATTTTTTTAAAGAACTCTACATTTATAAAGCAATACTTCCACGGACAAAGACATGGAGTAGTTCCAGATGTGCATTATTTCTATTCTTATTAAACATGCTACTGATGTACTCTGTATAGATGTCAATCTTGCAGGCTTGCAGTTCCTCAGATCTTCCCTGGAATAATTTCTAAAAACTGACACCCCATTTGTCACTCTTCTGTCCTGCTGCTAAGGCAATTTCAGGCAAGAAATTACACACCCTTGCTAGTAATTCCACTATTGCATCCTTGCATTGTCCTAGAACAACAAGCTGAATAACATCTGCTCTTGGCAATTATTTTTTTTAGTGTTCAATTGACCATTTGTTCCTTATCCTTTTTGGCAGAAATTTCAATTTCAAAGAGATGCTCTACTCACCCCCCAAAAAAACCCAAACCAAACCCAAACAAAACAAAAAAAACCCTGAAAAACCCAAACCGAAACAAAAAAAATCCCTGCAGAGTGTAAAAGTCTTTAGTTTCTTCCATAGTGAACACTGATGCAAATAATTAATTTAACTTTTCTGGAGTGATTTTTCCCTCCTGTATCAGGATCCACTAGTAGTCCTGCAGAGTTTCAGGAAGTCCTACTCTTTAAACATATTTGTAATAGTTGTGCTGACCTTACTGCATTTTCATATTCAAAATTCCAGAATTTGTTATTGTATTTTCTTTCTTTGGATGACTTCAGTTTTTTGAAGAAGGATGGCCTCATGCTATGCAAAGGAGTGATTATCCAGATATGTTAATTGATACACTTAGCTGGAAATAGGCACAATCAGATAATTCTTACAAAAACTGTTTTTGCACAGAAAACAGCTGAAAGAATAATTCAGGTCTATATCCATGCCCTAATCAAAAGGCAGATAGGCTATTTTTGGACAATATTCCTTTCATCTCTTCTTGTTGAAAATGTTCCTTTTCTCACAGCATTTTAAAAGTGTTGCCTAGGTGACAGAACATTTATTTTGGAAGGGAGGTCTCATGTTTGGTCTTGTCACCTGCGTCTTCCTCTGTTACAAGTTACATGACGACTCAATAATACACATATACGGCTTTTAGTACAGCAGCAGGACTCGGCTGTCCCCCTTAAACAGTAAATGCTGCCAAGCTGCAGAGCCATACTGACTATCCTTACAGCTCAAAGAATCAACACAAAGAAGAACTTTGGCAAAAGGAAAAGTGTTTTTGCTTTTTCCTCAGTCCACCAGACATTGTAACCTGGTCTTTAGGGAACACATTGGGAGGTATGGATTCAAACTCACCATGACCATGGTGAGGACTCAGCCAGAACTCAGTGTATTTTCAGCTTGAAACTGAACTGAGCAGAGTCAGAAGACAGAAGGAGATACTAAAATAATATTTTGTCCAGACACCAATCTTTAGAGACATAAAGGGTGAGTCTGAGCCCTCTGACAGAAGCAGCATAAATGCAGGTCGTCAGAAGGTTGCTCAGGGTCCAAGGATCTGCTGCAAGGTTTGGCTAGCCTTGGTGTGCTGCCTCCTGGTTCTGGCAATCTTCTCTGAGATACCAAGGGGAGAACTGGATCTCTCATTCAAAACTCCAAATTCTGTTATTTGTGTGTCTTTGAATTTAGGTCAAAGGGCTGATTCAACAAAGAGATTTATATCACTGACTGCTAGTTTAGGCACCTGAATCCAATGTTTTTTGTTTTACTGAGAGTCTCAAAACTCCCACTGAATTGCTGCCTACCATTTTAACTCATCTTTTTTCTTGGGTTTTACATCACTTAACCTTAAACATCTGAAATGTAGATGTTTGCATCTGAATTAGTCATCCTCAGTTCCTCTTAAGCTCCGCAAAGAGAAGAGAGGGTTTCTGAGGAATGATTCATCTGACCCACTTTAGAGGTCTACAGTACATCCCATGGACTACACAGCCAGCCCACGGTGACAGCTCAGATGTATCTGCCAGCCCAGTAGGTGATTGCATTTACACAGATGAATTGAAACCCCAATGCCAGAGGAGATGCAGATCATTTGTACACTCTGTACAGCCCTAAACCACCTGTGCATAGAAAATGTGAGCTATTTTAAACCTCAAAGGACAATCTCATTGCACATTGATACAAGCTAAGAGTGAACAGTTGTGGTGGCTGACAGGCCATAATAAACATGTTGCTATGTATGGAGTGTAGGCAGGATGGCCAAAGGCCTCCTGTGCTGGAGCTGCACAGAACCCTCCTCACCCCCACGCCTGACCGAGCTGCTGGCACTGGACATGACCTCCTTTGCTTGAGAGGTGCCAGCACACCAATCTCCATTTACACAGTGCTCTTTTTGGATAGCCTCAACAGAAATGTATACTTGAAGTTTCAGGATGCCTGAAATTTAAGCAATAAGATTATCATGTCTCACTAGTCCTAGATATAGCAAGTTTCAGCGTAAAATATTCCTGTAGCTTTAATCTCTAAGTGTGGGAATTTAGTGTTGAATTAATCCTAATTAGACCTCATAGCTCATAGTGTGTCTATTATTTCTTTCTCGTGGGAGAAAAACATAGTGGATATGCTTTTAACACTAGGTCCTGGCATACTCTGACATCGATGTGAGCTGTGGCAAAGCAAAAAGAACTGGGTGTCCTGAAAACTGGTTAGAAGTTGGACTTACAACACTAAGTTATGCAGAGGAGATTTTGGTGAAGCTAAAGAAGTAACTCGAGTGGTCAAAGTGATCTGCAGAATGAAAAAGAGCTGCATGATGAAGCCTACACCTAAGCGGCTGGGTAGATAGGATGCAGTATTCTACTTACATCTCATGAAAATTAAGGAGTCAACATTTCTTTGACTACTGGAAAACACTGGAAATTTTAATTACTTTTGACTAAAACAAGCTCAGAGTCATTTGTTGAACAATTGTTTATCAGATTTTTTTTTGTGCTTGAGGGAATGGCTTCAATTTACAACTAAGATATTAGAGAAATTAGAAATGGCAAGTTTTCACTTCTCTAAGAAATTAGAGAAGTGAAAACTTGCCATTTTAACTGGAGAAAACCTGAACACTGACATTTATCCTGGTCTTAAAGTACATGAACAATGTTTCTATCCTGTATCTCCTACACTTGGAAGCTTGAAGGGGATGTCTCAAATGATTCTTATCCTTGTTATACTTGACAAGCTCAAAGAAGGTGATGGCAGACAGCTAGTGCCACATTCGCTACAGAAGAGAAAGATTCCCAGTAGTGCTTTATGAGAGAAAAGGTTGTTATGCTTTTTTTTGTTATTTGTCCTAGTTCTTCACTGAGGGAGGAATTAATGTATTTTTTAACATAAATGTTATTAATTGTATGTATCTACAGCTCTCTCTAGCGACAAAAAACTCATAAAAACTGCAGCTCAGAACATTTAATGGCTGTCTGTTATTCTTTAAGTAATGTAAATTATTTGATCTTCTTGTCTTAACCCACTTACTTCACAAATCTTGGTAGCTATGGCCAAAGCATGCTCTACTGGCTCATCACACACTCAGTATTCCCAGTGATGTCAACAGAGATTGTGACAAAACAATCACAATAAGCTTTGGTCTCTAACCAGCAAAAATTGCTGGGTTTATAACATTTTATCACAGTTAATTTTTTCTTCTGCCACAATGAACCGCAGGCTCTTCTCGTACACAGTGCAGAGGCCTGGTTGTAGCCTGTGTTCCGCATCTCACAGCAGGGTCTATGGTCTGTCTTACAAGGCCCTGGTGCCTGGAAGTGGCACTAATCTTTGCAAGAATGAAAGGTCTCTATAAAGCGTATTCTCATCTGACCTGGAAACTACTGTTTACAGTGGCATTAGTTATGCTTTTGTAATTGACAGCATTTACGTTGAGCAGAGTCACAGATTTAGCTTCATTTCCTCATGTCCCAGCAGAAATTTATTAAATGCAGCCTCTGAAGCATTTAACCAAAACTTAAAGTAATTGGCAGCACTGTTAACTTTTAAAAAACTTCACATGATTCAGTGGCAATATATGTTCCCATCAAATCAATTAATGTCAGCACCTTCAAGTATCTCTCCAGAAGAGTCGGCCAAACAGCCAGACTTTGGCTGAATGGAAGGTGGATCCCTGCATCCCTAGTCATGGATATTGCACAGCTTTTGCATGGATGTGTCAGTGCTACCCCTATTTAGATTCATTTGCTTTAGGCTGCTTTTATTTTTCACCCCAAGACAAAACCACATGCAAACTGCTGAAGCTCCCATGCCTTTTGACCTTGCCAAGCTTTGTTAGAGCATCTTATCTTTACACAATACCCACAAGCATGCGTAGGACACTAGGATCAGCGTACCAGAAACTCAGTGCAGTTTTGAGTCACAGCACCATAGGCTAAGAAGATGTGACATATATTTCCATATCAAAAAAAGAAAAACCTTTCTTTCCCCTCTTCACTGATGCATAACATCCCAAAAGGCAAGAATGGCCTTCAGCTAACACAGATCAATTTTCTTTCAGCTTCAATCACCATTTAATTACTGTTGACTTCTTTAACCTTTTTCTCTTCCTTTATGGATTAGATTCCTTTATACTCTGTTGCCATTTGCTTTCTCTGTGACATAATCAAACTTAAAATGGTATGATAAAATTTCACATTTTTCTTCTTCCTTCCTACCATTTATGTTCAATTCACTTCAAAAACCAAATCATTTCTTGAGGAGAAAAGTATTTTTAATGAACTGACTTTTAACTTTATCTCTCTCCAGTATCTAGATGTCATTTGCTTTAAGCAAGTAATTGTTCAGATGACTGGATGGCATGTTGGATAAAAGCACTAGCTTTCCAGCTCCTAACATTTCAGGAGAAAAACACCCACATGGCAGTATATTTTGAATGCAATGAGTTTTGTTGACTCAGCTTCATCTCCAGTAAATATTTCACATTTCACTAACTCAGAGCCCAGATAAAAATAGTTCAGTTAGCACTTTTTATCAGAAGGAAGCCATTGCTCAGTAGATCAGAAAAGAAATTATTTTTCTGCTAGTTGTAAAACAAGCAGAGATCCTCCCAGCCAAATCAGGGTATTCATTCCTTAGCACTTATTTATTTTGCTGGATCAGAGGCCTGTATGTTTGTGTCACTGGGCATGAACTGGTGTAATTCAGGATAGAATATGGCCCCAAGCATCTTTTAAATTGATCTCTTTGAAACACCTTTAATTGCACATGCAATGAGCACAGTCTGTTTCCTAAAATGTAACTTTTTTTAGGACTCAGAGTAACCCCATCTTGGTTGATGCAAACACCTAATAACCCCTTAACAGGGCAATAGTAGCACCAAGGAATTAGGCACTAAGCTGTGGAGCAGAATGATTTTTTATTTGTTTAATTATAGTGGTCAGAGGAAAGAGTAGTTCTGCAATTACTACCATACACAGTATAACTGGCTGTGAATCTGTCACTATAGATTTTATTTTGAGATCTTGTTTTTGAAAACATTTGTCCTCCAATTTCTAATTAACTTGGAGAAATTGAGTTGCAAGGGCTACAGACCAGATTTTAGAGAAGTGAGGATGCTCTGAGGTATGTGTCATTATTGGCAGTAACTTTGATCCTTATGTATGCTTTAGACACCACAATTAACAGCTTTACAAAAATAGCTTTATCTTATGGGATCTTAGCACTGATGTCTATTCAAGCTATTTCTTTGGTTTTGCTACATCTCAGGATGTTGTGAGTAGTTATGTGTTCTTCTTATACATCCAACCATTAAGAGTGAGGTCAATTCTTGAGGGCAAAAGGGGACGTAGGAAAGTACGAATGCTTACTTACGTGGTACTACATACTACTTGCCTCTTTTTTTTTAATAATAGCCAATTAATTAATTAATTATATTTTTATGTTAATTATGTATTTCTGCTCAACAGGCTGTAATTAATTCACAGGAAAATACAGTTTAATTTTTGATTCAGTTACAGTAAAATAAATTGATAAAATACTTTGAAAATAATTGTAATAAAGGGAGAACCTGGAGAATAAAAATAAAACACATCAAATATAGATGAAAAAACGTGAAGTATAATCCTTTTGGGCCACCTAGTCTTTTCTTGCACCCTCCATAGGCTTGTTTTGTATTGCTGTGTGCTTCTTAAGTCTGTATACTGCTCTACTGTGTGCTGAGATATGCACATATGTATTTATAACAGATGATGTAGCTTTCATTTAGATCATTCAGGGTAAGGAAGAGCTTACTCTGTAACACTGTGACCTACCTCATTTCATAACTGGAATAACTGGTAATTGTCATCTGGGTGGTTTTAATGATCTGGAAAACACTGTGAATGACCCATTACATGTTATATTAAGCTGATAATTTTTAAATACACGTCTATGGACATTAGACATTAAGACAAAATGCACATATCTGAGTTTAAAACATCAATAAAAAGATCTGCCTGCAATACTTCCAGAGATGATAGAACAGCCTTTGAAAAAGCCATCAATTTTAACTGAAACTGTTGGAATTTATTGGATTGGCTTATAAAATTTAGACACTTATGCAGTGAGTCATTTATTTATATTACTTGGTCATACTATCCACAGCTGTAAAAAATAGAGTAAATCAGATCTTCAGTCATTCCGTTTCACTCCTTCCTGTCATACATATTTCAGCATAACTGGAAGGAACATCTATTGTTTACGTATTTTAGAAATAATTATAAAGAGCAGTTTCTTAGATTGGCATTGAAAAATGCTAAGTAAGTTGCTGTCCTTCTTAAAGGATTTTATCCTCAAAGGGTTTTAATGTACATATGTAATGTACAATGTAATATAATGCACTACTCTTATGTATTAATGTAATACACTACTCTCATGCATCTGCCCAGAATCAATAATCAATTACCCTAAATTAACAGATTATCTTGAGATTTCAACTAAAATATGCTTGCTGTGTTTTAAAATAATTTTATTCTTAAAAATATATATGAAATCTTCCAAAATGAAGATTTTAAAAGTAATTACAAAATCAAAGCTCAAAATTTTGGGAAAAAGTCAGGAATGAGCTAAAGCAAATGATTGGATCTGCCAGTATTTACATAGCTCATAAAATGAGTAAAAATTCAGAAAAAACATGACTAATATCAGAGATTAGTAAAAAGTTTAATAGTGCCAACTAAGTCTTTGCATGATGTATTTAATTGTCTAATATAGACCAGGCAGTTATTACAGTGCAATCAGACAGCAGATGTAATTTATATCACAGCTATTAATATTTACCATATAAATGACCTGAAAGGATTTTATCTGAAGCATGTAGAACTAATTTCTGATTTTTAACATTCACTTTATCCAAGCAGGATCTGAAAATCCCATGTGAATCTGAAATCTAACCTTTTATATTAAGGGAAAATATATATGTATACTCTGATAGCTGAAGATTTTGGGGGGAAATATTGTCAGTGGGACAAATTTTGAGGCTTCCCAGCGCGTATTTTATCATTCTCCTTATAGAAATAGTACTATCCAGGAAAGACCCTTGTAGGAAGTAGACTTCCCAGTGGAAGGAGGATGCCTTGTGCCACCTGCTGTGGCATAAGCACAGTTCCTTCTCCTAGGGAGTGACCAGCACTGCTGGGTCAGACCCAGTGCTGATATGGAGAAAATAGAGTTGCCCTATGGTTCTAAACCAGGCTAAATTCACAGAAGCTTCACAGTGGAATTTTGCAGCTCCAAACAGTGTGTATGCTCTGTTTCACTGAACTTTCAAAAGAGCAGTTGAAAACCGTAATGAAAGCCTGACTTTTGCCACTGCCTTCTCTGGCCATGTACCTTCCTGTATATTACCTCTATTTTGTATATTAGCCCATTAAAACATTTTGGTGTGCTCAATTCAGTCCAGATAGCTCAAGGAAAGCTCAACCCAGGATATGAAAAAACAGAAGATAAAAGAAGGGGATGCTAGCTTATGGCTTTATCAAATCAACCTCCAAAGTTGTCACCTGCTGTTAATTTTTACTTTGAACATGAAGTTTAGTTCATTGTTTTTCATCTCCTCAATTGAAAACTTGATTTTTTTTGTAACCGGACAGTTTCATTTTTCTAATCACTAACAAAATTATTTAAATTGAAAGAGAACGGTATTATTTATATTAGTTTGAAAGTAATTCTCAACTGAAGGAATTTAAAAAATGCCAATTGTTTGACAGAAATCAAAATCAAAGTTGAAAAAACGTGGAAAATTTCCTTTCAGAATTTGATGATCAAGATAGCAGAGATCGCTTAGGAAAGATCATATTCTTTATCAATACCATGAATTTCTAAATTATTTTTGGCTCTTACTCAAGGTACAAGAAAATAGTCTTGTCCTGCTGAAGCCACTGCATACTAACTATTGAAAAGAGGACACTAGTAAACATTTTCCCAAAATACAAACCCAGTAACTTGCAGCTAGTATTGATTCTTATGACCCAAGTAATTACCTGTCCAAAAGTACTGTTCTTCTGCCTCCCTGCTTCCAAGCTATTTCTTTCTCCTGTTGGACTATTTAGACTCCTAGACAGTATTTTTGGATTATGGGTGTATTACTTACAACCTACTGTCCTAACACAAAGCATTCACTGAAAAAATCACACGTTCATTATCATGCTCTTTAGCATCAGCTGTACCAAGCTCATTTTGCAGATTTCTTCAGCCCATTCTAGCACTGCCTTTCTAACCACTCCTTAAGGTTTTCAAAAAGCAATCAAATATGCAACCAAAATATCTTTGTTTTCTGTGTTGTGATTTGTAGTACTGACATACTGACATTCACTTCTTTGATAATCCTCTGTTTTAGTGAAAGAGACTGAAAACAAAGCTGTCATACTTCCATGATCACATCCTCTTGTGTCCCTTGTTGGTGGACAGATGCCTTTGCAAACCTATGTTCCATAACTCGAGTTCACCTTCATATGTCATTGATAAAATATGATGCACTCTGGTTTGGGATACTAAGTTTTAGCTATTGACTAGGTTACACGATGTATAGAAGAAGCAGTATATAACAGTGTTTTCAGTGAGTAGGGGAGCTTCAGGTAACAACACCTGACAAACCTCTTTTAATGCTACAGACTAATTGAGTTGAAAACCAGCACATAATTTATGAACAAAGAAATAGCAGATCTCCACTCAAAGAAAGGGATTGAGGGGGTGGGACAACAGGGTGAACAGGAGGGAGAACATACAAAAAGACACCTGTTCTCATTAATTCAGTGACTGGTGTCAGCACAGCCCTATTACAAAGAAGAATAAAACCCATAATGAATGTTCTTGAAACTACATTCACCAGGGAAAAAAAAGGGAAGAAATAATGCCATTCTGGTTAGATGTAGCACAAGGTTTGGGAAGTTGGTGCACTCACAAATGAGAACTGATGTACTGCACTGAGCATGAACGCAAAGACATGTAATCGGAAATGCCCACATTGCCCAGTTCATGCTTTGCATGGAATCTATTTTCAGTAGTCCCTAAAGATAAAACTCTCCTAACTACAGGAGGGTGATACACTGGGCTTTTCTTGTAGCAGAAAATTAAACATTTGTTTCCTTTGTCTATTTACCATGCACAAAATGCAGGGATCTTCTCTCATTGTGCAGGAAGCATCCATATGTATGGTAAAGCAGTTCCAGCTAATGGGCTGCATATTGGACAGAAATCTGTAACCATTTTATTAATGGATTACTCCTAGGAGAGCTTACCAACTGTCATGGTTTTTTTCCAACTTTGAGGCATATGACTCACAAAAGGAGGATATAAATATTTTTGAGGCATGACATGAAGCTAGAGAAGAAAGCAAAATGCTAGAATAGTAAGTCTCTTAACAGTATACAGAATAGGTATTACATGTACCCTTTTGTACATGCAAAAAAAGACAGCTTATCCACAGACTATAATTGTCGATAAAAACCCCCATCAAGTCTGTGCAAATGAAGACAGAAACTATTGTCCTGTTAATACAAATTTAACTTAGGAGACTGCTGGAATTTCTGCTTGAGCCGAGTAGGAAGGAACAAGTTCCAAATCCAAGGAACTCCATACTTAAGGATCCACATAAGATTTCAGATGGATCAGCCAAAAATATTATATTGAAACCTTTGTAGTCTCCACTTGGCATTCCTGACACCTTCCCATCTCTGCCAGAATGGAGTCCCCGCATGTCACACAAAAAACCACAGTCACAGTCGAGGTGTTTTAATATGACAAGGATGTATTTCTTCACTCAAATAGAAAGATGGCAGTTTATTTTGTTTGCATGTTATTTAAGGCTAGATGGGAAAAGGATAATGTTTTCAGCTGGACTTCAAAAGCATGCCTGCCAAACAAGGCATAACTGTTTTTTGACAGATTAGAATGGATGAGTGCTTATATGTAATCTGTCATTTATTTGTATGAATCCATATTTAGCATGCAAATAGATACTTGTTGCTGGACTCTATTTCTATAGTTGGTCAAACCAAAACACTAATGTGCATTGTGCCAACAATAATGCCCAAAAATCTGCATTCCATTTCTAAAGTTCAAACCTATTTCTAAATAAAAATGGCAGTTTTCCAAGAATGTGACTCCCAGTAAAGATTGTGGTTGTGTTGGGATTCAGTGTAATACCCACATGGCATTTATGTATTTTTCTCTCTCTGTGAGCATTCTCCTCACAGACTTATTTCTGATAATTAAAAATATTTATTCTATTTCTAAGAAGATTTAACCACTACTTCTAACTGAACATTAGTAGGATTAAGCATGATTCAATAGGATGTGCCAAGTTCAACCCACCAGGAGAATTTGATAGAATCACAGAATCAAAGAATGATTTAGATTGGAAGGGACCTTAAAGCTTATCTAGTTCCCAAGCCCCTGCCATGGACAGGGACACCTTCAACTAGACCAGGTTGCTCAGAGCCCATCCAACCTGGCCTTGAACACTTCCAGGGATGGGGCATCCACAGCTTCCCTGAGCAACCTGTTCCAGTGCCTCACCAAACCCACAGTAAAGCATTTTTACCTAATTTAAATCTAAACTTATTCTCTTTCAATTTGAACCTATTCCCCCTTGTCCTGTCACTATATGCCCTTGTAAATAGTCTTTCTTACCTCATCTTTCCTGTAAGTTCCCTTCAGGTACTGGATGGCTGCAACTATGTCACCCCTAAACCATCTCTTACAGGCTGAACAATCCTAATTCTCTCTGCCTTTCCTCACAGGAGAGGTGCTTCCATCCCCCTGACCAACCTGATGGCCCTGCTATGGACTTGCTCCATGTCCTTCCTGTGCTGGAACCCCAGAGCTGGATGCAATGCTCCAGGTGGGGTCTCTCTCACCAGAGCAGAGCAGAGGGGCAGAATCCCCCCCCCTTCCCTGCTGCCCACACTGCTTTTGGTGCAGCCCAGGACACGTTTGGGTCTCTGGGCTGTGAGTGCACATGGCTGGGTCATGTTCAGCCTTTCGTCCACCAGCACCCCAAAGTTCTTCTCAGCAGAGCTGCTCTCAAGCTGTTCATCCTTCAGCCTTTATCCATTTCTGTATATGGATTCTGCATGGAATATGGGCTTCCTTTAATTTCAATTAGAGAAAAGACAAGAGAAACCTGTGGTTTCTACTCTGAAAAATTTATCTGTGTTAACAGTTATTCTGGTGTTCATACTGTACTTTGTTAGCATTGCCTATTGCTTTTAACTGTTATTTAAATGTGTGGCATATACCAGATGTTATGTTGAGGCATTGGGTACAAACAAGTTTCAGGGACTTGAACAGCACACAGACTCTGTGAGATTTGATCCCTTGAAGTTTCCAAGTTCCCAGCTAGTCACTGTGGAATGACATTATCTCACCAGACCTTCGAGGTCTAACAGGCTATGTCTAAAGTCAGTGAAGAAGGCATGAAAAAGAGCAATTATCCCCTTTTCCAATAAACACTCAAGTAGTTGGGATGAATGATTTTCTGTGGGTGCTAACATTATGCTAGGTTAATTTTAGTGTTGGGGTTTTTTTAACGAGGATAATTATTTGATATCTGAAGTCACATTAGATTAGGTTTATCCTCAGACAAAACCAAAACTCAAAATGAAGTTAGACAGTTCAGGATTAGGGCTTTGCATCTGAAGAGTTGTAAGTGCATCACACAAGAAGTAGCTGCGATTTTGAACTGCCATTTTCGAAAGACTACATTTCACACAGGGAAGATATACTCTTCACCTGACTTCTTCCTCAATCATTTTCTCTGACAAATTAAGTAATATTTATATGTAAATAAAGCTACTGAAGTGCAAAAATTATCTGGAGGTACTGATTCCATGCCTTGACATAACCATTAGGTTCCATATCTCTGCAGCTGAGAGGTAGGTAGGCAGTCAGGGATGGAGTGGGAGCAAGGCGGGATAGTGAAAGAGATCTTTAGGGTCCCCACTTGACTCATAGGGGGGCAAAACACGCAACTGAGCTGTAAGCACACCAGCGCTGATGAATTTAATATCCTGCCTGTCTATGTCTGGGAAGAAGCTGGTGTCAGCAACAAGAGCTTGGGGAATTCTTACTGTGAGGAAAAAAGATGGCAGGGACTAAACAAATAAAAAAGAATGTTGGTTCTGGGTTAGAGAAAGATACAAAATCAGGGTATAACAGTGATTAAATCAGGGACTCCACCTTCCCAAGAGAGATGGGACTGGCAGACTTGCACAGGGAGGTTGCAGATTCGGTTTTCTCAAGCTGTTTTTACTGCAGATTCCAAATTCCAGGGAATGCCATGAACCCCATGTAACAAAGTGAAGCTAAGAGGCCTTTGTAATTTTTGCCTGTTATCTTAAAGGGCTTAATTCTGCAGTGCTATGTAAAACCAAACTCCAGCTATCAGGAAGTTCAGCTGTCTTTATCTGCCTTCAGTAGCACTCATAAGCAACTTACTGCCTCATTACCAAACCTGAAGTCAGAAATGTATTTGCACAGGGACAGAATGATCATGCCCAATGTCAGGTGAAGGACATTTGCTTTCATTATTTTTCCCTTGTCTCTTGTATTATTCACATATTTCCTCTTCTTTAATGTCTCTTCTCTTGATTATTAATGTATGAAGAATGCTGGCTGCACAGTTCAGAACACGACAACACCTGAGAAACCCCAAAGAAGCCAAGCATTGCTATGTGTTATTTATAGGATTTCAGGCTTCTCTGTGTTTCCCTCAGTTTCTGGGATTTTATAATTAGAGGGGGAAAGACTACCAACTCAGATTCAGATGGTGAAAGAAGCTCCAGAGCTCTGCATTGACCTATTTATGTCAGAACGCCTCTTTAATTGTTAGAACATTCATGTTGTAGGGGGTCAGAGGCTTCATGTATTGATGTACAAAGTCATGGGACTGAGTTGAATAATTTATTAATTGCTTTTGTGCACCACACCTAGGGCTTTTTTGGAGAAAGGGCAAAACATTTAGTGGATTAAAACAATTTGTTCGAGTCATTTATACTCCGTACAAGTCTTATGAGCAGCTCTGGGAGATGGGGTTGCTTAGCCAGGAGAAAAGGAGGCTCAGAGGGGACCTTACAGCTCTCTAGAATTTCTTGAAAGGAGGTTGTAGTGAAGTGGGGATCAGCCTCTTCTCCCAGGTAAAAAGTGATAGGACAAGAAGAAATATCTTTAAGTTGTGCCAGGGAAAGTTTGAATTGGATATTAGGAAAAATTCCTTCACCAAAAGGATTGCCAAGTGTTGGAACAGGATGTTCAGGGAAGTGGTTGATTCACCATCCCTGGAGGTATTTAAAATCATAGAATGATACAATGGTTTGGGCTGGAAGAGACCTTAAAGCTCATCTAGTTCCAATGCTCATGCCATGGGCAGGGACACCTTCTACTAGACCAGGTTGCCCAGGGCCCCATCCAACCTGGCCTTGAACACTTCCAGGGATGGGGCATCCATAAATCCCCTTAAGCAACCTGTTCCAGTGCCTCACCACCCCCATAGTAAAGAATTTCTTTTGGAAAGCGTTTTCAAATATTTGTGTGGATAATGCTGTGTGGACAGCATTCAACCTCAGTTTGGAGAGTCAGGCAGAACACTACACATCAGGGTCTTCCAGCTGAACACATGCACGCAGCTCTCCATCCATGGCCAGAAAAAATGACCTTTAGAGAGCTGAGCACTCCACTTGGAAGAGGTTTTCCAAAGGCATTTCCCCATTGGCTGGACCCAACTGGCCGCTTAAGACCATTATGGGAATGACTCATCCATTTACTAACTGCTGGAGAAGACCAGAGTGACTGGCAGAGTGCAATTAATGCTCACGGTCTGGCTATTTTCCTACCTTTAGTGACTGAAAACGTATTTTCTTCCACAATACCTGTAATCCTAAATAATTTCTATTTTGTGTTTACTAAGAACCCAGAAACTCAAATTTTACTATCTCATAGCCCTCTGAAGGTACTTTTATTGGAAAATGTAATTATTATCTTTTTATTTTAGATACCACCATAAAAATAGACAGCAGGATGTAATATGTATATACAGGACATGATTGCTGTCTGGTTTGTTTAAATTAGAGAAACTCTATATTTTGAAATTGTACAAATAACTTAGAATGTTTGGATTATGAAACTAAAGATAACTGTAAAAGGATATGAAGCTGTAAAAGGATATGAAAAAACAAAGAGTCATTTAAAAAATACTTCTCATTAGTCTTCCATTTTCTTTAAAAACACAACTTGCTACCAGTTGTGTAAAATAGTGCCAGGCTTTATGCCTAGAGAGCCTCTGGAATCTTTCTGTTTGTATTCTTAATTTTTTTTCTAATGTTTTAAGATTCTTTTTGTCAAAGATTTATTTATTAAATACATTTTAACAGCTTTTACTCCTGTGCAGTGACACGTAATGTTTACTTATTTTTCTATTTGCCTGAGTTTTCCATTAAGTAATTACAAATTAATTGCATACTACTTATAGAAACTTGCTGTGTGATTGCTTGTTACAGCCCTGTGGTTTTGCTGCTTTCCTAATTTGGATGGTTCTTTTTCAAAAAAATGTAAAAGCCCCTAATGATAAGCTTTGGCTTGAGGACTGAAGGTGTCTTCTGAGGGGTGTCAAAAGTGACAGCAAATGTCAAAATTAACTTGGAAAGTTGCCACCTCACCAGATAAAGAACCAGTCCACCAACTGGTACGTGTCATGAAATGGTTAATGAAATAGTGTATAGGAGGCCCTTGGTACAGTCTTTTGGAAGTTGTTTCACTCTGTCTTCTTAGCATAATCATTTTCCTCCTTTTGCTACATGCGCTGCCAGGCCACACTACCCATCATCCCATGATATCCAGCTGATACCTACTGCAGTTGATCAGCTGGACACCAATCAAACAGAAGGGGAAAGAAGTACCTAAATGCCACAATCCAAAAGAGGCACTGAAATGCAGTCAGTAACTCTAAAAGATGTGACCCAGCCATCCTGGCACAGGCAGAGATAAACTCAATAACTCCAGATTTTTCACCTTTTTTTCTGCTACAAGTACCTAATTTCCCTGTTCATTTCAGCAGCCCTTTCTGCCAGTACATATTTGGATTTTTCTTAGGATGACTGCAGTTGTTGGCAATTTTCTACATAAGGCCCTCTCCTGGTTTCAGCTAAGGTAGAGTCTCTTCTCAGTAGCTGTTACAGTGCAGTGTTTGGGATTCAGAATGAGAATGGTGTTGATAACACACTGATGATTTTGGGTTTTTTTTTAAAGTCCTGTTTATCCTAAGTCAAGAACGTCCTTGTCTCATGCTCTGCCAGAAAGGAAGTATGCAAAATGAACTGGGAGGGAGCATAGCTGGGACAGGTGACCCAGACTGACCAGAGGGATATTCCATGCCACAGAAAGTCACGCCCAGTATATAAACTGGGAGGAGTTGCCCAGAAGTGTGGCTGATCTAGATTCAGGAAGGGGGATCTGACACTGGTCAGCAGGTGGTGAACAATTGCATTATGCATCACTTGGTCTTCCCCTTTCTATTAACATTATTATTATTTACCATTATTATTGTACTTTATTTAATTTTCATTTTTATTACACTATTCTTATCTCAACATACGTGTTTAACTTTGAGTGTCCTCCTCACTCCACCAGGGTTTACATTTGCTTTGCCACAATGAGTTATGTGAGGAAGGAAAGGCTGTAACAGCCAAGCAGCATTGTTTTAACTATCTGGGTACTTTTACAATGTTTGTTGGACCTCTTAAGGTAATTTCCACCCTCCTCAGGCTCACACACAACCAGACCCTTCTTCCTAAGTGAAGACAACACAAGAAACTTCCACAGGACCATTCTCAGGAAGACTCACTTTGTCCACATAGCATCATTTCAGCCCTGGGTCTCTCTTACATCACTCATGTGAACAGGAGGCACAGGCTGCCACGACCCAGCCCTGCAGCACCACCAGGTTCCTAACTTGTGTTTCTCATGAATGAAGTTCACAAAAGGGAAAAGAGACAACCCATGATGTGTGATCTAAAATGAGCTAAGCCTTCAGATCAACACTTGCAGGAAGACTTCTCTGTCACAATCTGGAAGATGAATGTGGTGAGTATGTATGGCTGCTAACTGCCTGTGTATGCCAGTCCAAGAATTAATAAATGTTTTGCAGTCGCTCAGTCACAATGAGAAAATTACAATCAATTGACATTTTTAATACAGAAATTAATGGTACACTTCAGTGAGATGACACTGATAAATGCTTCAGGCACTCAACTGCTCAAGCCTATTTATTGTTATACAGCTGAGGACAGAAAAAAAAGGAAGGGGGCGGGTGAGAAAATAAATCCCCAGTGAATTGCTATTGATTCCTTCCCAGAGTACTGACTCACCATATTCTTTATCAGAAGACAGCTTTCAACAATTTTCTTTCTTCAATACTTATCTCACCTCACTGTGTAAATTTACGCTGCACCCCTGAGCAGGGCACCCTGCCCTTTCTTGGTGGCCAGCAGAGAGAAGGGGGCACTACTGGGACCTGTTGACCTGGATGGTGTCTGCTTTGGGGTGAGGTGGATTGCTCCCTAGACTAGCAAGGGAACCCAGGGTGATTAGCAGAGATTTAGATCTGACCTATTTTAGATGTTTATAACTAAGCGAGTGAGTCACACTTGATACTTTTGATGCCTTAATTTCCCATTATAAAAGTGAGTATTCCACATGATCAAAGACAAGTTTTCTGTGAGACCTTCCAATGTGAGAGGTGTGTCATAATGACTGACAAGATATAAGAAATCATGAGTGCAAGAGACCTAAAACTGTCTTTGTACGGACAGGTGTTGCAGTGAATATCAGACAGCTCAGGTTGACAAATTCAGTTCAGCTTACTCAAGAATCTTTAAACATTGATACTGGCCCAAACTTCATCTGACTCCTACTGGCAGTGAAACCTTGGAAATACATCAATGTGTTCTTGGAAAACTCTTGGGAAGCATTTCAGCAGCTCTAACTCAATCCCTAACCAGGAAGTACAGAAGGAACAGGAAAAAAAAGTGGTTTTAAACCCATTAAAGCATTGGCAACACCAGCTCTGATGGCGTTGAACAGAAACAAACTGAGTGTGTCTCTGGAGGGAGCAAGCAGGCTTGGCTTGCCTGGCACACTGGCACATGCAAGAGTCAAGAGGGACCATGTGGATGCTGGGAAAGAGGTTGCATTGCTGTCCCACTTGTAAATGTTGGAGTGTTTGCACTGTAACAAAGGAAAAGTGAGCTGATACAAGAGCACCAGAATTTTCTCCCCTTGCTTTTCTTTCCCCTTGGCCTGTTGGGGCTCAAAGTCAGAAATCCTTCTAACATTCCATGGTCCATGAGATGACAACTCAAGCTGGTGCAGACTGTACTGAATCGTGGGAAGCCAGGATTGCCCTGCAGGGCCAACACCAGAGCCGTGACCAGAACTGTGTCATGGAAAGCTGCAGCCACTGCAGCCACAAGGGAGAGCAGGAGAAGGACACCACGAAGCTGCTTACGAAGGATTTATCTGCCACTTTGCTTAGTGCATCGTTATTTTGGGGCTCACAGAGTCACTGCCAGATGTAGCCTAAGGATTGTGCTGCTGAACACAAGTCAATGAGGCTGCAGAATAAAAGCCCTTTTAAAAAGCACAAAAATAACCACTAGTAATGGAAAACATTTTATAATACTGACAATGAAACACTAAATTTGCACAAAATCTCCAGTGGTAGGTATGACATTGACACAAGCATTTAGCATGTTTTGGTGGATGGGGAGGATGGAAAGGACAGAAAGGTGGCTGGAGTATTTCTTGAATCCACTTCTCACCCTGTATGTCTACAATTTCAACAAAGCCCATTTTTTTTTCTACATTCACATAAATATTATCTGCACAACAATGTAAACAACAGTAAAAAAGTGGAATCTGGACACAGGTCAGCTCTTTGAGGAGTGCCTGTTTTCTGAAGACATGCAGGTGCACAGAGTCCTGCAAGATCATGTCAGGCATGAAGAGTATAACTTTCCGTGCCAGAGCAAAGAGCAAGCCAGTTATGCCTTCTAATGATAGAAATAGAATACAAAGCATCCCATGCCTTAAACTGCAATTTCTAGCTGTAGTTACATAATGCTTTCCACAAAATTAATTGTGGTTTTCCATTATTGAGAATTGTGAGTGTTAATAGTGTCCCATTCCTCTTGCCTTGTTGGCAATTCCCTATCTATAGCTTTTTCACATGTGTCACTAGGAGATGCTGCCCAGAGACAGTTCACTGCTGAGCATCTGTGTTGTGCCTAATAAAATGCTGAGGTGTGAAATGTCTGCCACAGAACAACATTATGATGAAACAGCATGAAATATATCTCCCCAGCCCTCCTGGACAACTGTAGAGCAACATATCTCCTAATGTCTTCCGAAACCTGCAACCTCAGGTAAGGCACTGATTGCACAGGGAGACAAGTGAATAAGGATTGCACCGATTTTTCACCAGGCTCTGTAACTGCTTTTATTGTTATTGTAATTTTGAAAAATTCAGCCTGTGAGGGAGGGCACTGTGGAAGGGATCTGACTGGAAATCAGACCAGGATTAAAAAGGGGAAATTATGGGATTAATCTTCCTTCAGAACCCCTCCTGACAAATGTGTGTTGGTGGCCATGAACCTGTGTTCGGCTCATCACAATGCAACATCACCTTGCTCAGCAATTACTGTAGCAACAGCTTTGCCTACACTCTTACTCCTTCATGAGGCACCTTGAACCCTCTCGTTTTCTCAGACAGAGGATAACAAACCCCCTACTTACAAAAATGATTTAATGAAAACAATACTGTTCTTTAGAGGACAGCAAATGTTCTTTCTTCTGTCTGCTGCACCTGGAGCTCAGTTCCCTACACAGCGAAGGAGAAACAAAATCAGCTGGTTTTCAGAGGATTTAGAATGACCTGATGCAGGTGCACTTATTTGAGGGACACTGCTAAGGGGAATCAACCTTGCTCCAAAGAGCTCATGAAGCTTCACCTCTGCAATGGCTGAGGGCCCAGCTCACACTTTGCCTGTGTACAGACAGAATAGTCACTTCTTGCAAGAAACACCACAAAAACTTACAAAACCATTCAACAGTGAGGGAAAAGCACTTTTGACAGAATACTGTCAGACAGAATTTTTGGTACCATTTGAATCTCAACTAAGCTCTACAAGAACATGGGATGTGTTCTTTGCAGTTGGCCTGTAGAAATCTGACATCACTGTAAACAATAGAAAAGATTTGGGAGAGAAGAAAGGAAAATCTTTTAATATTAACTCAATTTAAGACTCAGAACTTTCCCATTGAATATTATTTGTAGCAATGGTACTGGTCAAAGCTAGGACCTATTTTTCACTTTTTGAGGAGAGTTGTTTTTATTAGCACAAGTGTATGCAGTAATAAATAACTGCTTAAAAGCATTTAATGTCAAATTTGCCCTCATAAACTAGCAAGAACATACCTTGAAATTTGTAAAGTCTACAGATAAGCTAACAGCCTAGTGTGCAAGAACATAATAGAGTGTATGGTTTTGATTATAAAGTAGTAATTTCCCTCATTAACATAGATAAACACTTAAATGATCTATAAATATTTAAACTTGTTCTATTCTGAATATACTTTTCTTAGTATTACAAACCTTTCCCACTACCGAATTATAGAAAAAAAAATTACTGTGAAAGATATTTGCTGAAAGATGTTTGTTTGGTAGCCTGCTTGGCAGGAGATAAACCACCACCAGTATCAACTGGAACAAAGGCAGGGGACCTGTAGCTCAGCATCTGACACATCTGATGACAGCCTGGCAGAGAGAAAAGGGCATGTCCTCATGGCTCAGAATTTTCACTCCATGTCAAGCTCTTCATAATAAAATCCTTGGAATCCACCTGCTAAAGTCTTTGGTCTAAGAAGTATGCTTATAAAAGCCTCTGACTTTGAGGTCTGCTTTCTGGGACTAAATCATATTATTTCATCATCTGAAGGAAAGCTGACATTAGTGGGTCTTGGTGGGTACATTAAAGGACAAAGTTTAACCCAGTGGCTTAAGAAAAAAATAAAAGAGATAAGACTCTAAGGTTCAAGTCCATATTACTGCTTGACAAACTGAAAGGAGTGAAATCGTTGCCTTATGAAGAAAAATAAAAATTAGAACATTTTGGCTGCAAGACCTATAAATCCACATCCACATAGTTCATACTGAGGACTTACTTTGTAATAGTCTGGTAGTCAATCAATCCCTCAGTACCTGGTAGCTTGGACAGGTCAGGGGAGATGAGCCCTCACTCTAACTTTTTGTTAGAGATGGCAGATCTTATTTGCAGCTGCTTAGGACTTTTACTTTTTAACCATCTTTAAGAACTGAAGAAAACCATGATGGATGTATGGCTCTGGACGATTTTCTAGGAGAAACTTTCAGCAAAAGTAATTCTCCTGGCTCTGAGAATGAGGCTAAGGGAGGAAAAAGCATTGTTTTGTCCATGTGGGCCCAGGAGGGACTAGTTCAGATGGGGACTGAGAGGCTCAGCAATGCAAACTGCTCCAGCTGCCTGCTCTGTAACTTTAAAGCCCCAGCATGTGTGAGCACACTGGATAAAGAAGTCCTCCCCATGAATCCAGCTGCTGGCTATATCACTTCTGACTAATGAGAGGCAGAAGCAGAAGAGGAAGAAGGGAAGTGGCAGGAGAAGGCAGCAAAGGTGCCATAGATAAATGGGGAGGAAGGATGAAAGGGAGCGCTAGTCTGTAAGACACTTCCACCAGCACAGGACCTGAGACCTGATCCTCAAGTCTGCTATCAGAAAATACCTGGGAAACCACTGATGGAAACAGCATGGCAGTCCTTTCAGGAGATGGCTCAAGCAGCATGCTATTGCTATCAGTTCCTTCAAGTCACCCACTACCAAAAACCTGGAGTTTTTATCCTTCCTGAGATGATCTTGACAATGATTTGGACATTTGCAGCTCGTATTTTTTAAAAAGGGAAGAAATTAAATTATACTACTGTTAAAAGAACACCAAGATTGCAAAGTCAGGCACTGAAGAGATGGGAAATGCCTGAGTCAGGTTATATGATGGACCTCCCTTTGCTCTCCTGCTACTCATGTGAGAGGACAATGCTGCACAAGAAGTGACTACATGCTCATTTTGTTGTGGGCACCCTGACTCTTTCAGAGCAGAGGATAGCCATTGCTCAGACCATGAATGCTGTGTGGATGAGGGATTGTGAAGGACTGCTTCATCCAGACATGGAAAATGTGTCCTGGGTCACACAAGACACTACAGAAGAGTTTCAGCCTATGGTTCTCATTTTGTTGTCATGAATAACAAATGTTTTCCTTTGCAAACAAAATCACAAAGAGCTGCTTTTTTTTTTTTTTCTGTTGTAATGTTATTGATCATATAAAACAGTCCCCAAGTTCTTAGAAGAGAGAGTTTTCATGAGATCAAAGGAGAGAAGAGGCAAAAAACCTCCCAAATTTTCAGAAATGCAAATAGATGGGACCTGGAACAGCAGCAGCAAGTAAATACATTTGTAGACCCTATGGAAAGAAAACAAGCATAACAATCATACCGTTAAACACTGTCACGAAGAACATTTTCAAAGAGTCCAGATTAAAGTCAAACCAAGCCAATTCTGGCATTGTTCTCTAGTGTCGAATGTTTGACCTCACAGGCATGTAACTTAGAGATCTGCATGTTAAAGTTAGGCATGTGGGAAAACCAGATACAAATACAGTACCCTGTATGCCCCATTCAATTGCATTTTGAATTCATGTCAGATGACAATGACTGAAAGCCAGTGAAACATTGATGATCTCCATCCAGTGTTGGTAGAGTAGAGAAATCAGCTTCAGCTGAAATTATGTTTTATGGCTAAGAGGCAAAAAGCAGTCAGGGACTGCAGACTGCTTTTACCTAGCACTTGAAAGAAAGCTCTTTCTGTTGAAAATCAAAAAGCTTTGGTAAGGGAAGGGAAAAAAAAATATAGCTATTGGCTCTACTGTTTGGTAAAATAAAGCACGTTTTCCAATATTTTTATTCCAGCATTGTGCTGAGGATAATTTAATAGGAGTTCAAGAATCAAAATGAAAACACAAGTGAAAAGGCAAAATAGAGGAACGGAAATATCTTAAAAATATCTCTGAAGTCTAGACCTACACAAAAGTTGGAGCTTACCAAGTCAATAAACCATATTGCTAAATTTGGAGAGTCCTGACATTTTGCAGCTTCCTTATGGCACAGTTATCAAAGGAGAGAGCTTAGCCTCTTCCTAAAGACATGAATGTAACACCCAAAGTAATGAGGAGTTTTACTCTAAACCTATTCCTGTCTTTCGCACGTAGATCTAGAAAAACAGAACGTAGAATGATGAGCAGGAGGGGAATAAAAAAATCCCCACAAACAAAAAAAAAACCAAACACAAAAACCCACACAAACCCTCACCACTTACAAACCACATGCTATATTTTTTTTCATTCTCAATATCCTTGTTTCTCTGATACAAATACTGCCAATATCCAGTCAGTATGTGTAGGGTTTCCATTCAAATAAAAGAACATTTCAAGGAAAGCAGTCCTGGCTATTGCAGGTACTCTCCTTGCTACTCTTATTTCTAAAACTGTAGAAGATATCATTTTAGCAGTAAAGTTTTCTAGGCTTAGAATAATTTCATTCACTCTCTAGACCTTGACAAAGAAAAGGAGACATAAAATCAGAAAACTATCAATAACTCTTTTCTAACACTTTCACTAGAAAACACTAGCAAGGTATGCATTACATTTTTAACTGGAATTTTTCTGGAAGAAGACAAAACCAGAAAGAACAAAAACACACCCCCACTAAACCACTTAATATGCTTTGCCAGCAAACATATTAATTTGTATGTCTTGGATTCTATCTGCAGCTGATATTCTCTTTAATCAAAAATACTGAACAGAATCAAAGAAAAAATGCTGATTTATATTTTATTGCTCATGTTTTATCTTTCTCACTTGCATAAAGGACCTATTTTCTGCACTGTTAACAGATCTTAATTTAAATATGTTAACACAAATATTCGTATGTTATTTTGCATACAAATACCTTATATAAGTAAATAACAATGCATACATATATATGTAGACATGTAAGTATACAGATATACAAACTTCAATTATTTTTAAAAATACATCAAAGACAGTCACTATTGTTATCCACCAGCTGTGACCAGAACTGTCTCTTTAACATGCTGCATTTAATGAGGCATTATGTTAGCATTTCTCCCTCTCTGTATTTCCCTGAAAAAAAAAATCTATGTTAAAATCAGTAAGGGAATTATGTAAATAAAGTACCAGCCCTGATGAAACAGCAATTATATATCTCAGCAGCTGTGTGCGTCCGTTTATGATAGATGATTAACTAGCAAATTGTTTGCATATTTGTTTTATGGAGCATTTGGCAATTTAACAATTAGCTATGAAGGTTTAGCCAAAAGTCATTAAAAGGCTTAGACTAGTATAGATCACAGGTGGTACTATTTTAAGAAAGTTTTAAAATGCCAAAATGTAAGAGATACCTTAAAGCAAAGGACTATATCCACAGAGGGGTGTCCATGGGATGTGAGTAGGGACCACACTGGACATCTAATCCACCCACTTGGTGGTTAATGGGGACTCAAAAGAACCAGGTTCTGGCTTCTTCTGCTGTTTGAGGGTGATTTCAGCCCTAACGCTGATGCCAAGAAAGTTGTCTTGTCCTTTAGTCCTTTTGAAAATCTATGACAAGGGTCACCTGCGCAACTGGAAAAATATGATAATGTCTCTAGAACTTCACAGATAGAGCTGGGCTAGGTAGATTTGAGACTTGGATTTGAGACTTGGATTTCAGCTCCACTTTCACGGATATTTAATGTAACTAGCACATTCACAAGTGCTACAGTGGCACAGGGATCATTACAATACAGAATTCTTCTCTCTCTTTTACCTAGTGAATGTGCAAATTTTAGAAGGAAGGACTACCCCCACGAAAAGCATTGGAAATCTTTTGTAATGTGGGTTAAAATCTGCTCAGAAAGGAACCTGCATATTGTTTTCCTGCAGTTTGGGTAAGTGCACTGACACCTGAGCTGTGGGAAAGACAGACAGCCTCTTCCAGGTGTGACTGGGGTGGTTGAAGACACCTTGCCGTTGTCTTCACCTGAAGATTACTTCTGCTGTCATTGAGCAGGTGGAATATAATTGTGACTAAAATAGTACTAAAATAGATGAAGGCTTTTGTGTATTTTCATTCACTGGATGCTGTAGCAAGCAGCATCCATCAGTGACAGCTGCCTAAAAAGTGCATGGGTTGCTCTGAAGGCAGGTATGCTCGGGTTCTGACTGAAGTGAGCATGGGTACACACTTTGGAGTTTAAGAGTTCTCTGAAAGTTTTTTTTTCTTTTGTTCAGAGGGACAATGAATATTTGTGTTCTGCTATTGCTGTACTTCATTATTTTCATGAGAACAGGTACAGTATAAGAAGGGACAGTTTGGCCCTTTCTATTGAGACAAGCAGCACACAGCTGCATAACCCAGGGGAGAAGTTGCTCTGCATAAGACAATTTGCATCAGTGCGTCCTGGCTTGTTCACCGTGTGTTCGTCCTTGTACTTTGCTTTGTAAGAGAAGAGCTGATGCTTCTCCACTGACCATGCAAATCTCTGTCTGCTCCCATCCCTGACAATTTCCCACCGGCCCATGTTCACGGTCACTTTCTCCAAGCACTGCAGATGCAGCTCTTGTTTCCAGACACACAGAGCTCTGTGGCATGCACGAGAAGATGTGCATGTGACCAAAGAGTTGCCCTGTATCCATTGCCAAACCCAGCTCAAACACTGGTCTGGTGCTGCTGATATGCAGAGTTCATACAGCTCTAGCTGTTAGTCACAGACACAAAGCTCACTTGCTCTTTAGTGGAGAACAAAAAGCATCATCATAAGCTCACGTGTAGCTGTAGCTGCAGCGCTGTGGGTGTATATGTGTATAAATTACAGCTGCACCCTGCCTGCTTCTCCCTGCCATCTCAGCATGCCTCTCCTTTGCCTTCTGCCCTGCTCTTGCAGACCCCCACTCAACTCCTCCCATCAGAAAGGAGCCATCTGAGCTCATACTGCAAGTGTTAAATTTATAAGTATTGTTTTGAAGGTCTGAGGCAAAACAGAAATGAGCTCATGATCCCAAAATCCTACTGATTCACCAAGCTATCATCAGTATATGAGTCCATACCAGTTTAATTTTGCTTTGAAAGTATGCAGAAGAGTTTAAACAGCAAGGAGCACCTGGCCAAAAATGCACTGCTTTTATTTCTTTGAAATTCCAACCACAAAACATATTTTTCCTGTGTTCTTGTTCGCTCGCCTCAGCAGAAACCTCACTAGCATCAGAGTTAACCTGGAAGATTAATGAGGAATTAGAGAAATACATTGCTTGCTCTATTTGTGAAACAAACTTCCCAGGAACAGTATTTCCTTCTGTTCCCTCCTCTCAAATTCCCCCCCAGCCTGTTGCCATGCTGGTGCTGTGTGTACTCACTTAGTTTACACCACTGCCTGTGGCAAGGAGCTATTATTTGTACTCCTCTATAATGTAGCTTTGTCACTATGGTCATAGCAGCCCACGCAAATGGTCTTCGTTACAGAGTGCTAACAGGGTCGATGAGTCACTCATCAAGACGATCATTGACTCCCCAGTGAGCTGGGGGCTATGCTTTTGAGACCAGCTATAATTTATCCCAGCAAACTTGATGATACATGGCTATTGTTGAGGAAAAATGGAGAGAACCTAAGCACAACACACAGCCTGTGATGGGGTTTTAAATTTTTTTCTGTAAGTGAAGAGAATATTTTCCTCTTTTAACTCACTGTGGGGCTTTCTGTGAGAGTCATCAGGTGAGATGTCTGTCTTGCAGCAGTGCTGGGATACCTTGTTACGACAGATTCATATAAAATATCAGATTATTCAAGGCTCAGCCTTTCCCTCTTCCTCATTTTTCCTGATTCAGGGCCCAAGATGATAATGATTCCAGCAGGAAAAACAGAGGAGGAAAATCTGCTTGAAGAGCTGCCTTCCTAAATTAAGCAGGATAAAGAGGTGACCTGAATTTGTTTGCTTGTCTTTAAATAAAGAACTCATGAAATCTTAAAAAGCAGCTTTTGACTGTAAACAGTGACTTTGCCTATTTAATATATCTTTAAAGACTTACACTGCCTCAGTCCACCTCCAGATGACAGGATGACTTCCCAGGGAATACATGCAGGAACATTGCCTTCCACAGTCTCTGAGCTGGCAGTGGCTTAAATAACCAGCTTCTAGCCAGTCTGGCTGAAAAAATAACCCAAACATAAAAGCATAAAAATCTTTCTGATGAGTGGAGGTAGCTTGAGGTGTCTCAGGGCTCCTCTGCTGGCTCCCCAGAAGGTACTGCTGGCCTCATTGCTCTCTCCATCTCTAATCCATGCCCATGGTGAAGCTTTCACAGATGTTACCAGTCACTAGCACCAAGGATACTGTGAACCCATTGTCTAAATTCAGGAGAGAGCCTTAAAACCTTGTTGTTTCAAAATGGCTTATTTTGATGCTTTTTATTTGCCTTTGGGTTTGAGTTTTCAGAGTCATGCCAGCAACTGCAATCATGAAGCCTACATATTTTTTCCTAAAATGGGACTTCAGGCTGCCATTAATAGCTTCTTTACACAGATGAGGCTTTAAGAAGAAAATAAAATATTTTAAGACTAGTAATAAAATCTTGAGAACTGCCAACATTTTATGTCACTGGCTCCTTTGCTGTCCTCATCTCTTCCTGCCTCAAGAAACCAATTCCTCCATGTCAGATGAGAAAGCCAGGACACATGATACCCATCCAAAATTGGAGTGCATAAACACAGATTGCACCTCAAGCCAATTTTCATCTCACCATCTTTAATAACAGTTCCATTTTAGAGCATTTGAAGAATAGAAAACTAAGAGTAAACGGTAATATTTTCTTCCAATTAAAAAATGCTCCAAATGAGCTTTTACTTTGAAAGAGCTTCCTTTAATGTACAGTGAAGCTTTAGAAATTAGTACATGGCAGAGTGAACTGTAGTCCTACTGAGTGAAGTGTAAGATACTGAATAAATCATTTTGATTTGACTAGGAAAAGTGGTTGAGGTCTTTAACTACTGCTGTAATAGAAATAACTATATTTTTTATGTGAAGAAGTCTTTTAAGCATTTCTATTTGTGTGTGTACATGTGCATGAATAGTTACTGTTTGCCAGTTTATTCATAAATAAGCAAAGTAAAGTAACCCTTTACTTATTGCTATGATGGGAATACTGCAATCAAAAATTGCTACAGTTGAAAATGAGACTCCCACTGTAGTGGTTGCCACAGGAAGAGAAAAGTCTCCACGACACATACAAACATAGATCCAAGTTAGAGGAGAGAGAAGTGAGTCAGGGTGATGAGGTCACATTAAAAAAACAAAGTTTAAGAGAAAAACAAGAGTCTCAGCCTGCCACAAGAGCATTTTTCAGGATGAAGTAATTGTTATTACGTGGCTCGAAATTACATTATCATCCCATACTTCACATACCCCAAAATATTGACATGTATGGTGTTCCATAATTTTCCCAATGAGAAGAAATATTCGAAATTCATTATGATACCACAAAATACTGTGACTTCCAACAGTGGATCCAAGTGCTACCGTTTCCAAGATTTCAAACATTTGAAAGAACATTTGCAAACCTTTTTGAAATAGCTGTCCTTGAGTATAGAAGATAGTCCCCTCTTACAATTAGCTGAATATTGTATGTACATCACCATAAAACTTTGAAAGGATTGGGAGCAACTTATTGTTTGACAAAGCTAAAGCAAGAATGGTAATCAATCCCTTGGCAATGGAAATTTTAAATTTAAAATAAGCTTTACAAAGCCTTTGAACCTTCAGACACTTTATCCTTAAGAAATTAATGGGTCCCTGAAGAAGTCTTATTTCCCTTTCTGTTTCAGTTATATATACTTCAATTACATTAATCAACAATGCAACAAAATAACTGATAAAGACCAACCTCCCAGAAAAAAATTCTTCCCCATGCCTCTTTGCCACTTCTCCCCGTTTTTCCCCTTTTTGGATTTTAAACTGTTCAGGGCTCTACAGAAAAATTGTAATTTTTGGTTTTTAAGCTCTATTTTTTCCAGCTTTGGTTTGCTGTCACAGTAACACCTCCCTCCACCCCTGACCTATTCCTCTCTCCAGCAATTTGTGTTGACTGCAGCAACACCTGCAGATGAAAGCAGCCCTATGTGAGAGGTTTCCTTCTGCTGAACCTGGAACAGCACCGAAGAGTCCTTCAAATGCTTCTGTCTTTTAAAGGCAATTGGAACTTTATGGAACATTTTCTTTTTCCTCTTAGGAACAATTACTGTTGTGGTCCCCAAGCTGCCATGCCAGCCTCTGCCTTTGGGCAAAAATGAATATGTTTTTCAAGTTTCACTACATCAAAAACTCCTAGAAGTGACCTTCCTTGTTACAGGTAGAGATTGTGGATGCCTTTACTGTGTCTACTCTTAAATCCCATCATAGTTATAGTTTCAGTGTATCTCAGCTTCTCCCAAACATGAAAAGCAAATCTGTGTGAACTGTTGACACTGTTTTCCCCTCTTGGTTCCTTTGCTCTCCTTAAAAACCAAGAGCCTAAAAATAAATGTCTCCTAGCTTCAGCCTTCAGCCTGGTACCTCCTTGCAGGGCTTTGTAAGGTGCTTACATCCACCATCAAGAATCGTTTTGTTAGATACTTAGCTGATCTTTCTGCTAGCATTACCTGGAAGCATCACTGCATAGAAGCTGCATGCCTGTTAGTATTTGTATTATAAGCAGCCTACTTAGGGGGTTTATATAATTCAGAGGTAAGAATTTGCTTTTGGCTGAAAGCTATTAACTCTCAGCCAAAAAGCAGAATTTTGTTTAATTTGATGTAAATAAAACTGATCTGCTGTGACAGTTCTATTTATGCCAAGGGACGGGCTTTTGTATTTAGATCAGTTTATCCAGATACCACGTGAGGACTGTGGTGCTGACAAAAAGCCCGTGACGTTGGGTCAAGATTCTTGCAGCCTCTAGCACAGGAAAATGAGGGGGTCACTACTGCACAGAGAGACAGGCAGACGCCATATCCCTCCCCTATGCTCCTCCACAGGATGCAAGAGGTCCCAAGAGAGTAATGATGTGCCCAAGGCATTAAGGAAAATTTGGTCTTTTCCTTGGTTGTCATATAGAATATGTCTTATTAATTTGGAATTGCAGACAAGTAGCTGACAAGGAGGACTGACTGCTTAGAGCAAGGCTCTGCACAGCCACTGAACTTTAAACAGCACCTTCAGTCCTGAGTTTCCTGGGTACCACTGCCTTGAAGTCATGGTGGGGTGGAGAGGAGAGAAAGAAAGAGCCATTCCTCTTGTACATTTGTGTACAGTCTTGACCATGCTGAAATGGCTCAATTTATCTGAGTTTGATGCTTTCATAGTCAGATTTCTTATGCTGCTGCCTTTCTGCTTTCTGCCTTCCTCTGCATTAATCTCGCATAATTTGCTTTGTAAGTACATTCAAATGTCAATGTGTCTTTACTGAATTTGTCTTGTATAATGCACCATGCACATACATTTGTTTTTTAAACCATGAAGAAGAGAACTATTGATAAAGGCCATTAAATTAGTTCATTAACATCTCAAAAAGTAACATTAACAGACTGAAATGAAATATCTAGTGGTTTTTTTTCAAGGAAACTGCAGGAACAGTTTTGTGGTTGGAAATAATTATGGATATGGGTGTGGTTTACACAATGTGAATATTTAATTGCTGCATTAAAGGCAGTGACTCTTCTTTTAAGAGCTACTATTTAGTATAAACTTCTGCTTCAGCCACCTTGAAAAATTGTAGATAAGCGTAAGACAAAGCCCTGAAATTCACACCACTTAAAAAGTGTAGCCATACTGAGATGACTGCTGATGAAAAGTTCCTTTAAATTTCTGTACCATTATAAAAATTGAATTAAAATTCTTGGCCTTATTTTTCTGCCCTAGTATAAAATTTATGACGTTTTAGTGAGGAGGCCTGTTTCATTTATAAGTGGGGATTGGTGGTTATCTGCTAAGGGTAACACATTTCTGGTTTCTGTACCCATTTCTGTCTGTAGAAAATAAGTTATAAAGTAAACATATAAGAGAAAACTGCACAAGCAGCATAAACTCTAATGGCTGGAAGGTCAACTGCTAGGAAAACCTGGACTTGCCTGGTGACATTATGTTACTCCCTGATATTTTCCAAAAATCTACAGAAAGAGGTGGACAAAGCAGGAAAAAAGCATTTGGTGAGCAGGACTTGCCTCACTTGTGGCACAGAAATATTCTGAAACAATAACATCACCACAGACCATACAAAAGTAAAGAAAAAAGGTCTGTTTATAACTCTGGGCATAACAGAAAGCAGAAACCTGAAGAAGGCAGCATTGAAAGGTACCAGTGGTAATGAATCTGCCCAGTGTAGGACACACGAGGAAGGATACACAGCACCCATATTAAGAAAGGGTTCTTGATCCAGTGTGGTCAGACTGCATGGGGGAAGCTTTGGAGAAAAGACCTGCTTTAGATCTGCCAAAACATTCAATAGAAATTAGACATCTTTTATAGTAAGAGCATGAGTGAGAAATTGGGGCCCAAAACCCCTTGGGAAGACCTACCAGAAGGGAGAACAGTACAGGCTGTTCCTGTGCCTTGAAACAGAGAGAAGACAACACAGGGTAGAGGAGAGATCTTTGAGCCTCTGGACCTGTCTGGGCTTAAAAACGAAATAGTATTAACCCGTCCAGGAGGTGAAATATAGACAATTCAAAAGCCCATAAAGCATTCACTCATCCTGGGCATTACAGGGTGATTTGTTAGACCTCGCCACAGACCTGAGACTAGACTTTGACCACTGAAGCTTCCTGGGACTTTGATACAATAATTTACAGGACAGATTTACAGGGCAGCCACAAGAGCAATTTAACATCTTTTCTTTTCCTTCTATTGCCTGACTGGCACTGCAGGCAGCTCCCCTGCTTCGCCAGTTCAACCGAGGCTCAATCCATCACTGATTTATGTGTATATAAATCAAGAATAAGGTCAGACAGACCCTTTGTATAAAAGAAAAATCTGTTTTTAGAGCTTGAGCAGTAATTATTAATAGGCTTAACCCAAAACCTGATGTACAGATGTATAATATTGTGAAATACAGATTCAGGATCTAAATTTTGTGGGTGATATAATCAAACTTATCAGAGAAATAATAGTCTTAAAAGAAAGGACAGCGGTGGTTTAAGGTACTTTGACAACTCTACCCCAGTACGAAGCAGTGGAATTGGTAAAAAAAATGGAATTTGACCTTCTGCTTTCATCTCTGAAATTTTTTTTTTTAAAGAACAAACTCTTTTCTTGCTCCCCCACCAAACCATCTGATTTTCTGATACTTAAATGCTAGTGTGCATTTTCTCCCATTTTTTCCCTAGGCTACCTACCACTCAGAAGTTTTTCAACATGGATTCAGGTATGTCACAAAGAGAAAAACTAAGAACTGTAACTGCTTTGCAAAATTTGTAGTTTTTTTAAAATTAATATTAAACCTGTGCATCAACTAGCTCTGAATGATATGGCATTGGAAATAAGAAATTATCTGGGCAAAAAGCATGAAGGGGAAAAAAAATCAGGATTGCCTGGAGAAGTTAGGCTATGTGATATTAGGCTACATAATATACAATACATTTGTACATTTGTTTACTACTCCTGTGTAGCTTACCCTGCCCTTCCCTTGGTGTTTCTCACCTCATTTTCATTCAAATTAATGAAAACAGAGTTCGAGCATGTGGACCAAGCACCACTAAGTCACCAGGTCTTGGACTCAGCTGCTTGACCCTCTTCTATTTCATTTACTGCTACAGATATACTCAAAATATTAGTAGCAGAGGACTATCATATGGAGGGAAAATAGCCACCTTTTTTATCAGTGGTATTACTATGGGAGAGTTCTAGGTCATGTCACCTAACACTATCATTGATATGCATCATTTATCTCTTCTTTGTGTTTTTGGTTTTGTGGTTTTTTTAAACATAGATGCAAGTTTAAAATTAAGTAATGAGATACTGCTCAGCAGATAATATCTGCATTTAGCTATGTTTGTGCTCATGCTGCAGCCCAGTAACAAAGTGATTCAAGCTGCCAAGGGCACATGGGTTGCTTACCTGTTACCCTTCAGGTCACCAGCACTCACTCATGGCATCTCAGGGGATCTTGACAACTTTCAACTCTCTCTCCTGTTCCAAATTTCAACCTAGGAAGAGTCTGCAGGTAAGCTGTCAGCATGTGCAATACATCTGGTATAGCAAAACGACGGAAAAAACCTGGGGCTTGTGGCTTCCAGACTCTCAGCTGGTACTGGGACAGCTGTGAAGAGGGACACAGGGAGCATGACACTTGCTCTGAACTGAAGGTTCAGTCTCTGAATACTGCTGAATTCCAAATAAACTAATTAATTAATTAATCCAAATACAATATAGACATTATTGAGTGACCAAATAACCATGAAGGTGACTAAAGGAACTCCATGACTTTACTTGATGACTGGCACATGGATTCTGGGGGGCAGAAAAGAACAGCTCACATAGTCTGCTTTCTGAGCAGAAAATCCACACTACTGCAAAATATTTCTACCACTAGTTTAAAATGTTCCAGGACTGTTCTGGAAGGGCACATGTTACATAATTTTGCACAGCAGAAGTAGAGCTAAGTCAGCTTTAAATAGTAACCATTTCAAATAACGTCTTCACAGACCATTTTCAGAGTTTTATTTTCACAGCAATAATGTCTGCATTCATAATTACAGTATCAAGTTCAAGACTTCTGGAAAATGAGGGTGAAAAGATAGAATAAAAGATTGCATGTGGGGAAATGAGATTGAGAGAGTTACTCAAGCACTGAGGTAATAATATATTCTTATATTAAGCTGAATAATTTCCTAGTTCCTATCTTAATATGTAGAATAGGGAATTCTCTGTCCCTAATGTACTGATTTGGTCAGAAAAATCACCCACGCTGTCTTATACAAAACACTGAAGCAGACAGAACTAATTTCCATTAGCACTCACATTTTTCCCCTAAAGCATCTACTTACCATTAATGTAACAGCTCTACATTGTCCTCTTATTGTCCTGGATATGAATAAATCATTAGCCTTATTTTATTAATGAGGCCTAGCTAACAATATTCCCAAACTGGCTGTGCTCTCATATCTTACAGTACAGATAGGAGCATTCCATACTTTTTTTTTTGTACCAGGAAAATCTGGAAGCTGCAGTGAGGTGATTATGTAGCGTTCCTTGACAAATGAGACCTGTTCCAGGCAAACCTGGAAGGAAAGTGAAGTTCGGTGTCCGATTTATTTTTTCTTAAGCACTGGAAATTTTGCTGATTTCACAGCTTAGACTTTGCATTTACAGTAGATAGCACCCTTCATCTTAAGTATTGTAATGGAAAGCCTTAAGCACCCTTGAGCACAGGATAGATATTCCTGGTCCCTGTTACAGAGAAGCAGTATTGGGAGCTCATGTAACTTGACAGCTGTGGATCAGCAGCAGCAGAAAGAGCTCTGTGCCAGTGCTGGGAGTGCCTGTGGTTTCACACGGATGAAGAAAGAATGGCAGGGTCTTCCCATGCCCTCACTACCTCTTTTCCCATGTCAGGCATTCAAACTTCTTTTGGGATGCACAGGGTCAGGCAGATGTGCATAACTCCTCCTGTGTGCAGAGCTGGGCAATGGTGAGTTTGCTCTGAACCAGAAACTGCACAAATATACATTTGTATAAAGAGGGCTCAGTGCTGGACTTCTTTAACTTTATGAATCTGGAGCCAACGCTTTTTCTGGGCCACAAGCAGAGTAGCTTGCCTCTGCCCATTCTCGCCCACAGAGACAGATCAAGCGTGCCTAATAAAAGGGTCAACTTAATTCTCTTTCAGATCAGTCATGTAATAAGAAGTAAGCAGAGGGAATGCCAGACATCAGTATTCCAGCTCCTGGATTTGTCCTTTAAAATGATATTATTTCCTTCTCATGTTAACCACTATCCCCGGCCAATCAAGCTATGGGATAGTCCTAGCAAGCAGGACGTCAGTGTGCATGGCTCCTCACCTGCCCAGTCCCCACTCAGTCCCAGCATCTGGGACACAACTGTAGTACAAAAACCAGGTGCTGACAACACACAAAAGGAGTTAAATCACCTCCCTTGGCCATGCTGCCCTTCAGGGCTAACAGAGCAAAGGGCAGGGATGTAGTGGCCTTCTGTTGCTCAGTCATGAATATGGCAACAAGTGCACCCAGGGAGCGAACATGCTGAGCAAAACTGCAGGCCTACTACAGTCCTTTTGCAGCCAGACCTGTGTTTTATGGCATTTTTCTTCATTTTTGTCATCTGTTTATTTAAGGTATCTCTTATGGTGCAGGCTGTGAGGGGAGACAGAAGAAAACAATTAGAAGAGATTAGAATGTGTGAGAAAACAATTAGAAGAAGCTAGTGTAAGGGGAGTGAGGGAAGGAGAGATATGGAAAAGATGGGAACTGTGGTGGGTAGAAGGTTGAAACTGATGCAAAGAATACATTAGTGGGAAAGCTGCTGCACAGATCACAAAACCCAAGTAGGCAATATAAAACTAGTATTTGAGTTAGACTTTAAGATGAAATAGAAAGCCAAGAGTCGTGTTTTAACAGCTGTGCTGCTGTGCTTCTCTCTGAAGGTTCTCTACTTGAACTCAGTAACAGGCATAACCTGAGATATTTAATTCTGGCTTTTGGCCTCCAAATTGATTTACCACAATATCTGCCCCACCTGACTGGGGATAAAGAGATTATCTTAACAAACAAGACACACCATTACAGTTGCATGGATGAATTTCTCTCCAGCTATTACTCTCAGCTCTTTGCATATTTTTGTGTCGCTTTTTGACCTGAGAACAAAGAGCTTTCAGTATATATCTATTTCTGCCTATTCACTATGTTTTAGAAAATTATCATTGCTGCTATTTACTTGAGCTATGGTTATACACACTCACGGGGGATTATGTACCTTATTCCCATAACAAGCAAATGGTCCCTCTTGCCTTACTCACTCCACAAATCCAGATACTCTTGAGAATGGTGCTATATAAATACCTAGATAGATGAATCAGAAAGATAGTTATTTTCTCCATCTCTGATAGGAAGGAATCTGGGGAGTGTGCATTCTTCAGTAGTCTCTCTTTGTTTTTATAATAAAGTATCTTTTCTACCACTCCAGCAAGAGATGAGAGATATCTGGTGCCAATGAACTCTTGTACTTGCTTAGAATGCTACAGTGCTATTGTTTTTAATATTTAAAGCTGCAGTGTTGCCATGTAACTGGGGAAATAGCTTTTTGTGTTTAAATATTTCATGGCTTGTTGGAGTCCAAGTACAAGAAGAATTTCTTTAGTATGTTAGAGGCCTATCCTGACTTGAAAAGTTTTTTGTTAACCCTTGAATGTGTAAAAATTGCTCTGTACTGCAGAAATTTAATAAGCATAATTTGATTCATTCAGGGATCATGACGACCTGGAAAGTAATATTTTTGTCTTTTCACTTTTGTATAGACCTAAGCTAATCTTCTTAATATGCTTTTTTATGCTGGAGAAAACCTTTCCTTTAAAATTGAAGCTCTAGTTTAGTATTTCATAATGACGGTTTCTAAAATCATATATCTCTTTATAAAACATTTCCTCATTGCACACTTCCAAAACTAGTCAGTATCAAAAACAAAAGCTTCATTTGTGGGTATTGGCTACTTGCTTCTACTATAGAGCTGCACATATTGTTCTGAAGGGTGCTAGCAGTCTTGGACAAGACCTGCAGCCCAGATTTTCTGTGAAGTATTTTCAGGGTGCCTTTAGCTCCAGACACAGAAATTCAATAGACTATTTAATTTCCATTCCTTTTTTTGGTGCTAGATTATGCATTTGTTCACTTTCTAGAACAGCATTGTCTTTGTGATTCCCTAGGCAAAATTAACTTCAGAACTACCAACATGCAGAAGTTTCTCATTTCAACTGATAATAGCTGAAACCTGTTATATCTTGGAACTGTGTGTTTGTACACTGATGGTTCTGATGGTGAGATCAGAATAAGACAGAGGTTGGAAAAATCCGTTCCTGGTATCAATGATGAAACAAACTGATTTGAGTCGGTTCCTAAATTATGGCAATTTTCTGCATGTCGTCCTGGCCTCTCAGTGGTTTTTATTCCAAATACAGTAAATAGTGTCCTCATCTGGGAGATGAAAATTGCCATCTGCTTTGCACAGAGATCCTGAATGGTAGGCTTACTGTTAAACTGAGGAAGAGAGTGGTATAGAGTAACACCTTGGGAACATTTGGGAACGGTGACAGTGCAGCAGGGTGCATATAAATATTTAGGTGTAATAAACACAAGCCCTTCAAATGCTTGGAAAAGAATCAAACTGTCCTCATGAGATTCTCTAAGTTACAGAAATATTTGCTTAGAATGCGAACATTAATGAGTATTTTAGGGTAAGCCATAATTAACATGTTTAGAGATGGAAAAAAAACGTATAGAGAATAATCAGCCTGCTCACAAACACATTTGTTTGCTCTTTACAGTAAAAGTTAATGATGTGTGCTGGCAAGCAGAATGAAGCACAGATGATGGTTTGAAAGCACCCATGCCAGATGTTCGCTCAATATTTGGCCTAGTTTTATTTCCACACTCCAATATTCCCATATCACTCCCAAATGTTGTCTGCAAGGCTGGCCTTAGGGCTACTGTTGCAGGATGTATTCTTCTCTGGTGCTCATCTCCTGCTCCAGCAGCAGCAGTAGCAGAGGCACCCACCCTCCACTGGTTGCCCATTTCAAGCTGGAGCTTTGGCTTTCTCAGCCCACAGATTTAGGTAACCTCAAAATTCACAAGTGAAAAGAGATTCTGGACTTGCTCACCCAACCCAACTCATGAGAGCAACCCAGAGGGGACCTGGGTGCTACAAGATTCTTTAATGTTATGTTAACACCTCCCTGGACTGGGACTCACAGCCCTGAACTGAGGGCATTCTCTGTCTCAATGACGTGGAGATGCTGACAGCCATCTCACAATGCAATTAATGCAAGACAATATTACAAGGAGAAACCCATGGTCCAAAAACCAGAGAGGCAAAACCTATGTACTTTCAGCATTACTCTTGCCAATTTCTAGGCGTATAATTTATTCTTTCCTTAAACATGATGAGGATACCTGCTTTCAGTTCACAGCCACAGATTTAGCACACTGACCTAGAATGTGAGAAATCATGTTCAATTTCCTTTTCTGCTCTAGGGGATGTGAATCAAGATCTGCACAGAGACTTGGCCACCATGTTTGTCTGGGATAAATGTATGGAAAATTGCTCTTGCTACTTGACCGTGCATAGATAAATTAAAAATTATTTTGATTAGAAAGGAAGTGACTCTCACAATGACTTTATATACCCATGCTTACGGTAGAGAGGAAAATCTGGAGTCAGCAGTGTTTCAACAAATACTTGTGACAGAGTTAAAATGCATTTAAATATGCATTGAAGATGGAGAAGTGAAAGTCCTGTCTTTTTTGTCCCAGATGAATGCCCCAGCTGATAGACTTCAAAGTCAGGCTTTACTGTCTTTAAACACTGGGCATCACAGCTAGTACAGCAACAATCCAGAGGGATTTACAAGGGCCAGTTGTGTCTGAGCAGCCCACGCAGCAAATGCCGGACCTTGTGCACTAACTGGCATGGTAGGAAAAGTGGTGCTTAGCCCAAACAGAAATCCCTGCAGCCCCTGTCAGAGGGATGTGCTGGACGTGGGAACTGGGCCTGCAGGCAGCTGTCATGGCACAGGTCCCCTGCACTGAATGGCAGGACCAGGCAGACTTATTCACTGTCCAGGACAGAGCCTGGGGAGGTTAGACACCCCAGTGCCTGGCATCACCAGGATTGCACTGTGGGACTTGATTACAATAAGTGAAGTTGTCAGATTAAAAGATGGGAGGTGAGAGCGTGTGGAAGGTGCAAAAATGAGGGGGAGCTGCTTTGGAAGAAGCTGAGGGGAGATAGCATGAGGCAGTTCTAAGAAACTCAATACCCCAGAGAGATCCATTCCTTTCTTCTGCCTGCTTCCTGCCTCTTTGGGAGCTGCATGTGAACCCAGTGGTACCACTGGCACAAGGCTGTGCACTGAGACAGCACCCTGGGGGATATTGCTGCAGAGCAGAGCAGCAGCTCCTCATTTCCACCAGGTTACAAAGCGCCCAATGCAAAAGGCTGTGCATCAAATTTCAGACGATCCCAGAAAAAGTATGAGCCAAACATATACATCTGAGAGTAATATTTGGCCTGTTGTGCTTTGATCCTTCAGTGAATATTGAATTTTAACTATTAAAAATACATGAAAAGTATTCAACAGCAATCAAATATCACCTTCACCACAAAAAATAAACCTTCCCCAGTTTTGTTGCTTTCTTGAAGTTATAAGCATTTCAGACTATGTGCTGAATTCCTCCTTGTAAAAGAGCTGAAATTTTGCTTTTTACTAATAATCCTCTTTACTGTAGGAACTGCAGAAATTAATATATTTCCAGAGGTTATTTGGAAGTCCAAGTCTGAAGGCATTATTCATACTATAGAAATGGAAAGCATCATTAGCCTTTAGTTAAATATATCAAGTAAAATGACACTTTACAAAACAAGGGGGTAATGGCCTGTGGTTAAAACTGACATGGAGTCGTAAGGTACGTACAAGGAAAAACTTTGTGAAGCTACAGTGACTGAGTAAAAAGTGACAGTGCACACAGAAGATTTTCATTCCTGATCAAATTATTTTGGTGATGGTACATGTCTGCATGTGCCAACATTATTTTTGATTAATCCAGTTGCTACATGTAGAGCTCTCCCTGAGGAAACCCTGAAACACATCACTTATGCAGGATGCAGAGAGTCCTGGGAAATTCAGATTCAGACGTCTTCTCCTCTTGTTTAAGTTCTATTGAAGGACCCAGCTGTGCTCTTTCCCATCAAAAAAAAAATACATAGTAGGACCACCATGGCTGCTCCATGGGAGAAGTTAAGCTGGAAATTTGACAAACTCAGGTGGAAAGGATGAATAGAAGATACAGAATGAAAATTTGTAATTGTCTTTAATTATTCATAGATAATTCATTGGAGGAATAACATTTCCTGATTTGAAAGTATGGATTCATTTTAGCAGTCTCTGAGTAGCAGAAAATGACTACATTAGAAACAAGCAAAAATAGCCTGTGGCACTTTTCCAGAGGAGAGTTTGTCAAAATCTGAACCATTTCACAGGAAAATTGAAGTCCATTTCTGATATCTTGATGACCTAAATGTAAACCAAATTAAACCAATTTGTTCATAGTTTTAAATATTACTTCCCAAAATGAAACAAATGTTGAAACTGGGATTGTACTGGGGACAGAAGTTTCATTTTTCAAACATACATGCTAGAAACTATAAACTAAAGTGAAATTAGATAGTCTGCTTTTATTGAGATACCCCCTAAGTAACACAATCCAAATAGACTCAGTGGTAGAGCTGGTCTAGAATGATTTGATGAAATGTTTTTGATCTGAACATAACAGCTCCAACTAAGCTGAAGAGTTTTATGTAAAGAAGTCATCTGAGAAGAATTTGCAGTAAAATGAAGTCCAAGGTGCATCAGAAAACTCCCAGGCTTCATACTAAATTGTCTCATGGTTTGCCTGAAGGACAAACTTCAGTCTGTGGCTTGGCTGCTTCATCATGAGAAATTCCTCATCCCATATACTCCTGGGCTTTCAGGGTTCTACTCCTACCACAGTCCCATCGTAACGCTGCTCATTAGACATGATATCCCCAAAAACTGCATCTCCTGAACAAGCCCATCATGACACTGCTTTGTATCAATGAGGATTTCCACAGCAAGTAGGAAAAGTGTGGCTGCTTCTCCTCTGAGCTCTCATGAGGTGATAGTTTGTCCTGAGCTGAGGGTCTTTGATTCCTAAAACACATGCTTCATTTCTCACTCTCTGGATTACCCCAGAGAGAGTCATTTGGTGTTTGGGATTTACAATGAAATAGAAGTCCTGAGTTTAAAATGGGTTTACCTCATGGTCTCAGGGAAGAAATCAAATCCCACAGAAGGATGTCACACCCAGAGCAGTTGCTACCTTTCTCACAGTCTTCTAATCCAGGAACTTCCATCTTTCCAGAGTCAGAAACCGAGATTTTTCTTCTTCTAACTGAGAACTATAACTATCAGCTATTGCTAGCAGCCTAACAGAGAACAACAACAGATCACTCCCTACATATCTCTTCATGTCTGTGTTAATTATCTTGTAGATTTATTAAAGCCTCATGGTGTTACAAACATTGAATCAAAGTTCATTACGAAGACCACCAAACACTGTAAGAGGTACATTGCCAAAGTGACTCATCTGTATTTCACAAAGTCAACATTTGCCATTATAATAATAAACATTGCTGGATAGTGATAACAGCAAGCTCAGGGGCTCCAGGATTGGACACAGATGTCCTTGTGCTGGGGAACCTGTGTTACCTGCAACTCTACTTTAAACAGATTAATCTTTCAATTGCTTTGAACCTGATTTTGCATAGATTTCCTTTCTTATAATTATCGAATAAACTAAAATGACTGTCTGCTTGTGCAAAAATATCCATTAAAGCTGAAATAAACCAAGCAGTATTTGTGGGATCAGTCCTAATAATACAGCAGGTGTTTTTGTTCTCTAACAACAAAATTTTTCTATTCCCCTTCACCTCCATGGCTCCATTTCTAATTGACCATTGTTGCTGCTTGCTACCCATGGGAATAAATTATTTGCTGTAGATAACTTTACTTTGATTTAACCTAGGCCTGGACAAAGTAAGATTTCCTTATAAATACACATAGATGTGAAAAAATACACCGGCAAAAAAAGACTGTGACAGATGTTCAAGCAAAAGCTCATAGATCATATTAGATTTACTTACAATTAAATCTGAAATTTGCATGTGGGTGGTAATTTATTTGCAGGTCAAAGACTGAAGCAGGTTTCTTACCAAACACCTGCTAGGAATATCTAGTCTAAAATTCACAGTTTTCCATCTGGAGGGAATAAAAAGGGGTGGGAAGCAGGCAACAGGCCTAGATAGCCCACACAGACAGTTTTTAGAGAGACCAAATGGTATTGGCTGAAAAACCTGGAGCTGGGACTCTGTGGAGGTCCAAGACTGCTGTTGGTGATCTTTGGGAGAAGAGGAGTAGGGAGGAGCTGAGGTCTTTCAGCAGATGTACTGGCATGCTCACCATAGCACTGCAGAATCGTATTGAGGCAAAATTATTTATCTCTGGCTCTCTGTTAGAGTTTTCAGTACTGAAACTTTCTGCTTGTGAAATATTTCCTTGGTGCACAAATTGCCCACTTGTGCTGCTCTTCTGATCTTCCACATGCTTTGCCCAGTACAGTCTGACAGATTGCACAAAAGTCCCATAAAATCAGATGCGTGGTGCCAGACAATGATTTGTCAAACCTCATTTATATGAAAACTATCTCAGTATGGGTACTGCTGTGGCGATCCAAAGCACAAAGTAATCTATTTATGAATACCTGTATTCATCTGCTACGCTTGTCTTTGATGGATAGCTACCAATAATTTAGCAAGTGCCATGTTCTGACATTCACTCCAGAAGTTCAGACTGTCTCAATGGTATGGCAGCACTGTTAATATAAAGTACACTGACTTTCTCTCTAGAGCAACATTATTTATGCATGACATGGAATAATGCCTAACAGGAGCAATGAAAGGAAGAAAAGTGCAATGAGCTAGTGTGTATATGATATGACCTTGTTAACATTTCACCACAGCATAATCTTTTTGTACTTTTGAGCATGATAAGTTAATGCATGCCACTGTGAGACGCATTGGAATTGACAGATAGACATGCATTTTAAAATCCGGCTCAGCAACTGTCACTTTCCCATTACGCAAAATGTATAAGGGACTGAAGAATGATGAGGAGGAACCTTATGGGCAGCAATAAAAATCCTCACTTGTATTGCTCAGAATACGTGCAAATACCCTGCAGCTTCCATCTGCAAAATTTGATGAGAATAATCTAAATGAGAAGTGTACATAGTGACAAACAACTGAGAGTTTAATTGGAATTGTGAATGTTGGCATGAAAGGCTGCCAATTGCTTGTGAATCTGAGGACTTGGTACCTACATAGAAAGCATCCAGACAGGGCTGCAGAAGCTGGTCTTGGAAAAGGTTATATAGCTCAAGCTGTGTGTATGTATAATGCGGGATCTCTCTTAGGAATAAACCTGAAAAGAGTGAATGGCATGTGAATAGGACACATACTTTTAAACTCTATCACTGTATAAGCTTGTTTAGGTTGGGGATTTGCAAGCTGGCAAAGCATTTTCTTCCCAAACACCACTTATGTGACAAAGGAACTTGATTAAGTGGGAAATTGTGAGCTGTCAAGTGGATGTTGCATGACATAACACAAACGCCTGGTTTTAGTTCCTTGATCCGTAATATACCACTGTCAGTTCAGGATAAAAAACTGAAAAAGACACATAAATCTTTCACATCAAATATTATACTGTCAGGCAGCAACCCTGCTGCATACATTTGGGGAAATTCTGATGCCTGAGAATCTTTGGCAAAACCTCTTGACCTTTATGTAACAGAATGAAGATCTAGATTTTTTTTTGAGAGGAGAAAAATACTGTCGCATGGAACAAGTGGTGCAGTCCTGAATGTTCTCTTCCCCTGCAGTAGCACCTTTTTCTTTCTGACCCACCATGATTTACTAATTGAAAAGTAATAAAGGATTTTTGTCAAATTCAAGCTATACCTCAATTGTGTAAACTGCATTTGCCAGTGAAGACTTCTCCCATGAAGACTACCCTGCTTTGATGTAAGCTTTAAATATTTGAAAATCGGTTCATTGTCTTGCTTCTACTCAACAGCAACGCCATTGCCACAAGGCCCAGCTGTTCTGTCAATGTGTTGTATAAGTCCTCTATGTGATGCTTCTTCCAGTCCTTTACTTGAGTTTCTCATTCTGTAACATAAAAAAATACAGTTCTTCCTCTTTGAATCATTAGAATGTTCTTGCTTAATCACATATAATATATTTGGTCTTGACTGAAGTTCTGGTGTAGAGTTAGTTTTTTCCCAAATTTTATAGCATTTGAGTAGTGGTGAAGGAAACTGGTTATAACATGGTATTTAAAGATAGCTGTAAGACTCCTAAAAGATGAACAGCTAACTTTCTAAATAAACTACAGTGGCTCCGAGGGAGACCTGGAGTTCTTATATGTGCTAGGGATATGAAATTCTCATTTAAAAAAAAACCCAAAATTTTCTTCATTCTTTTTTTGAAAATAGAAAATCTGAGGAGTAACTGAAGTATATGTAATAGTAACTTTTTTTCTTTAATGATGGGGAATACACCAATTACTCTGACATGTGTGTAGAAAATACAAAAATATACTTTAAAAAAGTAAAATGAGAAAGAGGAGAGTGCTGTAAAGAGAGGTTTTCTACCCATAAAAGAAAAAGTAATTTTCTCTGACAGTTCCTCTATGAAATAGAGTGGGGGAAAAATAAACTGGAGAGCATTGCCATATTGTCTTGTAAATGAAGAGAAATGTTAACCATACAGGTCTGAAACTGTTGGTATCTTGAGCTCTCATACAAAACCCTCATAATTCTAAATGAAAACCTTGAAAACGTACATGACATCCCCATACATGCATTCATGGTTATGTAATACATGCAGTGAAGTATTATATGCTAACAATAAATTTGGCCCAAAGTGTATTGGAATTATAGTTGCCATAACATTGGAAAGTTTAGAGAATAAATGCACTGGAGATAACTCATCATTTCACTGCGAGTACTGCTCATTGTTGAATGTGGTTTAAACCACTGAAATGAAATGCAGCAATAAAGTAAATCAGTAATAACATCTTTTTAGACATTATTCCATCCTTTTCTCTATTTTTATTCTAAAAGAAACAATTTCCTGTAATTTTTCTTATTTTTTTCTCAAGGGTCTAGTTTTTCCATCCCAAGCCTTCCAAACAGATTGAAGGAAGGACTAAGGAGGACGTCTTTCGGAAAGTCTTCAAACTCCTTTCCATGACAATAAATCATGGAAGAAAATTTGCTAAGAAATCTGGTGACATAGACAGTTTTCACAGCAGGAGTCATATCTCTTCCAGCCAGGCTTGGATTGAAAGAAAATAAGAGGGAAAGCAAAAAGAGAGGAAGAAGGCATAGCACTGGCTCTAGATCATCTATGAAGTGCACTTGTCATGGTTGTCCCTCTATCACGAGACCAGAAATGAGGCAAATGTAAACTTCAGATATGGATCTGGATCTTTCCTGTCTCTTTGGTATTCATGTCAATGTTTGCTTGTAGTTGCATTACACAGAGATGTATCTGCCGTAAAATAGAGATCCCAAATGGAAAATTCCCAAACTCCATGGTGATGTCCGTCTGCTTTGGCTTCCAACTGCAAACCTGAATCCACATTTGACCTTTAAAAGAATTTGGGATAGTCTTTTCTTTAATTTTTTTTCTGTCTTTGGAGGGTGTGTCACTCCCTATTACAATCACAGCTGCAACCAGAGCACTTCATATGATTGGTTTTTATACAGTAAGATGCATCTTTCATGAAACCGTGATGGACATACTTCATAATAACAAGGGGAAGGCTGGCTTCTTTTTCAAGTATTCCTCAAATAATCCCCAATCATAATACAACAGAAAGATTTTTTCTATCTCATCAGCTGTATTAATCCCAAGACCATTAACAAGTCAAAAAAAAAGCCTTTAAGAAAGAATTTTCTTAAAAATTCTAAAAAATTCTAAAAGATCTAAAAATGATGGCTTCCAAAAATGGCAGAGATACACTGAAGACCTTAATAAAAAGTATTTGGCATCCATAAATCTTTTGAAGTTTCCTGTCACCATCATTATTATTATTAGCTCAGTGAAGTCAGTATACCAAAGCAGTGATAAATGTTAATCACTGTTCCCCATCAAGTGTTTTGTTTTAAGACTGTATATCACCAGTGAAGGATAAAGCTCTAGAGGTCCGGACATAGGGCTGTTCATACAAGCAACTTGTAATTCATATCTCTGTCTGGTTTTGCATCAGATTGAAACCAGACTAAAGGGGAAACTTATCTCCCTGGGGAGACTGAGAGGTGTCTGTACTTTCAGGATAGAGCAGCTTGGTTAAAAAATGACACTGATATCTGAAAAATCTCTGGGACTCGTTTCTGCAAAATTAAAAGCAGCATTCATTTTCCATATTTTCATTTTAGAGAAATTCTGTGCCAAACCTGCCTTAATCACTTAAGCTGAGCAATGTTTTGATGGCATATGAGAACCATCACGAAACATAAGTTCTTTCCACTTTATTCATCCCCTCTCAATTCTCCAAGTCCTTCTCTGCATCCAGTTGCCTTGAAAACAATCCCTGTCTTCAGCAGCATCTTTCAACTCCAGCACTACCCCTCTTGCCATCCTGGGTGTCTATTGCCATTTCATTTTTGCCTCTTCTCAATGACTTCCCTGCCACATGATGCTGAGCTCTGCCCAAAACTCAGGGGAGTTGGACTTAATTTTAGACAGAGGCCAGAGTGGTTAATTTTAAATTCAGATCCAAATCTTCAGTTTCCTGTGTCTTTGGCCTTTTTTGATACAGCTTTCCAGCTTTGGCACTCCCATGCTTATTTCATATACGCATTCCCCAGTGTGTGGGAGTGCTGTTGTTTGGGTCAGAGAACTGGAATTCCGGAGTCAGGAACTCATATTCTCCTAAATTACTCCCTTCATGGCCTTTACGACTAGATGTTAACTTGTTTATTTCAGTGGCACTGACATAGGGTGTTTCTCTTTTTTAATGCCAACTTGACATGTAGTTGACATAATCTTTGGAAACTCTGTTTATCTAATTTAGAAAACAATATCACTTTGAAGCTATGAAAATTGGCACAGTTTCTTAGTTTGGCCTCTGTGAAACTGAAGCATATTAATTCAAGAGCAACTTTCGAAAATTAGGTGCTAATGCACACAAATTATCCATCATCTACCTAAACAAAAGACATATTTACTAACCTCACAGAATGGGGTTTGGGTGCTTTTTCTTACAGACCCAGCTGCCTTCCCAACCCTCTTATCTTCCTGACATCCAGATGCTCTATTCTTCCAAACACCAGGAGGGTTGTCAAAGGTCATAGCCTGTGGATCACTGAACTAGATTATCTTTGCAAATTACTATAGCCCTAAACCCTCTCATCCTAGATAACAGCAAAATGGTCCTAACTTAGTTAATGAATTTTTTTTACCAGATTATTACTATCTGCAAAAGTGCAATTATCACTTCTTTTAGTGCACTTAACATGTCGTCCAAATTTTGCAAAGAACTGCATGCTATTTTACAGTAGCTCAGGAGCAAGCCTGCATTAGACACAGCATGTTCTCCGCTCGTTTTACTTAAGCAAAGACCTTCATCACAATTATTTTCCTTGCTTATAGGATGAACTATTGATTCAAACCATCACTGTAGAGAAATACTAACATTCTCTCAGACAGTGCTGGAATTTGGCTCTCAAAACATACTGGGAAGGCAGACATAAAATTTATATTCGAGGCAATCTCTGTGCTACACATTAAGCCAAGACTCTGAGTTTTCCTTTCAGAAGCTCCCAGAGGTGTTATTGCCAAATCTCACCATTAAACCAGGAGACATGATTTTTGGGTTTTAATTTTGTTTCTCTTAAGGGTTTGCATTTTCTTCCAGATTTTATTTACATTTTATTCTACATCTGCCTTCTTAAGAGATCGAAGTGTTCATATGCTGTACAAATTTAGGTTTCCACACCCTTTCCTATTTTTTCAGTTTTAGGAGGCACATTATAACATGTGAAATCAGTTTTTCACAGAGCCAATAGTAACAGAGACATATTTCTACAGATTAATAATTCCCTTTACTGTAGATCTCATTAATTCTTCTCCTCCCTTTTCCTTCTTCCCTCATGATTTTAAAGTCCACCCAGTGATTTCATTGATCAAATCACATTTATACAATTACATGCTTCAAAGTCATGTTTAAGGAGAAAATTAAACAAACAAAAAAAAGATGAATTGGCAACATGAAAATTTTCCTCTGTAATAATTACCATAACCACTAAGAAACCCACAAAACTTTCTAATTTAAAATGGAAAACATCTTTTCTAACTTGGTGGTATCCACCATCACTATTATCACCACCACAAAAAACAAGAGTAGGAACCAGAAGTGGTGCATGATCAGTCAGCTCCACAAAAGAGTGTTCTTTTGGGAGCATAGTTGGTTTGGGTTTCCTGTCCCTATTCCTGAATCTTACGTGTTTGCTCTGAATTAGTCCCGTAGGATTTCTCAGCAGGCAACGTCTCATTTTGAATAGATCACCCTCTGGAACTGGCTGTGTTTCCCCATAGATCTCAGAGGGACCTACATGACTAGATGTCTCCATGTTTCCCTGATGATGGAGCTGTATTATTACCATATATGTAATGCACATCTATTTGTGCGTGAGTTTTGTTGTACATATACACACACATATAAATAAATATGCATATTTTTATGTATTATAAACAAGTTTCACACTCTAGATATAACAAAGTTGGGGTAATGAAATATAAATACACCATTTAGAATGCTTTCCTGCAACCAAACTTTAAATTTGTCTAAATTGCTGCGTCTCTTAAGTTGAAAACAAACATGCATTTGTTTGTTCCTTGCAATTCAACCCAATCTGGCCCAGTCAAAATGATTTACTACCAAAGGTCACCATGCCCATGCAACAATACAAACATGCCCAGGTAGCAATTTAACTATAGCAGAACAAAGCTAAAGCAGTGCTGTGGCCAGGGAGAAGCAGCACATATCCTGTAAGCCAACCCAGGAAGCAGGAATCAAAAATGTTCAAGCCAGTGTATCTGAAACCTTACATACAATTACTGAAGATGTTCACAGCTTTTATCAGCATTTTGCTTTGTGAACAAAAAAATCTTGAGTCAAAACAATGAAGCACTTCTCCCCCTAGTCCTTTAAAGGAATCTAAGCAGAGAAACCCATAAAACATTACAAAAATGTACAAATATTTCTACAACTCGCCTGAATTCCCTTAAAGTTACTGATTCAAAAAAATTATGGAGAAAATGTTCAAATAAATGTATTAGTAATTTATTGTATCGTGAAACAATACCCTTACTGTGATGTATTATATAGGAGCTATGGAGTAGGCAATGTGATCTGATCTATGTGTATGATACTATGTGGTGGGATTATTGACCTATCCCTGTGAAATATGGATGGTGCAAATAATTCAGAGCTGGTGCAGCTAAGGCTTGAAGCCTAAGCAGAGCTGATAGGATAGTGTGGCATGTATTTTTTTTCCTGGCACCTGAACATACATGATAGCTCTTTTTACAGGCTAGCAGCCTCAAGAATTTCTCCTTTAAGCTGTTTTTATTTTGGTGTTTTCAAAGGATATACTTCTTCTTTGGTACCATAAGGACAAGAAAACAATAGTCTGAGGCTGCTGTTATTACAGTTTCTAAACAACAAGCAAAATAACATATGGGTGAAAAGGCTATTCCATTTTATTTTACAAACATTGGGAAATGCAGATAATGACCTTGCCTGGCTTTTGTTAGTGCAAGAACCATTTCATTGCAGCAAGCACTGTAATTCCACAGAGGTTGAATCTCCTCTTGTGAATGAAACATATTGATATGCAGAGTTGTATATGTGTCACATCACCATACTCCGGTTTTATTTTCATTTTTATGGAGTTCTAGTAGTGCTGGGTGCTAGTAAATGAGCGTGCAGTGATCCCTACATTTTTCAGGTCTTGCTTTTTTGGCATTCCTGCAGGCTCTCCAGTGAGAGACACAATGCACACCTTCCCATGGTAATGCCCCTCAGTGCTCAGCTGGACCAAAAATGGTCAATGTGGATGATGTGCAACTCCTTCATTTTAGCAGATTTTTGTTTGAATTTTTACACTTTGACTATTTTCAGATAAAAAAATACAGTACAAAAAATGGCTGTGTTTTTTTTTCTTTTGTATTTCAACACTGTATGGATCACCAAAGATTAATGTTATAAACAAAAAAATCAGAACAGTCATAATAACTATCTAGAAAAATAAGCAGCAATGTTCCTCTTACAGAGCTGGTTGTCCACATTAGCTAATAAAACACCGTCAGAAACTCCTATGTCCTAGGGACAGCATCCTTTCTAAATCATGATTGCCATGTACTGCTTATAATTTCTTTAAAAGGTGGGGAGCTGGAATAGAAAAGAAATCCTGGCAGAAGCACAAGGATTTCTTAGATGGAGTCCACCCACTGAGATGTTTGTGGAAACAGCTGTAGGCAGAAAAATTATTCAAGTGGGATCTGAAAATGATCCTCAGAAGGAGTGAAACCACATAAACACTCAGCTCATTTCCACCTTTGCACTGTATTTAGAAGAAAAGAAGAAATGCTGCACTATCACCAGACAGAAAGTGTGCTGAGAAATCCTCAGTATTCCTCATTAATCTATTTTGGAAGACATTTTTGGTATTAGGAACACTGATAAAGTGATTAAAGAAGGCACTTTCTTTTCTCATCAGAGTAATTTACCTGCTACTGTAGACAACCGTATCATTACATTTCATGAATACAGTTATCAAAAAGTAGCTTCAAACTGTGGTTTTAGGCCCCAGTAACTTCCTAGAAGTCCAGCTGAGACTCTTGCTCCTTTCATTGCCAGACCTTTTTGTGTCCAATGTGAATGTGTTCACACGGTTTATATCCTTCTCTCATAGTGCCCTTCAGAAGAAAGGTCCTTTTCCTCCTGGGGACATGCTTAGAGAAATAAATGGTGCCTCCTCTAAGACTTTCCTTTGCAACATAAAACTAGCAAAGTCCTTTTTAATTCTGTCATGTGATGGGGTTTCTGTTCTCTGAGTATTGTCCTAATCTTTGCTTTCTCTTATTCTCGTCTGAGTTCATCGTTCTGTGGTGGATCTAATTGAGACTGCTCTAACTGTGCCCCATGTAATCAATAGCTCTTTAAACCACAAAACATACCATAAATCCGTGCTAATACTTAAAAAAAGAAACCCAAAAATGGCCCAGGAGAAGCACAAGGACATGCAATATTCCTATTTGGTTGAAATTCAGATTCATGGGTCACTAAGCATTTAAACCTTATTCGATAACAAAGTAACTTGCTCATTTTTCAGCCAAGGGACAAGACTGATCTCAGCATGCAGCTAAGCATATCAGTTTCTTAACGGTATTAAAGAGAAGAAGATTTGATAGGGATGGGACTTATGGGAGTGATTATTCCAGGATGAGAAACTGCATATTAGCTTTAATAACACTGTGACAAATCCATAATAAAAGAACAAATTATTATTTGTATTTTTTGCACTCTCAAGTCCCTGAAGCTTTTAGACAAAGAAAGAAATCTGTGTCCCTGCCCATCCTGTCCTCCACAGACACAGGAGGAGTCCAGGATCCCTGCCAGTCCTGTCCTCCTTTTCCTCTCTGGTTTTATAAAACACTTTATGTACATAAATTTTTGCCTAAACTTTTGTATTGTGCTTGTATTTTTTTTAATGTAAAAAATACCTACCCTGGAGTTGGAAGAGAAAGCTGTGAGACTGTGTTCAATATTCATCCCCATTCAAATGTGACTGTCTGCTCTGGAGGATGCCAGGTGCTTCAAACACTGCCAAACATATGGCAGAGCTGCGGCGCAGCCGCCTTCGTCAGGGAGCTGAGCTAATGGCCCCACATGCATTTCATTTTAAAATATGGACAACTATTCAATCAAAATGAATTTTGTCATTTTGGTCAGAACCGCATTCAGTCTGTGTTGAGAGACTTGAAAGGACTCTCTGCTGCCCATATTTTATAACAATGACTCATTCAGCTGCTATAATCCCAGTCAGATACAGTACAATGCTATTCCTTGCCTGTTTCTTTTCTTTCAGCTGTAACTTTTCCTCTGCTATGCACAAAACTCAGTGGTTGTCAAGAAGGTCTTGTTAGCACCTGCTTTAGGGGCTAGCTATTTATATGCAAGGCATTGCACTTTCATACTCTTTTTCACCTCTAACTCTGACCCTTTTGCTCTGAGCATGAAAACGTATCTCATCTTTACCTTGCAGCTACAGGACAGGAAAGCAGCTACAGTTACAGATCTGTATGATACAACCTTTTTCCTGATTTTTCTGATGAAAAATGTATAAGCAAGTAGAAAACATCATTATCCCAAAGCAATTAGTATACAAAAGCATAACAACCCTACCAACCCCAGCAGAGGCAGCAGATAACTCAGCTGTAATATTTTTTGTTTAAAAGGGATTTACCTTCTATCATGGTTTTCTAGACCGGTTCCAATGCTCATTAAAAGAATTGGTTCAAAAAAAGCCTTATGAAATCCTGCACCAAGCAAACAGTGAACCTCCTCCCTAAAAACCCAGAAAGAATAAGAATTGGCAGAAATAAGCATATAAATTTATCTGTGGGGCTCGTTAGAAAGATATGCTCCATTTCAGGAACAAGACTAACATAGATATTAAAGGCATGAAGCAATTTTAGAGGTAATGATCAAATTAAATGAAAATTATTTTTTGTAAAATAAAAAAACCATAATTAAATAATCAAACATCCAGTGCCAGGCTGCATTCATATCAGGATAGGAAATTTCCCCTAATTCAGCAGGAAGAAAAAAAAAAGGGAGGAAATAATCATTTTGTGTTGCCCACAAAGTAATAAACCCATATATTAAAAAAATATTACCTCCCTCTGTTGCTCCCTCTCCTCCCACCCATGGTGGGTGGGTGAGCTCCAGACTTTACATGCTGAGCTCTGAGTGGGATCACCCTGTTGAGCACTGGGGACCCACCTCTCCCCACCCAGCAAAAACCATCACTTTGCTGGTGACACTTCCCCTAACCCTTGGCTCCCGTGGGTCTGAACATGCTGTGACAACCACTGTCACCATAGCCAGCCCAAACCTGCAGAGCAAAGCTGTGGGGAGGCTCTGGCTTGGGGTCACAGGGCTGCCCAGAAGCTGGGTCTGGATTTCTTTAAATGGCTCTGCATTTGGTTCTTGTTGGGGTGGAGGGGGCTGAAGGAGGAGCTAAGGGTAGATTATTCCAGCTAAATAATCAGCAGACTGAAGTAAGTGGCTAGACCACAGGTATTTGGAGACTGTAAACTTGGTGTGGGCACAGACTGACTAAAATAGCTTCTCAACAGCTGTAAGTTATTATATAGACACTGGGCTCTTGCATCCTTTATTAACAGCAACTGAAAAACTGCTCAAATTTGGTTTTGTCTTACGCACAGCATTATGAAAAAATAATGAAAAAATATTCCTCTATAGATTGTTACAGTGTTTCTAAAGACATGACATTATAAAAATGCAAGCTAATGAAACTGGGCTAGAGGTTGTTAGAAGTCCTATTTTTTTTTTTTTCAACTCCATGAACAATTTTAGGGAGGTCCAAAAGCAGGAAATATTTGTATCTACCAACATATGCATAATTCTTACCTGCAATCACAGTGAAACATTTGAATTATCATTATTATGCTTATGGCTAGTGAATGTGACTATTTCTCAACTTGTGTTTTCAGGGAAGATATCCTCCTGATTAGGGACAGAAGGTCACTTGTGGAAAGGTCAGCAAACATCTTATTCTGATTCAAAGATGGGGAGAGACAAGCTCCTGAGCATCACATCCGACTGTGTTCATTGTGTGTGCGAATGGGAACAGCTGGACATGGTTTAACAATCATCCTTATGGGCACAGGCTACATCTTAGCAGCTAAGCAGCCTCTAAGGTCCTCCAGAGTGAATATGTCTACATTTATAGAAGCAGATCACTAAATAAAACAGGTGACAGTCTTTTTTCATGCAATTAAACCAGCCAGGTATGTGCTCCCACTTGGGAACATAACATGTTTTGAAAAAAAAAGGATAAAGGAAAGAAAATTCTGCTAAAGGCGGGAAAGTTGTACAGTGTCTGTTCTGTATAATGAGTGAAAGAAAGAATTTATTCTGCTTAGGATTGTAACAAATAAAATGCAAAGCAGACTCATAGGTTATGGGGACATATTTTCAAACTGATGAGCAGAGACAAGTTGAACTCCTGACCAGCCAAGAGATGCAAAAACCCTCATCAGTGGTAAAATGGAGTCTTACAGCTTTTTCAATGGGATTGAGTGGTAGGCTAAGGAGGAGATCCTGGTGTCCGAAGTTTAAACTTATGATGAGTCCTTTTGTCCTTTGTCTTCAAAAGAAGGAAGCATTTGTTCATTTTGTTCATTTGCACCCCAGCTACGTAATCTCATGCCTCACATTTTTCTTGGCCTTCATAAAGACCTTTTATTTCCTTTCTTCCCAGCAACTTCACTGCTGTGATTTTTTTGGCTCCCATCTGAAGTATCATAGATAGATTTCAACCAGAGACAGGACAGGATACATTGGTGATTCTACTGAAATATAAACACTTCAAATGCCTTTGAGATATACCCAGAAGGTTATACCTGCCACCTGACAGATCTGGGGCGGCAAAGGAATTTTCCCCAAAGTCAGATTGGTGGGGGTGATGGAGTGTTATCTATCTTTATCTGTAGGATTATGTGGTAGAATTGTTAGGATCATCTGACAAATAACTAACATCATAACTGCTAATGAAAACTGAAATCAGCAGTGAAACCCTCGATCCCCTCAGCTGTCTCTGCGATGTGTAACAGTGTGTTCGGACCTTTTGCTATAGATCTGCAAGGTGTCATAGGGAGCTGGAAAGATTTTTGTGGCTCCTTTGTGGCTGAACATCTGTTAAATGGTCAAGTGCAGTAACAAGTAGCTGGGTTTAGTGATCTAAACAGTCCTTTTCAGTTCACATTCACATAGTAATTTTACTATTTGCATAGACTAGGCAGCTATGCAAAAGAGAGAAAGGTAAGTGATGTCCCTCACTAAGGGCATTGTGAAGAGGCAGATTTTCAGCATGTTTCCAGATGAATGGCCCGGTGGTCTTCACTGGAGTCTGAGGTCATGAGTGTGTGTGTAACACTACTAGGACAGATCTGCTGAATTGCCAGTAACAATCTGTTCTCTTGATCTGATGCTGTAAAATTCCCATGTACTTGTTTCACAAAAGCTTCTCTTTCAATATGTCTTAAATATCTTATTGAAAGAATTATTCTCCTATTATCATTTAATCCAATGTGTTATGAATATGACATTTGACAGCCTATGGCTGAAAATTCCAGCTGCCTTTCTGCATAAAGAGCATAAAGTTTTACAGCTGTATGTGGGAAGCCACAAGGGTCAGCAAAAAAGGAGCCTGAATTTTCTATGCAGATCAGTAAAGCTGTGGATGAATTGTTATTCTTCCCCTTAGTGGGTGTCCCAAGAGACCAGATGATCTGAATTATCTTCTCATCACTAGTGGACCTGTCTCTCAGGGGAAAGGTCAAAAATAAGACAGGGCAAGGAGTACAGGCAAAGAGTTGAGTATCCTTTGAAGTCTTCAGCCCAGTGTGGCAACACAAAACACAGGCATGAGGGGCTGGTTGAAGGGCTATCCTGATTCCCACTCCAGAGAATTCCTCATGTAAATCTTCTCCCCACGGGAAGACATTTTGTTAAGTGGTCAGGATGAAACAGCTTAAGAATAGTGCTTGGCAGCAGGCAATGGCTTCTTTGGAAATCAGTGAGGAGAAGGCAGACAGACAAGTAACAAGGCAACCACTGGCCACTGCCCAGAGGTTGCTGCCCTCCATACAAACATCTTCTACCATCGGGGTCATGACACAGCAGGGTACTCAAAGCTTATCTGTGATAAGCCAGGAAAAAAACAAGAGTGAGAAAGCCAGGGAAGAGTATCTTACCCAGGTGGTAGAGAGCAGATTCACAACACTAACATTTGCTAGTGATAGCTCTGGCTTCAAAGTCCCCTAGATATGGTGCAGGACTTCATTTCACTGTGTAAACTCCAAACAAAGAAACGGTTGCTATCCCAAAGTTTTCCTGAACAGTAATTTAATCTGAGTAATTTCCTCCAAGCCATTTAAACTTTAATCTCAATAAATCAGACTAGTAAAATAAGAATAATACAGAAGGTACAGAGGTAATTTAATTTATTTATCTGCCAGATAAACAAAGTGCCAGAGGATCTGTTTAGGACTTTGCACATCTTACAATCAGGTGTGGATGAGAGCTATGTCACAAAACTAGGACCTGGATCAATTTCTCTTGATTTTCCTCTCTATACATGTTATTATACTAGTTGTCCATGGAATGCATTAAACACTTTTTAAATAGTTAAAGCACTCTAGAACTGTGAGTTAGAAAAATGGAAGTTTGTGATGAGGACAGAAAAATATCAGATCAGGAACTGTAACTCTAAACATTCAAATAGATTTATTTTTCTGAAAAGCTGCCAGTGAAGCCATCCTAAGTGGTTTTAAAATTATATTGAGAAACTCAATTGCAGTGTATTAAAATGGATGTTAGACATGAAAGATCATTCAGCTCCAAAAAGTACAACTTTTGTTGAGTTGTGATAAATATTTTAGCTAAAATGCACCAAAAGATGCAGAAGTCCTGCTCTTTTTCTTTAATGGTTTTCTGGCAAAGACCAGGCAAAACATGAAGCCTAGGCAAGAAATAGATGGGGACCGTAAAGAAGCAATAGGAAAGGTAGGAAACAGTGGATGTCCTACTTGAAGAGTATGCTGTTAATAAGCTGCAGTCCTCCCAGAAATGTGGATGATGCGGTCCTTCTGACTCCATCATGTGCAATCAGCTGTGGAGCTCAGGCTGGAATGCAGGCTGCAGGCAGACATGAGTCCACGTTTTGAACAGCAAGATAAACCCAGCCACTCTAAGTTTGCTGTTTTCCTTCTCTTTCAACTTGCACTCTGCCTTTGTAAACATTTCTGTAAATGTAAATTACTACACTAAATTGCAAGTGTATGCAACTGCTTTATTTCTGAGCAGGATAGTGCTTGTGCAACCGTCATCATCCCTGCTAACAAAAGCAGAGAGGAAGAGGGGGGGAAGAACATGATTTGCATTAAAGTACTCCTCAAGGCCTCCATGAGGTGGGCATCCCACTCTGTTCAGCTCAGGATGGGATGCACGGTGGGTCTTCTGCTGCCTAGAGCACTCAGGATGTGCCAGCAGGAATGGACAAAGATGGGTAGCACTGGTGGTGAGGAAGGTGAAGGGGATTTAATAGTCTCACCTGACAACTGGAGATTAATAGTGCTGCACAGCCATAGTTTAGAAATAACCTGCATAATTTTTATTTAAATTACAGATGGACCAAGGCTGAGTCCTCCCACTGGAGCCTCTTTTCTCACCTGGCAGGTCAATGGCACAACTGGGCATAAAACCCAGAGGTACAGTTTGCACCTCTCCTTCAGTCTTTTTCCTGGTGAATAAAAAGTCGTGCCAGGCAGGAGGCACAGGGACACACACCAGCCCCAGAGTATTGCCTGAGATTCTCCAGCACCGAAACTGTGAAGAAACCTGATGGTGGGACACTCTGGGGGCACAGGAGCGTACAGAGTTGCTGAGGGCAATCCATCAAGGACACAATAAATTGTACTGACCTGAAGCTGCCTGGAGGTGTCTACAAACCCAGAGAAGGAAAGGGTATTTAAACCACTTCACCCTACCCTGACTTCTGGGCTGAGTCTAAGGTAGCATGATTCAAATATTTCCTTGGGGGGTGTGTGTATGTCAGTCCTGAGCATCTGACTTCTGGTACCATTTTCTTCTCGAACAGCTCTTCCCAGCTGGGGAAGTAGGTACTAAGCTGGAATGTGCCAGCCCTGGGCTGCTGAGGATGCCAAGGGCCAGGCAGTGTCCAAACACCAACCTTCACCTTGTCCAAGAGGTTCCCTGAAACCTTTTCATCTCACACTGAAAAATCCTCACTCAGAGCACCTGCAACTGGGGATTTATTTACAGAATAGCTTTCATTAAATTTTGATAAAAATTCAGTGTTGGCAGGAACCACTTTTCTCACTACCAAGACCTCCTTTTCTATTTCATAAAGTATGTCAGTGGCACACAGTTAATTACAGCAAGTGTTCTAAGGCTAGGGATGAAGTGAGGAATGCAGAAGTAGCCTTGGGAATTCAGGGGAGCAATATTAATTGAACTATCCCAATTGTAACCACAGAAGGGACACGGAGAGGTCCAGCTCCCAGCTGCAAAGCCAGGCTGCTGATGCTAACCCCACTGTGGCAGATGTTTGTCTGAGCAGTCCTTAGGAGGCTTGGTTACACAGATCCCACAGTCTGCTTCCACAACCTTGTTCCTGAGTTGATCTGTCTGATGGTGAGAAACAGGCACTTCAGTGCCTGGCACTGAATGTACTCCAGAGTTTAACAACTTCATTTTGAAAACCTGAAAATTATAAACAAATAAACAATCTCCTCCCTAATAAGGTGTGTTTAAAAGAAGATGGGATTCATGTCCTTTTAACTGTTCTTCACTTTTTTCCCTTCTGTCACTCTCCTCCAATAAAGCAGGAGGTGCAATGTGAACAGCAAACCAAAAACAAACACCAAGCAGAGCCTCTGACTGGTTGCTTTCTCTGACCAATGGTTTAAAACCTCTACTTTCCCAGGAAGTGCAATTTTACCAAGCACCTTTTAAATCAAAGGAATATGAACCCCTCAGCAGTGAAGTGGTTGATTTGTCAGGGAGATAACAGTGGGAATGTAATTTCTATCAGTAAGGCTAATTCAACCTTCTCTATTCATGAAGATTTTGATGGATTAAGTGAGATCAAGTAAAGCAAATGAACACACCATTACATTTATGCAGTAAGATGTTCTTTGGCAGCTTATCCCTAAGTACATCCACAGGACTACTAGGGTGCCAGCAGTGTTGTCCCAGTCTACAAAAATCACAGTAAAATGGAGACATCCGAAACTGTTAAAGAAGTGTTTCTTGAGTGGAGCACACCACTGTCCAGGGACATTGCTGCTTTATATTTACCTTAATACTTCTACTGAGAGGAAATTACATAGTCAGTATTTTGCTGAAAGACACTGTGTTTGCTGCTTAAGGAAAATGCATCTCCCTTCTAGAAAGGGATGCATAGCTACATTCACTGATCTTGAATCAGATGCAGAGGTATAAAGAAAGTAGACCTGACTGAGGGAGAGCTTGTTACTCTCCAAACAAAACAAAATCAAACAAGAGAGGTTTCTGCCTTCTGCAGCCAGAAAGGAGCCTGCAGAAATTATAGCAAGGCATTGCTGTGACTCATTGCGTCAATAACCATTTGCCATGATATCTGAGCTGCTTGCTGGATATATCTATTTTCTCCTGTCTTATATTTAGTCCATGAGAAGTCTGGGAGTGAAACCATCTTCTCTGTTTGAACATGAGATATCAAGTTCTGAGTGGGCTAATTGCTATATTAATATAAAATAACAGACAATAACAATCACCTGACTGAATACTGGGAATGGCACCACGTACTGTTCCCTCTGGTAGCAACTGACGTTATAGTAAAACTGGGTAATCATCATCTACTGCTGAAAGGAGCAGAAAAGGCTATGTCCTGTATTTATACCAGTTGGGGTGCTCTCCAGTTTATCTGTGAAGTCAGGCTTGCAGACTCTTGAAATATAATTTGGGAGATAACTGGATCAGTTCTTCCCAGCAGATGTAAAGCAATGAAGGCTCTGATGAGAAACAAAGGGAGAAGGATTTGTTCACTGAAGAACGCAAGTTCCAAATTAAACACAAGAAAATATAAAGCTCAAAGAAGAGCTTGAGGAAGGAAGGGGGTAGAAAAGCAGAGATAAAGGAAAATAAAGGGATATTGTAGAGGAAGCAGAGCTGTGTGTTGGAGTGCATGCTGTTGGGCATGGAAATGAGAGGAGATGTCGTCATTCTGCTTTCTGTGCACTGAATCTTTAAATGTAGATGAATGTCTTTCCTTGCTGTGGAGGCAGCTCCAAGGCAGCTGCTGTCTTGTGTTTCAGTGCAGATGCAGAATAGTACCAGAGCAAGATGGTTTCCTGCTCTTTTCTGACCAGCAACTTCTTTTTAAATTATTTGATTTTCACATTCTGTTTGTTTTGGTTTTTTTTTTTCAAAGTTCCCTTTCTTCAAGAAATGAAAGCAATCTGGTCTGGAAGATAAAAGCAATACACTCTGTAAACAGGAAAATTCACTCTTGTGGAAATTGCTGATAATATGGCAGTGCTGGGCGCCTACTGCCAACCAGTTAAACCATCCATGCTGTCAGATGGCACCGGGGTTGTTTTCCCCCACCAGGAACACAGGACCACATGACATGCGGTGTCAATGAGATGTACACCCATGTTGCAGTACCTCCAGCTTTCTCCTGTCCCTATTTGGATTATTTCCATCACTACCCAACCTCAAAATCCTCAGAATTAAAACATGCCATTAGTAGTCAGTTCAGCACATTGTGCCCTGAAGTGCAGTCAGGATGACTCATAGTGCAGCTTTTCTTGTCCAGCTCTTGTATTGAGAGCCATAAATCAGTGGGGTCACAGTCTCAGCTTTTGCCTTGTGGTCCCCATAATATTTCTGCCTTCACATCATATGCCTTAATGCACTGTACCCATACATGCCCCGTGTCTTTCTGAAAGTCTGTGCACTTTGAATAATTGCATGCAAATAGGGTCACTGTACCACAGACCTTTAACTAGCATTAAACCCCTTAAATATCATTTGCAGTAGAAGAGCGTAAGGTTTATTCTCAGTCCTCTGTGAATTTATCCCATAGCTAAAACTCATGCATTTTTTTTTTCTAAATATGCAATAATAGCCAAAGTGCACACTTTTGTCTGTTAACCTTATATTGATGGAGACAGGACAAAGCTCACAGGGCTAAATTCCAGCCTGAGTTAACCTGTTCCATTCAGTGCAGATGAATGTATAGAACTGAGCACTAACTTTGACTAAAGCATGAGAAATAGGAAGGATGTGTAAAAAATACCTGTGATTATGCATGAATTACACACATGAAAAATTATGGGAGTGCAAGTCTATCCATCAAGAAAATAGCCTGTGGAAACTGTAGCTTGCAGCCCTCTTCTTCCCCATCAGTGACATGAACTGTTTTGTAAACATTGTCTGACCACTCACTACATTGACTGCCTATAGAGATTCTCTTCAGATTCATGCTCCCATTAAAAAATTTGTGAAGGCAAGGAATGTACTTGACTACTGAATTACTTTGGTATGAAGGATCTCTCTGTAATGAGGAATAATGTCTTTTACGCAAGACAGAGAGCTTTCCAGGAAGCAGAGTCAATGGTGAGGACATCATTTGAACAACTCTGTCTGTTTGACAAGATCCCTAATCCAATTCCATTAGTAACTTTCGTCAGTAAAAAGAAAAAATGAAACAATAAAATAAAGAATGGAGCCTCTAACTTTCCAGAAATGTCCACGTACAGTAAGAGAAAGGAAAACTGGAAATAACATGTGAGTCTTGTTACCTTCTGTCCCCTCAGAAAAATTCTATTGAAAGCATTCAGCTATAGTGGTGTGTAGCACATAAGAGCTTGAATAGAATTTAAAAGAGTATCTATTAGTAAGTGGCATACAAAATAAAAGAAAATGTATGGCCTTTCAGCCTCTAGGTCAGCAGGTCAAATCCAGCTCTCACAAGCAGTGATGGAAGTCATTGTCGTTTGAGGGCTTCATGGTCAATATGGCATTGGCTTCTGAGCCACGAGCTGCAACATTAGAAATCTTGTTCCTCACCAGGAGATGAAGACATGACATTGCTTCTGCAACCCTTTTCTCATTTAAATTCAAATCACATTAATATTTGAGGATAGTGATTATCCTGGTAAGTGCATGTAGATCTTGAATGCTGCACTACCTTCCATATTATGAGCATTACTCCTAAACAAGGGCACAGTAAAAATGCTTATCACTTAACAACTTCTTTTCATCAGTGCAGTCATGAAGGATACAAACTAGTGGACAATCAGACCATGCCTGGCATAAAAATTCTCAATCAATTGAGAGAATTCTGGTACATTTACCTTTAAATAAAAAACTTGCCTGCCCTCTTTCTGCATTATCCAGAAAATTCTTCTCCAAAATAACTAGAAGGTATATAACACTCCCTTTTGAGAGGAATAATCTTAATCTTTCAACCTACTACAAATACTTACTCATTTTTGCTTGGTATTCTCTCCTAGCCAAGGAATTTTATACCATGGAGTATTTTAACAAGGATTATGAATGTATGTGAGGAGGGAATTTTTTTTTTTCGTAAGTGAGAGACCAAGTGAAAAAGGCTATACTGTTTTTCTAAAATTAAACTGTCCTCAACTACCCGCAATCAGGAATGCTATTGCAATACTGGGATGAATCAATCTGTCTTCCCTCTGACAATGACTTTTTCTATCGTGTTTTATGCTGCAAAATTTTAGCAGCACTCATTTCATAGACACTTTGCCTTACAACAGTTTTCTTGGCACTGATTTCCATCCTCCTACCCCCATATTTTGAAATGTGTTTAGCAATTTATTCTTGATCCATCTGTGTCAGTGCTTAAATATGGATTTCAGCTGTGAGTAAAAGCATTATGGTCACAGTCAACTTTAAATTTTCCCAGTGCAACTTCATTTTATCTACAGGAAGATAGGTGTGAGGGGGGAAATGGAGGTATATCAATTTTGCTTAAAGAAAGCTTCATTTTGCAAATGACAGAATTCACACAGTCGAAAATGAAGGCTTGAAAGCTGGGATATACAGGCTTGAAGACTGAACCCAAATCCTCTTGCAGAATCCATCAGGTACCTCAGGACACCCATCAGTTTTACCACTAGTCAGTTTGGACATTTACAGGCCCCTAAACTACACTGCAGCGATGGTGATCAGAAACAACAAAGAAGAGTCAGAAGTCTGGCCCCATGAGGAGGTTTGAAGATATGCTGCCTACTTTCTCTGGTAGACAAAGCATCAAAGTGCCTTGCAAGAAACTCTGCATCCTTTCAGCCACCCTGGAGGTGATATTATTAAGCTCCAGTGGGATAAATCCAATAAGAATCTGCTCAGCAACATGAGTAAGGGCTCTACAATTCTGCCCTATATTTTTGTTTCTGGAAGCCATTTTTTAAAATCTGTTTGTAGATGAGGAAATTAAATGCTAAATTTCACATCCTCCCCCACTCAGACTGCAAGGCTCATCTAATGCACATTTATGTAGAGTCTGATTCCCCTGCTAAGTGTTTCTATTCTCCACCCAATTTGGCAGCTAGTGAACAGTACACAAAATAAATTTAATTGATTTGTACAGGTATTAAAACAGATTATCATCTACACACTTTTGGAAAGCAGACACTGTGTGTTAGCAGACACTGTGTGTTAGCCAAATAGATGACGCAAACTATAATGATTTACAAAGGGCTTCAGAGAGCTGGGTATTAGCAGACAGTAGATCACATTAGACAGCAAAAGAATTTCACATTTATCCATCAAATGACAAAGAAGATCCAAACTTAATCATGAGATGATTTACATATCCAGGAATGGTTGATTTAAAACATCAGTGTGGATATTAGGAATCAAATTTTCATACAAAGGCTCTTGATTCACCTATTCCTGCAAACCACATGCAAGATGAAATGCACCCATTTCCAGTGCAGGCCAGAACTTTCCATCCAGGCACTAACTTCAAATAAACATCTCACCCAGAACGCAGAACTGAGCATATACCTGCAGCACCAGCTAGATATCTCTGCTGCAAATCCATGGCTGCCCACCCTCTGGAAGAAAATATTGACATACTGACATATGGCTGACAAATATGCAATGCAAATATCACCAAATTGCTGCTTCCAGCATGCAATTAATAAAGGAGAACTCTAGGAGGGCACATTAGAAGTCATTCCCTCTCTTGGAAAGGTTGTTGTCTGGAATATTTGGGAATACTGTTACCTGGTTTGGTGCCCCCCTTTACTGCATCTGCTCATGGTCTGGTGTGACACGGGGATGGTCAGGATGCCTGTCAGCTTTTGCCACTGCAGCCGTGAGCAGTGGTGGATGCCCAGGGATGAGCATAAAACCATGACATAAATACAGCATCTCAGTGCAGTATCCACAGTGATTGTCGTTATTTTACAATAAATGAAACTGTGGAATGAAAATGAAAAACCTTGCCTGAAGAAAACGGAAGCAAGCTGTGGAGTTGTCATGTAAAAAGACACCCTTTTGTGCATGTGAGAGGAGAGGTTGTTTTTCCAAGGGCACAGGATGCTTTTACTCAATCAGGGCTGTAGAACTTGCAAAATAAATTGTATATAGCAGGTTCTTTAATCAAACATCTATGACTGCTGAATTAAAACATTAGCTAATGGAATTAGCTCTGAGATTTGAAATTCTTTTCTCTTTGTTATACAACCCAGGAGACCATTCTTTTTTTAATTCCTCCCCAATGTATGAAATCACTGTAGTGTCCTTTACACTGCTTCAGGAATTACGAAGGCTGGAGAAATACTTTTCTTGGGTAATAAACTCGTAGCTGGCCTGAATTTTTCCCCTTCTACACTAAAAACACAGTCAGACTGCTCTCCTTGTCCAGCAATGACCAGTGCACAGCTCTGACCAAAACCCTGTTGTTTCAGCTGATTTTGAAAGATGTCTTTTAAGAACAAGGTAAACTCCAAGGAAACACTCTCCTCTGAGTCTGATGTGATTGCACAATTACAGACATCATAGCTTCTAGGCTTTGATCCAGAAAAATACGTAAGTGTCTGACTTCCAGGGGGCTTTTCATACACTTAGTGTTAGTTGCTTACACACTTTGTTGCGCAGAAGCCTGAGCACAATGTGTTAGAAATAATGATTTTTCTCTGAAAATATGCAAAAAGCATTCAGGAGACATTAAGTTTAGTGTTCAAGTGTTGAATAATCTAAGAGGTTATGCTATAGTATAATAAAATCAGAAAGAAAAAAAAAAAAAAGCAAAGACTTCCTGGCAACACTCTGAAATATATTAAGCAATTCTAGAAAGGTACCAGAATTTATTTCATAGTTATAGAATGGATTTTATAGCTACACAGAATTTTCCATCACTGAAAACCTCAAAGGACTTTATAAACCAGGACTGAATTTTATCTCCTGGTTATAGGATACATACAGCTGCTGTCTTCAAAACTCTGATCCAATTTCTTACAAGCATCTCTTTGGAACAAAAGTCAGTCACTGTTTTTGCAAAGTATCATCTGAAGTATCATGTGAAGGTCCAGTGAGGTCCCCTCCCATCCTCTGGCCTAATCTTCCTACCTGCATATTACTTTCTACATGTTTCCTTCTTAGCTAGTGAAATAAAGGAAACCTGATCAAATTTCAAAGGGTGAAATGTATAAATAAGAATAAAATTAGGATTGATTGCGGTAGACTCAGACTTTATCCAGAGAGGTTAGTGGTATTAGTTTTAAAAATCAGTGAAGTAATAATGATTAAGAACTCTTGCCAAATAAAATCTTACAGTGAAATTAAACATTTCCACTGAAATTGGAAAATAACATATTCATATCTAGTACCTCAATTCTGAAAACAATATCATATAAACTTCAGTGGTTCCAGTTTTAAAGGTGACCCATTCTTATGTTACTATAATTTTTTTAGGCAAAAGTTATTTCCACAGTAGCCCTGCCTCTGTGGGCAGAGAGATTTGTACTTTTATAATGGCTAAAGTGCAAGTACAGCTTTGTCAGGACAATGTAATTACATCAAACACAGACTTGATCCAGCCTAATGATGAAAAAACTACACTACTGAAATGCACATTCCTTTCCTCCTGGGAAATCTAAAACCCACTGAGGTGTTGCTGCAGGTAAATATGTCTTAGAGGCTTTTCTGTTTCATTGTTCGCCCACCTATTTGCCATTACTGAAGAAGGATGTCATGAGAGAATTTAAAGCATTTTTTGGACACTGGGCAACACAGACCGGTCTGATTTTATTTTTCTGAAGTTACTTGGCACTATGGATCTCTAAATAAATATAAATTCATTCACAATCAAACAGGCAAGAAAGAAATGACAAGGGTTTTGACAGTGCTCAAAATACTTTGAGGTATTTTTAGCATATTTCTGAGTCGTATTAGCTTAACCTGTAATAGAATATAAATGAGCCCATATGGCAGAGATGTAATTATGTTCCATGTGAGAAATCCCTGTGGTAGGTTTGGGGGAAAAAACCCACTACATGTGCCTTCTGGAGGGCACGATTTACACATGATTACCTACTCATTTGCATTGAGAAGAATATGAAGTAACACAATGCTAACAACACAGTAATGAAAAGGGCAAGCAAAGACTCCAGATCCCTGGGGGTGCTGATCCCTCTGACTGACATCCAGTTAGGAGCAGGGAATTCGTCCCTTTAGGGAGTACATTTTATGAAGCAATCTTTGATTATGTGGGCACAGTAATCACGAGTCTTAATTATTATTACTGTGAGAGAATGGGCTACAAATCTCATGGGAATGTCTCTGTCACTGATACTTTGCTGGCGAATGCTGAAAATTAGTGTTTTCCCAAGGATCATTTTCATTCCAACCTGATATTTAGCTGAAGTTTCTTTGACTACTAGTCATGAAACATTAAATATAGATTAGAGGCAGAGAGATGTTGAAAGTTAAAATTCACCGGAGGTGCACACCCGTGCACTTGAGAGACAGCCCCAAATGTTGTCCAGATGTTGTAGCAACAAGGCTGAGGGTTCCCAAGCTGCAGCACAGCCACAACAGAGGAGAAAGTGGATGTTTAGCATTCCACTGGCCTTCTGTTTAGTTTACTTGTAGCGTATTAATTTAGCAGAAAGTCCTAACAGCCTGTTAGCAGTAGATGTTACCAAGTGTACACTATCCTGAAAGAATGAAGAAATTCTTTTATAGCAATAAAGGGAGCAACTCAAAGCATGTAATTGATTTTCCACATTTTCAAACTGTGATAAGACTAAGCTTTAGCAGCAGAAACATATGTTTGCAGTTTCGTCAATGTTCTTCAATGAATTGAAAAAAATAGGAACCTATAACTTACTGGTTAGATCGTTAACATGCACTGGGCATTTCGGTGGCTATTGAACCATTTGCCAAGAGCATGTCATCTTCTAAACAGACTCAGAGGTAGCAGGGATTGCTTTTTGCCACAGGACATGTTTTTGTGATTATATAAAATCATTTTTTTCCATTAGGAACACCACAGAAGAACATCAAGGCTTTTTTAACTAGCTATTGTCACGTTTGTGTGCTGTCCTTCCTTACATCCTTTTCAGTCCGGAGGGGCAGAGCAGCAGCCGGGCAGGGCTCATGTCTCTGCTCATCCCTGCAGCATTCCCAACTAACTACTGCACACTGCAGCTTCTGACAGCCAGGCTGCTGCCCCCAGTCTTCACACCAGTAGTTAGGGTGCTCTCTGGGCCTCCCCATGAACATCCCTGATGATGCCCACCAGAAGAACTCAGAGCAGAACCATCCAAACAAGTCTTCAGAAAGGTTTTTGGGTTCTCCTGACACCAGAAAGAAGACAGCACAGAGTGTAAGAGCCAACCTAAAAGAGGTCACCTACTAAGGCCTGGAAAACAGGTCACCTACCTGTCCTCAGAAATTTTTCCATTTCAGACTTCTTCCCATCTTTCATTATGAGAAACCTCAGGTGCTTAGCAGTTTCATTGTAAAAAGAGAGGACACATCCTCAGAATAATCTATTTATCAGGATATACAAGGGAGATACAGAAAATTTGAGTCCTATTCCTACTCTGTTTGCCTTAAGTTTTGGGTCCACATATCTGCTCTAAGTCCACTTGGCATGCTAAGCCTGAATTGCATTTCAATGAATACTTGTGAAGAGTGATACAGGCTGTGATGGTGACACTCATTGGCTCCCACTAGAGAACAGCAAAGTTTCCAGTAACTGAGGTAGTTGTGGTAGAGAAAAGAACAGAGGTTCGTGTCCCCACATGTCATTTGCCTCAATTCTTGTGTTGGAAGACTTGCCAAAGTGAGAAGGAAACAGCTTGGAGGGATGCCTGCCCACAGCCAGGAGGGAAGAGGGTGTTTGCAGCATGGGGGTAAGGAAATCATCTTCTGGCATGGTGAGGAGTTGGCAAGGCTGACTGAGAATCAAACAGGGCAACAGTAGGGCAGGGGGGAAAAAAGCCCTCAAAGACTAGAAGCAAGCTCATTCATGTTTGCTCCCTTAGGACAGCACAGAGCATCCCCCACAGAAGATGACTTCATAGCTTTGACACTAGGTGAGCAAGCTACAGAGAATAGGAAATGGGGATGCAAGACCCTTTAAACTGAAGTCTAAAGGTTTGAATTTGGGAGACAATGGGAGTATCTATCTGAGTTTGTCACCATCTCATTACCACTGGGTTTCAGGTAGCAGCAGATGATGGTCTTGTATGGCTTTCTCATGGGCAAACATGGGCAGCAGAGATCACCATCTGAATGAGGCAGATGCTGTGGTTATGGCCTGGAGATGGAGGAAGGGGACAGTAGAGGCAAAGAGTCTCTCTGGGCCTCCACAGGAGGGATGGTTCTTCTGGGCCAGGGGCACCCACTGCTGTACACCACTGTGGGTGATGCATTTGGAGTGCCATGCCCTTCTACCACAAAGAGGGTTTTTAGAGCACCTGAAGTGTGTTGAATGGCTGAGTGACATGCTTGCTGCTCCCTCTGCCAAAGGAACCACCATATTTATACAGCCACAAGGCTTTTCTTCTACAAAGCAATAAAACCATAAGGGCAAAATACAGGTCAACTCACCCTCTTATTTCGTATGTCAGCATGGAAGAAACAGAAAACCAAACAAAATCCCCAGTGGTTGCTCAGTCCCATCCCTCCTCTATACGTGCCTCCTCCTTTTCAAAAGCTGTGCACAGGGAAAAGAAGAAGGAACGTGGTTGCCTTCCCAGGGGCTTAGTGGAGCTGTTTGCAGTGACCTCCACAGGCCCTGCTGTTTACATGGATACATTATCAGTGACTGCACACACCGGCTCTGCTCCAGATCATTGCAAATACTTGTGCAAGGTGAAAAGAAATACCATGGGCCGTGCAAGGCTCCTGTTATGGAGATGATGGGAATTGAGGGTACTCAGCTACAAATATAACCAAACCCTTCTCAGCTATTTCTGGTTTCTACTCTCAATTTGCACTTAAGAACGCCAAACAAACAGAGCTCTCAAGCAACGACAGACAGCAGCTTTATTTTGACTGCTTCCTAGCCTACTTTTTTTGGTTTGTTTTGTTGTAGTTTGGAATATAATTTTTTAAAAAGAGAAAGAAAAAGGGGAAAAGGTACAGGAACCATGTGTGCTTTCCTGCAAATGCTGCTCATGTAATTCTCTTTGAAGTGTGCAGCAAAACTCCTTTGTAGGTTAATGAGAACAGGATCAGGCCCTCCACAGTGAACTTGTGCTGAGAGCAGATAAGATCTTGAATCATTCAGAGCCAAGCATGTTATTTGTGCAACATGGGCAGGCTGAGTCAATCTCTGAATATTTTTAATGGGTGTCAACATGAAGTGTTAATTCCACAAGTAATGTTGTTTTGCAGTTTGCCTGTGCCTGCTCTCCAGGCTGCCTTCACAAATGGTGCACATCCTCTTGCTGGCTGAGACAGAAAAACTATTTCCAGAACTGCTGCAGGAAAACAACACTTCTGAAAAAGTATAAAATGGGACTTTTACAAAGAAATGGAAAACCAAATTATAGTAGGAATACCTGCTAGACATTCAGATTGTCAGCACACATAGAAGTAAAAGTTCCCCATTTCAAACAGAGATTATTACTTTTTTTTCTTTAAGGACCCTAAAATCAAAACAAGCATTTCGTAACTGACCATTTTTGAGAAACTAACCTCTTTTTTTACAAAACAGAGGACTGAGGTACTGAAGTCTCAGATGCTTAGATAACGTCTGCCCCTGGATAGTACCTATATAACCTTGGTAAATAGGATCAGAAAAACATTGAAAACATTTTGAATTTCTGATGAAACTAACTAAGCACTGTGAACAACTTTTGGATGAGAAATCTTTATTCTTGACTTTTCCTTTTTCTGTTCCCAGGATCTCCATGCACTTCCTAATGCATCTTGAAGCCAAGATGAAATTACAGCCCTCATGAGGCCAACAGGAGGTTCACAATTGCCTGTTGCCTTCAACAGAGCTGGGATTTTACTCTTACTGTAAAGATATCTTAAGAAACACTGGGCCCAGCTGCCCACTTCTATGGAAATAGTCAGCTGGAAACATAGCAAAGCTTACCACACAATTTCCTTTCCATTTTCCCCTGTAGGGAGATTTTTAATCTTGGAGTGGAAAACAGGATCCAGGGAAACCTGTGGAAGCCTTGTGGTTGCCATCTAGAGAGAACTGGCTCTGGCTGGGCTCCTTGCCTTGCCCTGGTCCCCATCCCACCATCACCTCAGCCCCAGCTTTGCAGCCTACTCTGCTTCTCCCTCTTCCATGATGCAACAAAGAGGGTGTGTCTTGTCGGGATTCCGAAACACCCAGACAAGCTGTTTCCCTGCCTCCATCTTCCGTGACTCTGGGGCATGTGCTAGAGGACCTGCCCATGGTTTCTGCATGCTCTGGAGAGCCATCCCCTTCCCACATCTGAGTTATGGTGGTCTTCAGCTACCTTTGGGAAAAGAGGCACAAATCCTGCACTGCCACAAGTTCCCAGTTCATCATCTCAAACCTGGCTTGTGCAGACAACCATCTCCTACTGCCTCCCCCCTTGGCAGTCCCTCCTCCTCCTCCTGCCTCCCTGACCTTTCCTTGCCTGCACATCACAGCTCACTGCCTACCCAGGCCCTGATTTCCATCTCTCTCCCCCGTGCCCTCGCACCTGGACACAACACAACACCAAGGACTCCAGGCTTAGCAGTGCTCAGCACAGCACTCCCCATCTGCTGTCATATGTGGGCTGAGAACTGGTATGCTTCACCACTCCAGAACTGCAAATCTTTGTGTCAGGAAGTGGAGATGGCGCTCAGACACAACGTTAAGTCATCCCAGTTGCAACTCCTTACTGGAATTGGTCAGAATCCATTTTCTTACAACTGAGCACCATTTGCTTCTGTTAGTTTTGTTAACAGTGAAGTACCCAATCCTACAAAATGCTAAACCTTTGAGCAGGTTGCAAAATTTTCTTTCACTTCCCTCAGAATTAGAATAGCTATTTTCTTAATTAAGAAGTAAATAAATAAACTACTTACAGTCTTTTAAGAGACAGCTTCATGCTAAGAAGAGACTAATTACCCTCCCCATTCACAGAAAATAAAAGCAAAGCTTTCACCATTATAGAAAACTAAGTACTGAGAAGTTAACAAGAGCCATAGCAAAATCTGACTTTGTGATGAGCTGGTTTTCCTGCAATTTTTCATTTATATAAATATTTTGAGAAACCCACCTTGAGGTTTTGTGTTGGCTTATTATTTCCTCTTTAGATGCAGTTGTAAATGACTAGGCTATAGATGAAACACTCATTTTTCTGAAGGCAATCATAATGGTGTGCTGCAGCCTTTTCTTCTCAATTTCACATAGAGTGAATTTACCACAATGCGCAGTAATATTTTAATTTGAACAACTGGAAAATTCTTACCTGCCCACTCTGTCCTGTTAGTATTAACTCAAGATCAGCTCCTTTGGGATAATCTTTGTGCCTGTATTTAACAGTGAAATGTCATGAATAAAGAAGCTGTCAAATGCCTTGAGAGCAAGTCTCTTCTCTGTCTGGACAGCAATGATTTTGTGATGAATGTGATGAACACTGCACAGTCAGTTCTCAACAATAAATGGGGATCTGACAAAGTTCTACTCTGACAATGGTTGGAGCAAGGAAACTTCCAGAGTAGTTACCTGAGAGTAACAGGCAAGAGAGCAGTAGAACAGGAGCCACAGTAGGTTGGCTGGGGATGTTGTAATGGCACATACTGCCTGTAACTTTCCTCCATCAAATGCAGGGATTAAGAGCAGCCAGGATAGTCTCCACCCTAGGTAGGTGGGGAAAAAGCAAAAGAGCCAGCACACTGCTTGGGCAGCCAGGAAAATGAGCCAATTCAGCACAGTCTCAGCAGTACTGCTGCCAGTGGGGCATCCAGATATGGAGTTTGCAGGAAAAGGCCAACACTTCTTCTGAGTGAGAGTGACAGACCAGTACCCAGTGGAGCTACAGGCATTGAACCAGGGGTGGGCAAGGTGCCAGGTGGGGATTGGCATCTTCCTCTGTTGCTCAAATGCACTGCACAGTCCTGTGGCTGGCAGTCCTGCTTCCAACTGCTGTAGTGTTCTGAGCCTGGTAGTGGAGCTCAAACAAGATACCAGTAACAAAGCAATAGTACTCAACCTGAACAAGAAAACATGACAAGTCATAGAGCATCATTGAGCCATACTTTTAGTCTCAGGTAAACACAGCCAGTGAGACTAGCACTGAGTCACGGGATGTAAAACAGTTATATGGGATCTGAATTACACAAGTATGGAACAAAAGAGCATCAAGACATCCCACCTGCAAGATACAGGACATTTTCATTTTTCTTGTGGTCGTTGTCATTAAGCTACCCCATAAATATTTCTAACTATGTGGTGCAGCAAGTAATTAGTATTAGCCATGATATACTAGAACTAGACAAAAATACCCTTCTCTCTCACCCAAGGGGATCCTGGTGATACCATAAGGAGGATGAATTCCACCTACTGTGCTGCACTTTTGACATAGGGTAGCATTCTATGTTAGCCTAGGATAAAACCTTATTAAATGCTGCAGACATTTATGATGTATAATAATGCAACCATCCAAATGACAGCTAATTGCAAATAAAAGTCTATCACTTCAGCACTTCTGAAGAAGTTATTTCTAAGACAACCCATCAAAAATACTTTACATGGTGGCTGACAGAAGCCTCCCAATGCAGTATGTTTACATCAATTTAATGGTTAAGGTGTTGTTTTCACCTTAGTGAAGCTAAATCATGCCCAATACTTTTCATACATTGCAACAAAGCCTTAGGATACAGGTAAAAGGCAAGGCTTGTAAGGGTCTCACTTCATAAGAGGTCAGTAGCTGAATGTGCGTCTGGGTCTTCATTAAGTGTTGTCTGAGTAGAAAACTAGAGTTTATTTACCCAACCTCAAGATAAGCAACTTAATGCTGCTGATTTGAATGCAAACAAAGGCAAGACCTCATGTCTGGAAGACTCTCTGATGTGGTTACACTGGAAGTTTAGAATAAACACAAGTTGGGATCTGAAACACAGTTGTCATGGCCTACAAATTCAGCATGTTTAAAAGTATTTAAATTTTTTTAAAGCATTGTCTACAACTGAACTAACAAAGCTGTATTGCTTTTATCTGGAAGGTGTTACACTTGCAATTACATATTGATTATTAAGGTCTATTTTGCTAATTCACTGAAATCTCTCTCATATGACAGAAATTACATTTGCTTCTCCATTTAGTGACCTCAAATGACAAAAGGTGCAGAATGAATTTAAGCTGGCAGGTAAATGAAATTATGCCTTTCCTTTTTTCTTGCACGACTTATCTAGTCTGCTTTAACACCATCAGTGGGTGGTGATGGTGTTTAACACCATTCACAAATGAATATGGGGCTCATAATGCTTGCACTGTGTCCAGGACCTAATCCTGGCATGCTTAGTTTGTCCTTAAGAAGCTATTTCACATCTTAAAATGCCTGTAGACTTCTAAAAACTAAACTGTGAAAACCAAGGCCTCAGCTGTAAGACAATTCTTGCTTCCTAAACCTGCTAACCCATTTTTAAATTATGGTACTGCTATTTCAGAATTGATCAGGAGCTTCAGAACAACGCATTTCTCTTTTATGCTGTAAAAACAGAAACAGCAAAGGGGTCAGTCCAAAGCAAGAAAAACAAAGTTCTCCTTCTCCAAATGAGCATGTAACATTGCCTAAGCCTTACAGCTCAACTGATGAACAACAGAGGCAAGAGACTTACAAATATGAAAAACTCTCACAGCTATGGATGCAAGACCAACCCTCTCTTCTAACGGGACCCAGCAGATTACCAACTTGCATTTTTGAATCAACATTTGAATTCAGAATCCATATGATCCATTGACTCCAAGTTTGCACAACACACAGAACAATGATGCTCTGGGTCCAGCAATGCAAACAGCAACCAACAAAATCTAGGAAAATTAAAAGGGGGGGTGAGGCTGATATTCAGAACTGATTTTGCACAGTATTGCCAGTTGTGTAGTGCTGTCATTGGAAACATCTGTCAAATAAAATGCAATTTCAGTGCCTGAGCACTAGAGGGTAAATTAATGATAAAAACAGAGCTGTGCCTCAGTTCCCTTATTTGGATAGGTAAGCATTTAAACTCTTTACTTAGCTCCTCTTCATCTGTCTTGAGTTTTGCTCGCTGAAGCTCTTTCCAAGGCCAAGCAGCACTGGGATGGAAGAGTTACATCACACAAATGCAAACTTCTTGCAAGAATACTCTCAATAATTTTAAAGCATGTGTAATGCCAAACCCATGATTACTTTCTCTGGTCAGCTTCAGGGTGCACACCTTTTCAAAAGGACTACAGTGTCAATCTGGAAGTTGTTTCTTGTGACTGGCACTGGCAAAAGACTGATGAGATACTAGCCCATAGCCTATTTTGAAAAACACTCATCCTGTAAATAAACAGCAGTCTCTTCTCATACCCAATTATCATCCCTTTAAATACTACTTTTTTTTAAAAGTGCAAAGGGATGGCAGCAGAAGGGTGAGGATCATCCAAAGGGGAGAATTGAGCCCCACTAGATTTCAGTCTTTCCCTCTACTGAAAGAAACCAAAACCAAACACAACACAAACACACACAAATATGTGCATATACCAGACATTTTGGGCATTACTATATGAACAAACCAGAAATCCTTCTCCTTCCCAATAGGATTTGTTATGGAAACAGCATATAATTTCATTCCAATACCACAAATTTGCCACTACATTAAAGAGCATTACTGTTACTGAAGGATGAACAGTAAACCAACATCCCCAGCTCTTCAGGCTACAGCCCTCTTCAGGGGAATGGTGATTCTGAGTGTCCCTTCATTTTAGAGTATAAATATATCCCATGAGAGAAAGCAAAGCTGCTGAGTATGGAATGCCTCAACAAGAACTTTAGCCAAAAAACTTTGTTATACCAGTTTTGTTCTTCTATTAACCTTGTCAGGGACAAGAGAAGTGGGCAAAACTGCTTCTTTGTATTCTGATACTTTCTCTTGTAACCATGGCACATCAATTACCCAGACTATGTTGTAAAAACCCCCATCTAAACCCCCTGGAGCAACGGACAGATTTTTTTTTAACAGTAAACCATTACTGATGCCCCATGCAAAAGACATCTTTGTATCATATTAATAAAGCATCTGAAATACCATTATGTGTTGAGAAATAAAATATAAAAAGATGGATGAGCCACACAGCACCACAGCATTCTGTGATGACTGTGACCTTTGCAAATTACTGCCCTGTGAAGGGTCACAAAAATTAGCAAACAAAAAGCAGGGGGTGCTCTTTCAACAGATTTATGAACATATTGTGCTCTCTAGTACACTTATTAAAATAACCAAGATTGGACATGGAGGTTCAGCTCTGAAAAAAAAAAAAATCCAGAAAACTGAAGGGGATCCATATCTGCTGCAAATAATGAACTGTAAATACTGACATTTTACTTACTGTACAAAAAATTCCATTATTCATTTCTGAGAAGTATTTTTAAAAATTGGTCTTCATATCCCTACTATGAATACATCATCTCTGTTACAAATAAATGTATTCTCCCATGCATAAATAAATCACATTGTTGCAAGAAAACAAATCAGCCAAACGGCTGAAATGTAATTATACAGTGAGAACAAGAATTCCATTGCAACTGAAAGTGAATGGCTCGCACTTCAGGTCATAGCAGAGTGCTGACCAGCACAATTCTAAATGCTGAACTACACCCTCCAAAAAGGAGGAAAAAAGAACCTTGAGAAAAATGTCCAAATATCTGAGAAAGCAGGAATTATGTTTATGTAGAATGAATTTTAAAACAATGAGAAAATCCTGCCCCCTTGTCTCACCTTAGAGAAATTCTGTTAAGCTTCCCTCACTTCTCTATGGCTGTTTATGCATCATGATTTGAAAAAAGTAAACAAGCCAAAAATCATTTGTATTTGCCTCCAGATCTACAGAATGAAATGCTTTACTAGCTCATTAACACTAAAAATAAAAAATCAAGTTTGATAATTAACCAGTCTTTCCTAATAAACCCACACCTACTGAATGGCACTTCAAACAATTAATTACAGAAAAAAAAGAGAGGGAAAAAAAATGTATTGTGTTAAAAGGTTAAAGAATATGCATACTTTCCATAAAGCTGAAATGCTTCCATGAACATTTAACTCTGGATTAACCAAACATTCCAAATTCAGGAAAATAAAACTATTTTACTCATTAAAACATTCAGACAATATTGCGACATAGTTTGAGAGTCATTTTAAGCACTGAGATTTTTTTTTGTTTTAATAGGAAAAGGAGAAGAAAGGCTAAGTTGAGAGAACCCTTTTCTGCAACAACAACAAAAAAAAAAACCACAAAAAACCAAACCAAAAACAAAATCCAAAGAAACCCCACCAAACCCACCAAAAAAGAACTGGTGAGCTTCTTTCTTCTCCTGCCATACAGCAGATCTCTTCTTGCATTTCACACCACCGACCATACCCTGTCAGAGATCTTGAACAGTTTACATTACTTCTTTTGAAGGATTAATCTAGACCAGCCCAGAGATAAAAACCAAAACGTACAATGAATTCCTACACTGAATTCGTGAACTCAACATAAGAAAAGAAAAAAGGAATCCCACATATCTTGTAGTATATACACTGCTTTCACACAGTATGAGTTGGAGGAATACGTAAAGGGACAAGATAGTTTTGTACAAAACCTCAATTTATTTCAGAGAAATTAAAAATATGGTATTTAATATATATAAATTTCTATTCCTCTATAAATATAGATGATCTTGTGATAATGAACAGAAATAAATGCATACCAAATTAAAATAATTTTCCATTTCAGGGTATGGTAGCCATAGATAATGTTTATGAACCTAAATACAGGCATTTGTAATATAAAAAAAAGTTTAAAACAATACAGTCGGGAGAGAAGCATTCTGCTGTTTTTCATACAGAGGTCTACATATTCAAATGCATCTGTTGAAAGTTACAATTTTCTCTTTAACTTTTTTAATGTATTAGAAGCACAATCCCACACACCCAGGAGCATACAAGGTAGTAGATACACTGCACACATGGTATCTTATCCTTGCACTATGCAATATTATTTCTGTACTGAAAAAAGAGGGGAAAAAAGACAGCAGAGGTTCTTTCAGGTCTCACATCTCACCAGAGTGCTTAAGCATTCTGGTTTTGTTTTCCTTTCCATTGTTTTTACTACTGGCAAAAATCATCACACCCTCATAATGTGTAATGAATTAAATCGCAATGAATCAAAATTCAGAGGAATGGCAATGGCTCCAGTGTTTCCGATATGAAGAGCCGGGGTATGAATATAACTAGGGAGCAGGGGGGAAACAAACAAAAGGCCCGAACTGAATGCTACGTTTTATTCCGATGAAGCTCTTTTCACTGAGCCCGTATTTCCTGATCCTGCTGACTCCAGCCGGCAGCAGCCCGGCGGGGAGGGAACGCGGCAGGCGGCGGTAGGAGCACTCGCGGGGCGCCCCTGGACTGGAGAGCGGACTTAGAAAAAAACCACAGCAACAGGAGGGACTTTCGGTGTATTGCTGTCGCCATCCATCTCCCGAGCCATCGGAGGTGCTACAGGTGCAGGCGGTGCTGAACCCAAACTCCTACACCGAACCGGGCCACCTCCTCCCGAGCCATGCGCGGCATGGCCAGACCCCGTAACCCCAGTCGCGGACGGGCGGCGGCCGCCCCAGCCCCGGGCACTGTGAGGGGCTCTCCCTCCACAGAGAGGCCGGCCCACCCCGAGCAGGGCTGTTGTTTGTACCCCAGAAAGGCGTACCGGGGCCGGGACTCGGTGCAGCGCCGTCCCTGCGCCACGGCCGGGCGGTTTTCCGTCCGCCCCGTACGGGGCCGGGCAGGGGTCCGTGCTCCCCACACGGGGCCGGGGCCGGGGCGGGAAGCGGCGCTCCTCCCCATCCCCACCTCCACGCTACCGCGGGCGGGCCGCGGCCGGGACCGGGACCGGGACCGGGACCCAGCCCCAGCCCGGGGCAGGAGGCGCCCCCGGCCGCAGCCCCGCTCCGGGCCCTGCCGCTCATGCAGCTGAAATTCCAAGCAAAGCCATTACAAAACCTGTGTGGGGGAGAAGAAGGGGATTTGTTTTCGATTCTCTTACCGGCAGCTTTTCCCATCCTGCCCTACGAAATAAAAATCCAAAGACTTTTTTTCTTTAAATAAAAAAAAAAGGGGAGGGGAAGCGAGGAAGTAAAATCCGCAAACGGGTTAGAAGTGTCCTAAATAATTAAAAAAGTGAGGTTTTTTGTAATTTAAATACAAATATACTTACAAAATCTTACAGAGGCTATTTACATCCCTCTCCCCCAACCTGACAGTGCGTTCAGCTCCTACAGGAGACAGCCTGAGCGGCGCGGGGAGGGCAGAGCCCGGAGATCCCAGGCACTGGGGTCCCCCCAGCTCGTCCTCCGCTCCCCACCGCCTGCGGAAGCCACTCGCAGTCCCAAAAAATTTGCCCAGGCTGGATAAGGAGCTGCTTCCCGAGGCAGAGCCTCAGTCCTCTGCCTACCCGCATCTCCCTAGCCTAGCAAGCAGGGGTCTCAGACGGTGGTCTCGCCCTGTTTGCTGTTGGTGAGCCTGGTGTAAAACTTCCTCCAGGAGTTCAGGGTTTTCCCAGACCAGATCCAGAAGCCCGAGGTGATGCCCACGATCAAGGTCATGAGATACTTGATCATGAAGACCGTGAAGTCGGGGCTCATGGGCGGGTGGTGGCCGCTGTGATTGTTGGGGCAGGGAATGGCATAGCTCTTACAGCTCTGCGTGACCCAGCTCCTCTCCCACTGTTCCCTAAAAGCTTGCTCGTAAAAATAGCAGGCAATGACGATGGTGGCCGGCACCGTGTAGAGGACGCTGAAGATGCCTATCCTCACCATGAGCTTCTCCAGCTTTTCTGTCTTGGTGCCGTCATGCTTCATGATGGTCCGGATCCTGAAGAGGGACACAAAGCCAGCGAGCAGGAAAGAGGTACCGATGAACAGGTAGACGAACAAGGGGGCCAGCACAAAGCCCCTCAGGGCATCCACGTTGTTGATGCCCACAAAGCAGACGCCACTGAGGACGTCCCCATCCACTTGTCCCAGGGCAAGGATGGTGATGGTCTTGATGGCCGGCACGGCCCAGGCGGCCAGATGAAAGTACTGGGAGTTGGCCTCAATGGCCTCATGGCCCCATTTCATGCCAGCAGCAAGGAACCAGGTAAGGGAGAGGATGACCCACCAGATGGAGCTGGCCATGCCAAAGAAATAGAGCATCATGAAGAGGATGGTGCAGCCCTCCCGCTTCGTGCCCTGCGCCACGGTGCGGGAACCGTCCTCGGCAAAGCGCTCGTTGCAGACCACCCTCTCCTCCAGGAGGAAGCCGGCGATGTAGGCCACGGCCACCGCCGTGTAGCAGCCTGAGAGGAAGATGATGGGCCGCTCGGGGTAGCTGAATCGCTTCATGTCCACCAAGTAGGTGAGGACGGTGAAGAGGGTGGAGGCACAGCAGAGCACGGACCAGATGCCGATCCAGGTGCGGGAGAAGCGCAGCTCCTCGGGCCCGAAGTACATGAGCCCATAGAGGCGGCCGGGCTCGCAGGGTGCCCCGCAGTCCTTCTCTCCAAGAAGCGGTAGTTCAGGTAGGAGGGCACCTTCAGCGCCCGCGGGCAGGTGAAGCGCCCGCGGGGCTCGCCGGGTCCCGGGCCCCCGGGCCCGCCGCCGGCGCCCCCGCGGTGCGGGTTGCTGGTCCAGCTCTCGGGGCGCAGGGCGGGCGTGGGGGTGCCGCGCTCAGAGGCGTTCTGCCCCACGCAGAGCTCGCCGGCCCCGTGCACCGGGAACTTTTCGCAGCGCAGCGTGTCGGGCCACTGGAAGCCGAACTTGTTCATGAGGGCCTCGCAGCCCTGGCGGGCCCGCTCGCAGAGAGAGCGGCAGGGCGGCAGGGCCTGCTCCAGCACGGTGCACACGGGCGCGTACATGGAGCAGAGGAAGAACTTGAGCTCGGCCGAGCACTGCACCTTCACCAGCGGGTAGAACTGGTGCACCTCCAGCCCCGCGTCCTCCTGGTTGGTGTGGCCCAGCAGGTTGGGCATGATGGTCTGGTTGTAGGCGATGTCAGTGCAGAGAGGGATGGAGATGGGCTGGCAGTAGCCGTGGTCAGGGATGGAGATACCCCGCTCGCCGTTTGTACTGCGACGCCGGCAGCTGCCCCCCGGCCGGCGGCAGCGCCGCCGCCCACAGCAGCACCAGCAGCAGCGGCAGCCCCGGGCACCGGCCGCTGCCAACTTCCCCGCCGCCGGTCACCGCCGGCCCGCGCCGCTCGGCCATGCTCAGTCGGTGCCGCCTGCCCTGCCGGGCTCCCGCCGCCCCGCCGCCGCCGCCGCCGCCGCCGCCGCCGCCGCTGCTCCTCCCGGCCCGAACTTGCGACTCATGAAGGGAGCGGCGGGCAAGGACGGGGCAGTCCCGGCCGCCGCTCACGCGGCCGCGGAGCGCAGCGCGCACCTCTGCCCGCACCGGCGGCAGCGTCCGCCGCGCCTCCGACTACCGCCGCCGCCGCCGCCTCCGCCGCCGCCGCCTGACCATTTGTGCCGGCCCCTCGAGCCCGCGCCCCTCGCCTCGCCGCGCCGCGCTCCCTCCGACCGGTTTCCAGGCGCCCCGCAGTCTGCCTTCACCGGAGGGAGGAGCCTTGAAACCGACGCCGAACTTTCCTGCGTAAGGGACCGTCTCCCAACGCCTCACCCGGGGGCGGGCGCAGGCGGGCGCGGGGCTGCCCCGCGCCGCGCACAAAGGCGGCGGGGGCGGCGCTGGGGAAGGGGCCCCGCGGCGGGGGGGCACCGGGGGGACGGGGCTGTGCCGTGCCGGTCGGCAGCGCGCCGGCCCCGGCTGTTCCGGGCGTGTTTTTGGATTCCCCGGTGGTGACGATTGTTGAAGCCCTTGAGCGGCGCACCCGGACTGGGCCGGGGCCCATCGGCCTCGGTGCCCCCGCCGTGCAAGCAGCCGGGCTAATCCCGGGCGGGGAAGTCGATGTTTGGCACATGGCAAAGGCCAGGGTTGGAGGAGGCATCCGCGCCACTGCCAGGACTGTGCTTCGGGGAGCAGTGCGCAGTCGGGGGCATCTCTGCAGGTCTGAAATGTGGGAGACACACTGCGGTCACTTGGGGCGCGGGCAGGAGCCGCGGCAGCGTGAATGCACAGACCGCGATGTGGCACATCGCATACACGGTGATGTTCGAGTGGCTAAAACTCGCCTCTCCCCAGTGACACTTTAAGTAGCTTGCTACCAAGCTACTGCCAGTGTGTTATCTGCGCCTTCCTCCCATCGTGTCCACAGCAGCAGCCCGACATACGAATATAATCCCAATAGGGCTGTCCCGTTTCCCTTCCTCCCTCTGCTCAGTGGGCAACTATTCCAGTGTAACTCAAGTCGAATGCTGTGTGACTTGCAATACTTCCCGTCAGGTTTTTGAAATTCTTGCTATATTATGGGGAGGGGGTGAATGGGCATACAAGTGACCGCTAGCAGTGGCTATTTTTGCATGCCTGAAGCCCCATTGCACAAACAGAATGGAGGTCCTGTTGGCTCTCCCGAAATGCATAGTCCAGAAAAACGATGAAGGCTGAATGGGGGATTTACTGTACTCACTGGAATTGAATAAGAATAATACAGGGTGCTCCTGGAGAGGAGAAGAACCCTGCCCTGTTCTCCAGACATTCAGTAATTAAGGCTCTCTGTCGTGTGTGCAAATGTTCTCATATTTGTCCGAAGGTTAATTCTGCCGTTCTGAGCTGAGCCAGGCATGGAACTTCTCCCATCAGCTGTCTTCCTTCTCTGCAGCATGCTCCCACCCTTTCCGCCTTACATGTTAATTGAGCTCCAAAACTCCATTAGCAGTAAGACAACTCCAGCATTTCTTTCTAGCTGTCAGAGGTGGCAGGGGAAAGACATCCATATTTCTTGGATAGCTACAGATAAAATTTGGACCATGCTATTTAGGCCACTTACTTTCTCCCAGCAGTACTGTCCCACATTCAAACTAATTAATAGCAAAATCTATGCTGTGTAACGACTGTAGAAGTGGGATCATGTTTAGAAATTGCACATCCTTAAAAATGTTCATTGCTGATGTCCTCGTTTACTGAGGTTTATTGAGTTCTGTCAAGAACTCTCTTCTCAGAGGACCATAGTTCAAAAATGGTATGCACAAACACCTTTTTCCATCTTCTGTTGAAAAGTCTGATTCCTTGAATATTGTATTTATAGTTTTGAGCTACAGGTTTTTCTCTTCAGATCTACATCAGTGATTAAAATTATTAACTTCTTTCTAGCACAATACCTATTTATATTCAGCCCTAAATAGCAGTATTGTTTCTCTGTTCATCCTAAAAAGACTGAACACTGGATCTTTAGATCGGAACAAGTACTATACATACTCTTTCTCACAGAAAATGAATGTGAATTTTTGACTATCTTGGGAAGCCTCCTTGTCTTTCTGCCTGTCCTTCAGACCTGGGGACATATCACACAATCCAGGAGAGGTAATTAAGATGACTTAAGTGCATCATCAGTTGGTTGAAATTCTACCTACTGGGGTCTGCATTTGAAATATTAAGGAAACACTTCTCAAACTGAAAAACACCGTCTCTAATAACCTAGCAGATTGTTCTAGGAGAAAGACCAGTGTCTACAGGAAAGGTTTGTACATGTATGTAATAGATTTTTTCAGACCAACTAGTACAGAAGGAAAACCAGACACATTTCTGGATTAACAAGCTCTTTTTTGTTGTTGTTCTGAAGCAGTAACTATCTAAATGCAGTAATTAGCTAAAAGCTAAATGCAGCTTGAGAAAAACTACTTCAAGTTCAGCTGTATCAGTAGGACCAGCTCAGAAAGAAAAAGTGGAAATGGGATGCAGGTCATATTGTGGGGAAAAGAACCAGGGTTGGGAGCTGGTAAGTTCAGAAAAGTTCCTAGGACTTGCTAATTTTAACTGTTTAATGATTTTTCACATAACAATCCTGTGTGGAAAGAATCTTCCCAGAAGCACTTGTCCTACATTTCAAACACCCCAAACCACAAAACTCATCATTAGAGCATAATCCTCTGTGGCCCAAAACACCAGATCAGTTTAAACCGTGCCTGAGCAAGAAATGCAAGATGTGTTGATGCCCATCCACTACTGCAGCAATGAACACCCCCTGCTATCAAATCACTGGTCTGACATTTGATGTTCTAGGGCAGCACTTCATCCACTGCACAGCTGCGTTCCTTGTAGTTCTAGTGCTGAAAATGAGCACTCAGCTCCAGCATGAACTCCCAAAGGCCATCTTCATAGACCAAACAAACCACTGTGCTGTTTGTGAGGGAGTTTTTCTCACAAACAGGCATTCTCTCTCTCCTTTCAGACCTGATCCTTAAGGGAAACTAGAGAACTTGTCCCACAGAAGTGCACATGGGAACTGGGTTTCCTAACACTGTCCAAAGCTGTGGACTCAGTAGAGATTCTGGTCTGAGAGTACATTATAATCATCTTCTGCTTCCACATGCAGCAGAAGAACTACTGCTACTCTCCTACTTACCCCTCTCCAAATCAAGAGACTGTAAGGTACTTGCCTCTTCTTCTTGTTTAGCTAATAAATGCCATTTTCTCCCATCATTAACATCATCAATGTCCTCTCTATTCTAAAGCTATCATCTTCTTCCTTTCAGAGCTGGCTTAATTAATAAATTTCTTAACAAATGGTAAGCATTTGCTCTTAACTGAAAGGTGATTCTAACCCACAGAAAAGTGTGACCAAAAGTCTGTCTTACTTTTCCACCTATATGTCTTGGTCTAACAAAATACACTACTTCTTCATGCAACCCCAGTACTGTACATCATACCCACAGGAGACTATTCATGTGTGTCTGCCTTGTTTAATGATTGCTTAGGTGTCCACCATAGGTGGCAGTTGGAGAGAGGAGACTGGACAGGATGCCACCTTTGCTCAGGTCAATATGACAGTAATCATGTTTTTATCAAGATACACAGTGCATTTCTTAAAGCACAGACACTCTTCCCCCTTGCCATGGAAAGATAATCTTCCATTCTAAAAGAAAGAAAAACTTGGGCATTAAATAATAATAAAAAGGATTTTCAGCTTTTACTTCAAAACAATATGCTGATGATACTTGGTATAGTAGCCATTAGGAGAAATTAGGACTCTGGCAGGTAGGCAGAATATGAGATTTGTCCTCTTACACTCTTTGTGTACCAATACTATCCTTAGAGTGCTGGTTTGTGCTCGCTTTACTTGTTATGGGAGATGGGGGATTGTCTGAAAAAACCCGAAGTTATGTAAATCTTTAATTTTGGAAAGAAACAAAGCAAAAAGTCGTCACAGTATTTTCTTGTTTTCCTCTGTGTGACTGGCAGAAATAGGATAGAGTGAATGCTTCCATTCCGCAGAACTTAAGGAAAACTTGTTTTCCTAGAGGAAATTATTCAGCTTTATCTCACAGACCTATGTTACATGCAGAGAATCCAAATATAAGCACAAATGTGTATGTAGTAAGGCTAGTGAGCACCCAAATGAATAAAATATAAACCCAGATGATAACATAAGTGTATGTTTGCCCACCAAATTAAAGCACATAAATAATAAGGTTTTTAGTTGATTCAAGGTTTCATTATTTAGATGTCAAATAAGGGGTTAAAAGTAAGATCATCATAATTCAGTGGGATAATTTAAAAGTTGATTTTTTTCTCATGTTGAGCATGCAATTTGGCTGATAAGAACAGTTAATATTTTTTGTGTACAGAGCAATTAGTTCTGTATGGAAAGAAAGGATTTTTGAGATTTGGGTGGAGAGAGGGATTAAAATATGTAATCTGTAATGGGCAACAATGTGTATACTAAATTAATGAAGTTTCTTGGGAATTTCCAAATGAGACAGTACAGGTTCATGTCTCAGGTGGGTCTCATTTCAGCTCTGAGTACTGGCAGTACACGTCACATCCAAGTCCTCCCAATGCACAGACAGGGATACTTGCTGAAGAATCAGTACAAAATTGCAAATGCAGTGAAATGAAGGAGAGAGGATTACAGTGTCATACATTCCAAACTGTAAGATGAGATAAGGTACACCCTTACATTGCCATATTGAAACTACCATATATTTTGGGAGATAAAATCCTTAATCAAGATAATACACACTTCTAAAGTAAGGTGTTTGACCCTAGAAGTTGCCACTGAGGTCTACAAACCAAAATTCTGAAGAGAAAGTACCTGGACAAGACTCCCAAGCAGCTTTTACAGTTGCATGCTAAGATATTTTTCGGTTTGCAACATGCCAATGACATAGCCATCTGCCCCAGGGCCATGGGCATAGCGTCTCACAGACCTATTCTTGCCAGAAGAAAAAAAATCCTTAAAATTTAAAAGCCTACCTTGGACATTTCTTGGAACATCTAGAAGACTCTTGGAAGTATGCCTGTGCTGACAAAAATAACAAACGTGCAGTGATTGGCAAAGAAAATCAGTAGGAGCTGAACACAAACCTTAGGGATGGTGCAGTCAGCAGCCAGAATACTTTCTGCAGCAAAGGGTCTCAAGGCTGTACAGCCAAGTGCTCAGAAAGTCACCTCAGTGCAGAGGTAGTTATTACTAACAAGCATTTGACAAGATACCAAGTAATTCTCTGACCATCAAGTGGCCCAGGTCAGCTTACCCTCAAATTCATCCCATGTGTCTTTATATATGCCTTTAATTAATTGGCTGTATTAGTTTGCAATTGTCAATTTAGGTTAAAAATTGTACTTTTATTTGTATTTGGGTGTTGTGGGAACAAGGGAAATAAAGTTTATTCCTCCTGAGTGATAGCTATTATAACATGAATGTTCTACCAGGTAGCATGGGCTAGGTATAAAGAGCAATTTTTGGCCAGCATTGGTGTAAGTCAGCCCCCCATTACAAGGATTTTATATGTTTTAAAGAGGCATGAGGAGAAGCAGTATGCACAGTCAAAGCAGACTACAAAGAGTCTCTTCCTCCCAATACCCACAGCATTTTTTCCTTAATGCTGTTTATTCAAGATAGATGGAGTATGTGGAGATTTGATTTGGTTTTCTTTCCTGTTCAGAAGAAATGTAGATGATCCCTTGCAAATTAAAGCCGCATGTTGCCTGCCTTCCTTGACATGTTCTGTGCTGGGGTGAGAGGCGCAGGGGCTGCAGCCCGGCTGCTGCTGCCAGAAGTTTTCCGGAGAACAAGAAAAAGTCACAACTCTTAAAAGGGCAATTGCAGATCACAGCTCATTTTGTTCAGAGAATGCGAACATTTTTACTCTCTTTTTATTTCCCTTTCTTGAGCAAGTTCTTCTACAGTTACATACAGTGCCTGAAAACACAGACTCTCTCTTGTTCTTCAAACACAGAGAGGCTGATTTAAGGGCCTAAGATGGCAATCCTTACTCCCAGGAGTAGACCCGCTGATTTCACAGATGCAGGGGAAAGGAGTAGCGCTTCATAAGGCTGTGATGCAAGGAGAAATTATGTGATGAGCTCTTACTTCTGGCCTCACGCTACTCTTGCTGTGCTTCAAGTACATTCCTTTTCAAGAAATGACTCCCCATTTCCACTGATGTAAATTAGATTCAGATCATATTTGCTGCATTACTATTTCAAGATACACAGATTGAAAAGGTGTGTGTGTGTGTGAGGTGGGGAGATAGACTGGAGGAAAGTTGTTTTTCTATGTCTTTTAGGTGTGTGTGTATTTTCCATTAATGTTATTTAGAGAGTGAGCAGGATGAGATCAGAGCAGGAGTAATTCTCAGACTGCATCTGCCTTTTTCAATGGAATGTAGCTTGGTACATGTTAAAGGACAATCTTGACTTTCCCTTTAGAAGAAATCTTTTGGGCTTTTGGTTTTCTTTGTAAAGATAGCTTTAAATATTTAACCAGTGTAAACAGAGGCAGAATGCCCAGCAAGACTGAAAGGAATGTGCCACAAGGATCTGCTTGTAAGCGCTTCTACCCCAAATACATTCTTCATCATACAGGAGGGGTCAGCTGTATTTTGAAAGAAACTGGTTTTGGAAATTTTAGGCTGTTTGTGTGAAAGGAATTGTTTTAAGGATAGACAGGAGTAGTGTTCTAGACCTTCCTCCAATTCTGCAGCTGACTTTTCTAGTTAGCATTTTCCCTACTCTTTGACCCTGGCTGCACAGCAACTGCTCAACACTGCAGCACCCTGATATCCCATGTGGGCCCCAGATAAACCATCTTTAGCCTGATCCTACAGTCTTCAATGAGGAGAAAAAGGAGCACTGCATAAAAATCTTGAAGTTCACACTAGGGAATGTTACCTTCAGGATGATGAAATTTAATTTCCTATTGTCACAGGTAGTCATTCTGTATTGCTCAAGTAGCAACCACCACATTTAGCCCAACTGCAAATTAGTCAAGTCTCTCCTTCCCTAGTATCTCTGTCAGAACATTAACCTATCCCATGACAGTGGGTGCATCTGGACTCTGCTTCTGGACCTTGTGAAGTCTGTTTTTATGGGTGACTAAAAAGATTGCATCATTTTTACTGGATTTGGACTTATCTATGGAAATCCACACATTTGCCATCTCCAGAGATGATTATTGTAATTCTTTATACTTTCATATGGTATTGCTGACATTAAGAAAAGTATCTGAGGGTTCCCAGCACTGAAGACCAGGAGGACAAGCCACATCACCTCAGTGTCCCAGGTCTTCTGTTCCCCTCAGCTGTCCATGTGCTGAATACAGAAGCTATAAAAGTTTGCTTCCTTATCTTAAAGTGTCATACCAGCCTGATCCCAGTCATGTCAGGGATGGCTGGTCTCTGCAGCCACAGCTCACTACAACTGTATCCCACTGCAGCAACACCTCAGCCTCAAGCCTGCTCAGCAGGAATGAACCCATATCCAGGAGACACAGCTACTGCTACATCTGGCTGACTGAATCTGTAACATCCAGAAGATTTTGTCATGCTTATGTACTTCTGTATTTTCAGATGTATTTTCCCACTTCGACTCTCAGTGGTAGTCACACCACTGGAAACAAGGTTCAATCATGCCTCTCCTTACATATTCTACCTGGAAAGTGAGAGAGACAAAGACTTCATGATTATTCTTCAATTTTCAGAGCTCTTTAATTCATGAGGAAGGACATGCATAAAAATATGAACACTGAATAGAAAGCATTAGGAAAGGATGGAAAGGGAAAAGACGGGATATCTAACTTCTGGCTCTTACGTGTTGTTATCAGTTAATGTTGAAATCATTCTTAAAACTCAGGAAGTACTTTGCTGATGGTGATTTTTTTGGACATTGCTCCTCTACCATTTATTATAGCTAGACAGATATAGTCTAGCTATTAGGATAACTATTAGTTAGTTAGTATTTCTGCAAAGCCATTACCTTTTAAATTTCTGTTTATACACTTTTTTACAATTATATAGCTTCTTCTTTGAATACATCATGACTTTTTAAAAATGCAGACTGATTTAAATATTTACTTAAAAGTCTTCACTGTACCTACACTTACATTCTTCCAGGCACATACGTGATGGCAATTCAGAGTTAGAAGTCTGGATCCTCCTTTTAGCAGAGAAGGGCTAGGAGCAGTTCATCCTAAACTTCATCCACACCACTGCCATAGCAAGCAAAAGCATTCACCAAACTGCTTTGGGAGGCACTTTTCCCTCCTTTTCACAAATAGTATATTTGTGACTTCATAGTGGCAGCTGGCCTGCCATAGAAATTAGGCTGCCATGAAACCACAGCCTTGAACTCACATCTCTGGGATATGTCAGTTAGCATCACTTGAACATTAAAAAAATGTGACAGAGCTGTGTTCCCACATACTGTGTTCAGTAGCAGGAGGCTTAAAGATGCTTCAAATCATAGCAAGCCTAATTGTGAGCCAGTGTTGCACTCTGAGTACCAAGGACAGGCACTAATTCGTTTTTGCCATGTCTGCTGTGCCATTTCTATTACTTTTTTTTTTTTTTTAATTTACAATGCATAGCACTAGGGATATGGGACTTAAAGGCTTGTCTTATTTGGGGAAAAAGAATGCCAATATCAAACTAATCCCTTATGTAGACACTCTTATTTCAGTTTAAAAGTGCCTTTCATGGCATTAGCAAGTTGATTCCTTGCTGACATGAGCTTAATCAATATGAGGCACTTAGCCTGATAGAAATTTGTCTCCATTATGGGGTTGCACCAATTTTCCTATGTGCCTTTGAGAAACCATTAAGTTAAATCAGTTGTTTCTTCAAATTGGCAAGTTCTCACTCATTGAAGATTTGCAGTACAACAGTGTGGCCAGCTGAAAAATGAAATCACTTCAGTAAAATGTAAAGAACCCTTTGCCTTTGTACGGTGCTACCCATTAGAGCTCTGAAAGCTGCAAATATCAATAAACTTAGAGCAGCTTTGCATCTGTGTTCTTAATCCTTGTTTTCTAAATGCAGGAACTTAAATGTGGAGAAATGAAATGCATTTCCAAGGTCAAAAAAAGAGTATGTGGTAAAGTGGTTTCAGAAACAGACCAGTGACTTTGAATATCCCTGGTCCCAGCATCCTTTAGACACCTTATATGTAAGAAGTGCTGGTACCTGTGCTTTCTGGTAATCAGCCCTTTAGAATCAGATTTCCAGGGTTGGACAATGTATGCCAGAATAACAAGTCTGTAGCCTCTCATTTGAGTTTTGTAAATAAAAAACTGACTTCTTCTTGAATGAAGATCTGCCCTTGTAATTTTATCACCACCTTACTAAATATTTATTCCTAGTGGTATCCTCCTTTAGCTATAAACATAGACATTCTAATCTCAAATTCTGAGGCAAAAAGGATAATCTACCACTTGTTATGGCTACACCAAATATATTTTTTCAAAGGATAAACATTTAAAATCTTACACTGCAAGCAGAGCTTTTTAGGCTGGGAAGAGGACCACAATGACAGTATTGATGCAGTACTAACACCCATTTCTGGAAAAGTGGTTGTGGTCCAAACAACCACTCTGTCTGCTCTGTGTTAAAACAAGGATATTAGTTTGAAGCCCTGTAAGTGATTGGTCTGGTCACAAACAAAACCACACATTAGCTCTGTTGGAAAAAATATGACAATGTCAGGTCAGATGAGCTTGAATCAATCTCCTCAGATCAAGCTGAGGTTCAGATGGAGCAAGTAATGCTATGGTATGACTGACTGAAAGGTAACTGCATGTAAAATAGACCACAGCTAGTGTTTTCACCATGGAGTGCTTGCTCACTCTGTTGTTGAGTGATGCTACTAAAAGTTACTGAAACTTGAAACACAGTGAAAATGCTTTTTAAAGCCTGAAAAACAATTTCCATCCTTTCCTCATGTATCTCAGATTTATACCCTGAATTCTATTATGTGGAATTCAGTTATACCAGTGATTTGCCAAAAGCGTGGATACTTACAACATGTTAAGCTACAAAGACCTTAGTTGTGCAGTACAAATGCTGTCTACAATTAAGGCAATTAAAAATAGAAGCTTGAGGCAGAAGCACTTTAAAAATATTTGCAGACGTATCAAAAGTCTTTCTGTGCCCCTATTCCCAGAGTACCTGGGCACCTCAGCACCTCAAAATCTCTAATGTGCTTGTTCTAAAAGATAAAAGTACTGCTTTGTCTTTGTTTTGGAGGGGGAAATCTAAGGCAGAGAGAGATTAAAATGACCTGTTCAAAGTCAGGTAAGAAGTCTGATAGGAAAGGGAATTTAACCTAAAACTGGCATGCACATTCTTTTTTCCTGAGGCCAATTTTTCCTCCCTGGAAAGCTCTGGGGGGCTGTGAATCACAGTTTTAAGTCCCATGAGGGAGGTGGTCCTACACCTTACCTACTCCTGTTGTTTCTCCCATAGCAGCACCTCCACTGCAGGGCAGTGGAGAGAAGCAGAGCGATGTGCTAGCCCAGCTGAAAGCTTACCAGCAAAGCCCACTGTAGCTCCAGTTGCTGCAATTCCCTTCTCCAGCCCTTGGCATGGCTGCAGGGGTGCTAGTGCCAGCAGAGGGGAAAGGGAAGGAAGATGTGAGCTGAAACACGGGAGAGGACGGAATGGTTCCTGTCAGCAACAGCCCAGCTTTAATAGGCATGAAGCAATCGTGAAACTGCAGCTCGAACTGCACCTTTCCAAAGAAAATTTAATCACTAGTTGTTCTGACTTGAAATAAAAAATCTAGTCGTAGCTGGACCAGCCTCTGAGGTGGCAAAGATGGGGAGAAATCCCTGTTGTTTTGTTCCTTCCAGTACTGCAAAGGGAAATTGAGGGGCCTGGGAGTAGAAAAGACCTTGAGTCACCTTGATGGTGACTCATTCCCTGAACAGAGGGGCAGCAGGACTTGACGCCATCATTTAACACCTCCCCCCTGCTATGTATGGCAGGACTGTTGACAACAGATTTGTCAACATCGAAGTGTTAGTCCATGACCAAGCTATCACCTTAAACTCTCTCATAGCAGCATACAAGCTTCTTAATATCTATTCTCTTATCTGTAAAGCAATCAAGATGACAGATGAATGTTCTGACTAAGCATGTTCGTATTTTTGTATTTACTTAATTTGCTTCATTGCCAGTTTTCTCTCCCTGCCTCCCTTTTATGCTCTAACTAATGTCTCTCTCAGCATGCCATTGTCAATTTAAATCACACATCAGACCATGCAAGCAGCTCACACGTTATCAGCTGATATGAAAAGGGAAACTCCAAGTACAGTGGTGCAAAGCAGTCTTCCCGTCTCTACCAGTGTGGCTTGCAGAGCACCATTTTTGAAGGGGCTGTACCCCTCTGCTGCTGTGAGGAGACAGCTGCCTGGCCTTGAAAAACTCTGGAGTGGGCATATGGACTTAATTTAATTAACCAGATAACCTGTGCTACATCTACTGTGAGTGGATCTCCCAGTGCCACTACTCACACTGTAGAGCAGCTCTCTTCATGGGAGAAGAAGGAGCCCTTGGTAAAGATGAAATGGTGCAAGAGGAGACACAAACTCTGCCTCTTTTATGTTGTGGGTAGGAGAGTCCTAACTACTTCTCAACAAGCCTAACCAATGAAGTTGAGAACATGCCACTGTCAATGGGTATTTGTCATATCGTGCAGCAAATACTCAATGAATACATAAATTTAAAAAAGGCCTCGATAAAAGAAATCTGACCAGAGGCAGATGGTCAACAGTGATGACCACCAACCTGAAAACTCAGGTGTAGGCTGAGAATTTGAATCCTCAGGATTCAAATCTGCACTACATTGCAAAATATTTGGAGTAACTATTGGACAAGAACTTAGATATAGAATTGTTCAATTAAAAACAAGGTTGAAAACCCCCAAAATTTTAAGTTTGCTGATTAGTGTTGAGTGGTTATTTATCTCAAGCCAGTCAGAGAAGATTTGGCTGGGATTTGAAGTGGAAGTTTCATAGATACACAGCCTTTAGCTTGTGTCCAGATATTTTACCTCCTCTTCCTTTGGCCTGTGTATAGACAGTGGCACTTGGGCTGCTTCTGACTGCACACGAAAATGAGATTTCCTTCAGCATGTACTTTGCTTTTAAAAGGATTTTCTCCCACTTTTTCCCATTTTTCTAGACCTCAACAGTCCAAGAGACTCATATGATCTTTTAGAAGCAATAAGTCAAACCATGGGGAGGGTTATTTACTACAGCACTTGTGAGGACTGCTTTTTGACTGAGGTACTACACGTGACACCTAAAATCAGCAAGAATATCTTGCAGAAGTACCTACCAGCCTAATCCACAAATTCTCTCTGCATGTACATAGTCATTATTGCACTGCTTTTGTTTTTTCTTTTAAAATTCTCTTTCTCTCTTTTCTTAAAGCAGGAAAGAACTAAGGCACTCACAATCTCATGCTAACAACTTTTAGCCCAAGGAACATAATCTGCCTTTATATTTTATCAAGATAAATTCCAGACATAATTTGTTTTCCCAGACCCAGCTCTTGGCCTGTATTTCTCACAAGTGGATAATCACCCCAAAAAAATAAATAAAAATGTCACCCTACCAAATTAATATCTGACATTGCTCATAGCTGACATTTTTCAGAGACCCCTTTTGCATCTGCAGGAGACAGCCATTCCTTTCTCTCTGCTGCTCCCTGACCAATTCTATGTTGCCCATGTAGCATCTGCCTCTGAGTTCGTCATGCATAGTTTTCTCATGTTGCTGTAGACTAATGATAAAGAAATTGGGAGTGTGAACATTCCCATTTTGGAACCAGAATCTATCCTATCTTATAACAAGAGTCATTATAATACAGGCTGTCAGTGTCCACGATTACAGCTTATTTCCATGCCATGCTGGAGGAGAAGAGAGATCTGAAGTTGAAGGTCAGAGTCTTTAAACAATGAAGAAATGTCTCCTGCACGTACTTGGTTTATAATTGTCCAGGATAGAGCTGCTTTTATGAGGTTTGTTGTCATAGTAGAGTTCCCAAGAAAAACAGGGGTGTTTTATTTTGGTTGGTTGGTTGGATTTTTTTGTCCTGGCATCTGTCTACTGTCAGTGGACACCCACAGCTGTAGCCAGGAGTATGCCTTCACTTCTGGCCTCTGATGTGAACAGCTTTTGCTCTGGCCCTGGGGAGCTGTTGGGCAGACAAAGCAGTAGGGAGCAGGCAGCACACCAGGTAATAAAATGTCCAGTTTCCATTCTGATGTATGGGAAATTTTAAAAGCTTTGATGTCTGAAGGCATATGCACTCCAGCAGAGAAAACTTCACATCTCATCTCTCCCTAGCCAAGAGTAGATCTTTTCTATTATCTCACAAGGAGCCTGATAACACAACACATAAAAGTTGGAGCTATCACCATATCAGATCATGAACCAGCTTTCCTGAATGTTGTTATTAAGGCAATTCTTAAGCAAGATAATAATTGGTAGTTTAATAAGTCTCTGTAGAAGTATGCTAAGTATACCCGAAATAAGGCTCAATGCAATTAATTTGACTAAACAATTCAGAAGAAAATATATTAATGTGAAAAGTATAATGGAGGAATTACCACATGAATTCTCTAATCACCTAGATTCTAAAACACATAAGGGTATCAGGGACCTGGCAGACACCAGAATCCATAATTTCCACTATCATATGTTTTTGCAGTAGAAAGTAGAATTAAGTAAACACATTCTTTGCTATTTAATTAAAGGAATGTACACTGGTATAGATAATAGTCTTGATAGTGAACCAGAAAGCACAGCTCTGTTAACACACTCAGCTAAGAAAGTGCAACCATTTCCTCCAGGAAATATACTGCGGAACTTGATCCCCTTGATACTGAGCAGGTAGAATATGCTCTCTTACAGAGTCACCCCACATTCATCCAGCAGTGGAGGCAGAATACGTCTTCTCATTTATGCTTCACCTCGCAGTTCTGCTGTGCTCATGCGCAGGCAACAGCTGGAGTTTGAACTGCCCTGGGCAGAAGGTGCCCAATTCTGAGCAGGGGCAGCAGTACCGTGAGACTGAGCATGCCAGAGCTTTGCCATGGTTTGGCTCAGACAGCCCGGCTGTTTTGCTGGATTTGGGCAGTCAGGGAGAGCAAGTAAAAGAAGTCAAGGAGAATTAATAAAAACATGGTGATTATCTGAAAAGCTCTTGAAGTGAGCATCTGCCTGGAGTTGTATGCCCAGGACTGTAGACAGTGGTGCTTCATTTTTTTGTGTGTATGACCACAACACAACTATAGAGTTACAGCCTGTAGAATGCAAAAGCTTTTACAGTTTCATACCCCTGTTTCCTATGTACTTTCTATGAGCAAAGAATGAGCAGATGCCACAGATCAGCAGCTGCACAGTAACCTGTAACCTGTTATGCTCTGGTAGCTAATCTGGACATGCAGTTTCTCCATCCAATTTCAATTAAGGTTAGAACCAGTGGGGAGAAGAGAGAGCAGATAGTGCTGTGAGCATTTTAGCTGTGTACATCCAGTGCCATGCTGGGTTGCTTTTTGGAGCACTGGCAGAAGAAGAGAAGCAGCAGCTATGGAAGTTGGAATGGCAGGAGAGGCAATGTATGCAGCAAGCTCCTATCCAAACAGTTGCTGCTAAATCATGAGGATCCACTGAGCAGATTTGATGACCTATGTTGGCTTTCAGGTTTCATACAACTGCCTGCTGCAACCAAGAATTTTAAATCTGGCTGCATAACATTGCATATTAATGCACATGGGATGGTTTTTGGAAGCTGTCCTCTCCTGTGAAGATGGAAACTTGGGCTTTAGGGACCACTTTGAAGAAATCAGACTTCAAAAAAATAGCATTATTATGACTATATTAGCTGTGCCTACAACTGTGATAAGCTGGCCTTGGTCGAATAATCGTGATGATGTTTTGGGTTTTTTTTAAAAGTACAAAATATATTTGCATCACTGACTTGAAAGGTCCTGGTAGCTATGTTGATTGTTTATTGGTTCTACTTATGTTTGCAAACAAAGAAAAGTGAGGAGAACAGCAAAGTGGTCAGAAGTGGGATAGCTGCAGGAACAGAAAGTATAATGGTTGAGCTGTTGAAAGTTGTCAGTGCAAGTGTCAGCAAAGGGGCCAAAACAGATGTTCATACATAAAGGAACACAAGGAAGTTGCAGGTAAGCAGATAAAGGCAATACCTCTACGAGCTTCAGGGAAAGGAAGATCCTGCTCATCCAGCTAACTACAGAGATCTTAGTCACTGGTGGAAAAAAATAATCCTGAACATATTTACCAACAGATTAAGACCACTTTCAGAGGAAGCAGATGGCCAGAAACTGTGTGACTTCACAGCAGACGCAAGCTTTATTGATCAAATTACAACTCTTGGCAACTGATGGGAGCGGAGTAATAAAAGTGGGTTAAAACTTTTGGAGGAAAACAACTGGCTTGAGTGGATACAATATAGAGTGTGCATATATGGAGTTTCAGGTAACTTTAATTATAAAAGGTGCATGTTGAGACTCCTGTAGTGCAGTAAGAAATGTCAAGCAATTGGCTAAGTCCAAGTCTGATTTAGGAGCAGGGGACATGGAATCACACTCATTTTCAATCCTGAAGAAGAATGTTGCTGTGAGATGCCTTGGAGGGCATAATTTTGAAAGATCTGTAGCAAAGCTTTTCAGTAAATATAAATGGTATGTGATCACTGGCAAATAGGTCTGATTTAATGAAAGCATTTTGTGCCATGTTGGAAAACTGGTTTTGTAGACTTGAACTTAAAACTAGTTCCAAGAAGATGAGATGTCTGCATCTTGGAGAAGGAAGAGTACATACTGCACTGACACGCAACATAAGGGAAGTTACGGAGAAGTGAGAAGTCTAGTCCTCATGTAGTTACATCCACATCAGCATCAGTTAGTTCAGCATCAGTGGTTCAGTAAAGATGAATTAAAACAGTAATGTACCTTAGTCAAAAATGCTGCACAGTAGCTGATGAGATTATGGATCAATAAGGATAATACATCTACAGTCCATATGGGTTTTTTTTCAAATTTATTATTACTTCAGGGACTGAGAACAGCTCCAGTAAATGAGATAAACTTGAGAAAAAGACTGGAGACAGCAGTTAGAAATGGAAAACATTTTAAAATATCAGAGACTGAGTCAGGAAATCAAGGCAAGGGATTGACTTTAATTAAAAAGATTATAATGATACACCAGACCATACCAATACATAGGGAAAAAAAATAAGCATTCAAGGCCTAAAACCTAATATCAAGTTAATGACTAGATACTGCATTAAATTAAGCTTTGTTTAATAGTGTAATAATCCCTGAACAAGAAAGACCAGCAATGGCATAGTGTTCCCCAGATCTGCAAGGACACTCTAGAAAGCCAGAGAAGAAAAGGACCATTTATCTGTTTTGGATTATAATTAAAATGCCTAAGTTTTCTACAGCCCTAAAATTTATCTATCTGGCTACAGAAATAGTCATAAACAATCATCACCACTAAAAACTTGTTCGTTTTTAATGCCCCACAAATCCAGAAGTTTTTTTAAACAAAGCAGTCAGTGCAGATTCACCTATGTATTTAGCACTCGTGCACATACTACACACACATTTGTAGAGTAAGAAGAGAGAACAGATAAATCAAATACACAGAAACTGCAGAAATATGATGTGCTTGCCAAGACTCAGACACAAGTCTTCACAGGAGTCTGTTTGTAAGCCAACTCATATTTGAATAATTGAAATGACATCTAATGGAAACTAAATATATACAATAAATGTGTGTATTCATCTTTATGACAAAAGTATTAATAATAAAAAGGTACAATATTGAGATTGTCTAGGAAAACATCTTGTCCTAGAAAATGTAAGAGCTTTGTGTTCAAAGGATTTAGAAAATAAACTCCCTTTCTGTGGAGCCCTGCCCGTTGGGATTTGGCATAAGAAAGAAAAGAGAATTTCTAAGAAATATCAGGTTTTCTTTGCTGGCGTATTTTTTACTTTGTTCTGAATGGAAACAACTTGAGCTCAAAAGGTAAATTTCATTGACTATAGATTTTACTAAGTGTGAGTTTAGTAGAGAAAGCAAAAGAAAACGAAGGATGTACTAAATATGACTGCATTTTACAACCCCTTTCTTCTTCTTCTTTTGATAAGCACTCAACAGAAGTCTATTCAGTGAAAGCTGCCAATTCTTATTTTTACCATATGTACAGATTGAGGATGTCAGAGGAAATGTGTATGGCAAATTAGGGTGAACTCTGTGGCCTGAATGTTAAATGAGAGGGCAAATTATGCAGGATTTGTCTACCATTTCAGTGCTCTCATTTGTGATGTCTTTGGGCAGGCCACCTTTATAAGACTATCCTGAAGATATTATCATAATGGAATGTTTTGCATAATGGAAAACACAGTCACCTCAGATCTTCTTTTGCATGACAAACCCTTGATTAGAAAAATAATAAGATGGAAATGGAATTTCTGTTTATACAGGCAGGCATCAGAGCCAAGGAGAATGGAAGCTGACCTCAATACACTCACATAGGCAGATGCAAAACCTCTCTCTTTACAGTAAATTTAGCCTGGAAATAGACTGAGAAACAAGCGGGAGTCATATAAAAGTCTTCATACAGTGAAAAGTTCCTTATTCATGAAAAAAGTACCTGTGATATGCAAAGAGTATCACATATTTTCAAATGACTCATAGCTCTTGTGACACTGTAAGGTCCACATTACACCCCTGTGAAAACAAGAATGATTTGATATTTGACAAAATGGTAAACGTTTTAAATTTTCTACTACACATCTGATTCAGCTTTGGCAATTTATAGTCTTTAGGTCCATTGATGTACAGTTAGAAAACGGAACGAATATACTGCCTTAAATCAGGATAGCCAACCATGTACATAATTAGGAGCTGGATTATTATTTTCAGAATTGAATACAGCCATGCTCCCATACTCATCTGAATTAACGCACACATCTGCATATGTGTTTATAGGATTGCTGCTGATGTGCACGTGTCATTAGACACGTAAACCTGCTGGTTTTATTTAGTTAGTCAGTATTAATGACAAAATTTATTCTGCAAACAGAAACATAGAAAAAAGTATTAAAAGTGTGCAATAATTTGGAAGACTGTACCTTCAGGAAAATTGTAAAATCAAAAGGTAGATTTTACTAACTCTTTCCTTCTCACTATCTAAGAACGTAATGTGCTATTACATGACTGGACTTAACATATGTTCAACTTGGAAGACAAGATTATTTCATTAGTGTCAGTGATCCTGGGAGCACAAAACAGTATTGTTCTCTGCCAAGATCATATTGCACACAGGTTTGATGTGGATTTTGGGTGATAAGAATTCCAACACAGCTGGTTTACAGAAGACCCCAGTTAAACTGCTTAAAATGCCTAGTCTAAAATATGGTACCTGTGAAGATAGTGTTGTGATAGTGGGAGTTCTGCATGCTGGGAGAGTGTAAGTGCTAATTACAAATGTGCTCATGCTTATTTCTGTGGCTGCCCCAAATTAAAGAACATTGTTCAATCCTGATATTTGATATAGCCTGAGAAAAGAATCAGTATATTGCTCTGAGGCACCTCATCTCAGTGTGATAAGGATAAAATCTTAGCCTGTCTTTGGTTTTCTGATAGCCATTTCCTCTCTGTTTTCCTCACTGTGATTTGTTGAGATGATCTTAATCTGATCCAAAGGCTCTGAACACCCAGAACTGCCATTAAAAGCAGCAAGGATGGGTGCACCCAGCATCTCTCAGGATCAAGCTTATCATTTTTAGCTTTAAATATCTGTATGATTAGAGTTACATGTGTCAGCTTTAAGATAATGTCATGATTTCATTGTGGTCTAAGATCTTGAAAAAAGAAAGCATGGCTGATCTCTGCACTGTGTCTGTTCATGTTTATTATCTTAACAGTAAACTCACAGCTGATTGCAGTTTGGCCCTTATCAGTTCTTCCTTCTAGCAACATACAAAATCATTTCAGCTTTTTCAGGAACAGATCCATCTTAAGATGCAGCTTTACAGAGAACTGACAGATAATACTAACCTTTATTTTTCAGCAAAAGTAATTTTTGTAAAAAAATGTAAAAAATGACACATAAGTGGCCACAACGTTCAACATACATATATGAACAATGGTTAATGAAATCTTGGAATTCAGCTTTTCAGTGCCTGAAGAAGCAGATTTAATATCTGGGTTTAGTACTGCAGATTTCTTCACCTGGATTAGAGTGAGCTGTAAACAGATCAGTTGATTAGAAGACTAAAAAGATAACCCAATTTAATGGTCATACATAAAATGTCTACCAGAATCCTCCACCTGAATAGCGGTATAGTTACTTTCTTTGAGGAATATTTTGCAATGTATTAGAGAATGAATCTCCCCTTCTTACTCCACAGCAAGAGCATGCCAGCCAGACAACCCCCTGCTAGCAGTCTGAACCCAGAAGTACATGTTCCCAAATGCTGCTTAATTCACCTTCTCTAAAGTGCTAGCAGTAAGTCCTGCACTGAGGCTGCATACATACTCTGTATTTGTTGCCCCATTTTGCTTTCCATTAATCAATTACTGGCTCAAGGCTGCACTTAATCCATTAGGACAATAGTTACATTTGTAAAAAAAAAGAAAACCAAAAATAATTTATAAAAAAATATTCTGAAGTAAGAATCAGAGTTGTAGTAGAGTCTGTTCAGCCCATGCTCTGAGACAGCTAGAGCATGCTCCCGGGATTACTCCCATAAGACAAACCAAAGCCAGACTCTGTAATGACACCACTTGCAAATGCAGCAGTCATTATTTCTACTCTTCCCACTTCCAGTAAGCTCATCCTGAATGCCTTTGAGCCAGCCTCAATTTTGGTGTCTCCTCTATCTAACCCAGTGAGAAACACACAAACAAATCCCGTAAGGAAGGGCAGGAAGTTGTGAGAGCTGTTACGTGGTTATTGTTACTAGGGAAACCACTTCCTTAGTATTCATGTGTTCAGCAGATCTGTCTGGCTGTGTCTTGGACTCCCAGGCAATATTATGAAATAAATGGCAACCAGGAAAATAAACCCAAACCAGCACAAAATACACTGTAAGTGTCTGTGACACTTAAAATTAAAATCTTGTTCTGGCAAATCAAGTCTAAGCAGAAATATCTCCCATAATATGCTTTTATAACAAGGGTGTGCGTGTTTGGAAGAGTATGCTATATTCTATTCCTCTTTTCCTGAACATTAATAATATATCTGTAAAAGCAATCAGTACTGACAGTCTAGAGTTAAAATGCTAAGCCCAAGCAGCTACATTTTTTGGCTGCTGACCTTAGCTCCAATTTCATGAGCAGTATCTTCATCCAAGCAAAGGATGAGTGTAGCTAGTACTTTGCTTTGAAAACCAGATTGTAGTGTTGGGATTAATCTCTAACAACAGACCGTCCATGCTCCTACTTTATGGGACAATTTTTTTTTGTTTGTTGGCTTTTTTAAGATGCAGCTTGTTTCTGTGTTCAGTCACAAAAGCGTGTGACTTACAAAACACTCAGTAGAAGCATCTCAAGCAGCAGCCATGCCTCTTAATGTTCCCTGTATCCCTTTTGGCATAGTTTAAGCAAGCAGCAACTTTCCCAGGATCAGTCAGAAACTGGTGTTGAAAGGGCTCTCAAGAAATCAGCTGTGCTAAGCAGGTTGTGATATACCTGGTTTATACAAAGACGCTCACCACCAGTTCCTTAATTTCCACAGTGACTGGGATTCAATGCATCTCATCCTCCATAGGAATTCCGCAGCTAATTAATTGATTTTGCCTCTTAACCATCTTGCTGAAAATCTCAGCTGAGTGATAAGGCCTGAAGAGGATACACACACCTTCCCTAGAGCACTTCCAGCCTCAGGCTGTCAGTTCCAGTGCTGGCTGCATTGCAAAACCAGCTCAGTGTTACTGCTCTCCCTGATGGACTCCAGGCACAGAGCCGGTTTGCTCATTCACCAGAGGTCTAGGTCTGGCACTTCAGAAAGTTATCGTTCCTGAGGATCTCGATAACCCCAAGCCCAGCCAGAAACAACCATCTCAGTTGGTTTGTTCTTGTTTTGACTGGAATGACTTGCAGTGGGGAGATACGGTGTGCAGCATAACCAAGTATTGCAAAGTTCACTTGCTGCTAGAGAAAGTCTTTTCTAAACAGACATTTCAGAAGACAACATATATGCACAAATGTGACCAGTTACAGGCAAGACTGCAGGAAGGACAGTGGTGCCTGGTCTTCTGAAGAAACGGAGGTGAGGAAAACAGCAGAGAATGAAGTGAAAATACTTTATTATGGAGTAACCCTCTGATACAAAGCGCAAATGATTAACAACTATTTGGGCCTTGCTGAAGCAGGCTCACAAACAGGGTTATGCAAAACTCAACCTATAAATTGAGATAAAAGCTAACACAGCAGATGGATAAAAAAATAAGATCTTTTTGACTACAAAAATCACTAAAGATAAATATCACTAAAGATAAATAAGTGCTTAAAGGTTTGCTTCCTTTTTTTCACAGTTTTATTTCTACATCTTGGGGCTAACTATAGCAAAAATACTCTTGCTTTACAACAGATGAAGCAAAACAGAGAACCAGGACTGCGGGATTTAGAAATATCCCTGCCACGAAGACCTGCAACACAGGACAATGGGAATATCAAGGTACAGAATTAGAGTTCAAATACACATGGGTGGCAGCTCATTTTCTCTCAGCATGTTTGTGTCTTTGCATGATCCCCAGCCTGATCCCTAGTCTACGGTATGATATAGGCTTGTGCTATCCACAGGGTGACCATATAAAACAGATAATTAGAGACCGCTAAGAAGAGACTTTGGCAGTTAGAAATAGCCAGCATAAACCAACAGAAAGATTCTGCTCATAAGTATATTCACTGATGGCACTAAATAAAGGGGCACATGTGAGCTACAGCTGGAAAATACAGGGAACTAGAGTTCATACAGAAAAAAGCTGTTGGAGAAATACAAAAAACTCCCACTGATGTCCCAAATTAAAGATGATCTAATAAATATGAAACTCAGTTCCTGGTTTCTTTCAAGAGCACAGCACTACGTTGCACAGGAAGCAGCTTCTATAGTTCAGATGTCTGGATGTAAAGGACAAGGAGACACTGTCCAAGCCAAGCAGTGTGTCCAGTAGGGCTAGGTACGGAATTTGGCACTGAGGGACAGGCATGCTCTGGTTGGTTTGCTATGGCTCCTCCTGGCCATTTCACCTAGGCTGCTGTCTCATGGGGCAGTAAAAAGGCACCCACCTCCAGCTCAGGATGTACTTTGGTTGGACACTGTTGAGAGCTGGAAGACTACTTAGAGGAGATATTTCTATGGGCTTTCTTTATCCACATATCTTTCCTCAGATAGTGGCCGCCAGGTTTGGGGTTGGAGAACTGGAGAACTTTGCGCTGAGAATTAAGGCCCTTTCGATGAGGCAGGAGACAGCCATGGTGCACACTAAGCCCTGGAAGGTGTTGAGTGCTCTCCACACCCACATGGGCTTGGTGTCTTGAGACCCCCATGCAGTGGGCAGCTCAGTTCTTGGGGGCACTCATGGGAGCATAGCTGCCCTTCTGGGTCTCCATGTGGCAGAGTTACCCCACCCAAGGAAGCTGCCACTTCACTTCCAGAGAAACCTACAGTGACAGAGGAACAGCTAAAAACACACAGTGACACAAGGAGAACCCACATGTGGGGTGGTTCAGAAAAAGTGGCAGCACTGGGAGTGAGGCAGAAAATCTGCTCATTTATCAGATGAGGAGTGCAGGCAGCAGGGCTGGAAACACCTCCTGTGGTTCTCCGAAGCTGTAGATGTTGAGAGGGCAAGGGCCAAACCACCCATCTCGCTTGTGCTTTGAGGTGTGCAAGTTGGAAAAGCAGACAGACACCCCCCTCCCAGCTGAGTTCACACTTTCAGTGGGAGCTTTAATAAGAAGCCAGGTTTGCAGGAGAGAAGAGGATGGGGACCCACAGGGTGGCCGAGATTTACATGTAAAAATCCTCCAACAGGATGCAACATCTCAGTGTGGGTGGAGAGCAAGCAAGTAGTACAGTTTCATTGCTTCATGGCTCAAAATGTCCCCAAGATGTGTACTCATAAGACCTACATTTTGAAGATGAAGACCTGCTTCTGGCCTAGCTCTGCTTTCAGTATTCTGAGGAGCAGTGCACACCAGCTAAGAAGTCCAATAATGGATATTGATAGCTGTGGGCAGCTGTTCGATCCCAGGATGGCTTGCCTGTTAGAGGCTGGGAGGGAAATCAATGCTTATGACAGCACTTTCAGCCAGGAACTGCCCAGAAGTCAAACCTGTCAAAAAGCCATTTACACACTCCAAGTGAAAACAAAGTAGCCGTGGCTTTCAGCAACACTGCTTAGAGATCGTTACATTTTCCACAGATTATAGAGCAAATGAAATGTTTGCCAGAGTAGAATATATGTAAACAACAGCTGTTTGATGAGGGTTTTGGAAGGGGAAGACTGAAGTCACCATTGCTTTAGAGCCTCAGGTGTTGGCAACTGCAGAGCAGTGCTTGCACGGCATCCGCGCTGCCTCTCCAACTATAACTGCCTCCTGTACTGGGCTGGGAGCGGGCAAGAAGTTGGGAAGGGACACAGCCAGGACAGCTGACTCCAACTGACCAAAGGGATATTCCATACCATATGGTGTATGCTCAGCAATAAAAGCCAAGAAAAAGGAGGAGAAGGGGGGGGGGGGCATTTGTCATTAAGGTGTTTGTCTTCCAGAGCAACTGCTAGGCACACTGAAGCCCTGCTTCCTGGGAAGTGTCTGGACACCGATGGGAAGTATCGAATAAATATTTTGTTTTCCTGTGCTTCTGTGCATGAGCTTTGTTTTTGCTTTATTAAACTGTCTTTATCTTGACCCATGAGTTTTTTCCATATAATTTTCTCCCTCCCAGTGCTGATGAGGAGGGCAGTGATAGAGCAGTGTGGTGGGCAACTGGCATCTATTGAATGTCAGCCCACCAGTCCTTTTAACAACCAACATGGGGCACCCTCTTTGCAGTAAAGACTGCGCCTTCACTACACGTAAGGACCAAATTCTGAGCAAGCTCCCATTTCAGTAGGATCAGAATTGGTCCCAACCACTCAATTTTATCTCTCTCATACTCCCATAGTGCCTGGTTTGGAGATGCAGGGAGGCAGCATATTAGGCCCTTACACCCAAAGCATGCTAGGCCTCTTTACACCCAGAGGGAGAATTCAGCAAACCAAGATTAGTGTGCCAGGTGACGCCACAGCAGAAAGCACCCTGAAGACCTGCCTGGATTTTTCCTTACACCAGATGAAATAATCTTCGTTTGTCACTAAGCTGAATAGCATTTAGTCCACTGATGCTTTAAACTTTCACGGAAAGTTTGGAAGTGATGTGATGCAGCATTTGCAAGATCCCACATCCCAGAGGATTGTATCTGAGCTCAGGTATGGGTGCCTTTGTAGCAGGATTCTCAAGGACAAACATCATCCTGAGGCTGCTGCTGCAAATGTTTCAAAGTAGGAGCAGAATGTAACTCTGGAGCATCTGAAAAAACCCACTTTTTTCAATATAAAAATACAAGAAAATATGTGTGCACAATCGTCTCATTCCCCGGAGTGTTATGCATATAATCAAAGGAGAATCACTGTGGACTTTGTGGCATGGAGGAATAGAGTGCTCTTCCTTTATGAATGAAGCACATACAGCTGAGCAAGTACCATTTCCATGGGTAAAGGCAGTAGACTGCTTTTAAGGAGAAAATAAATGGATGGCCTCTTCTCTGTAGCAAAACCAGGGTACACAGATCAGGCTATTCTCACAGTCAGTGTTCAACATTATACTTAAGAGCAGTATTAGACTAAAAAGCACCTAATTTATCTTGAGCTGATTTAAAATGCATCTTGGTGCGTCTCAGCTATTGTCTAATCCTTTTGTTTGAGATGTTCTACATTAGTCAGCCACTTTTGATTCATGTGCTAACAATCCCCCTTAAGGCAGGTAATTCACAGACAATGTTCAGGATGTGTAAAGTGGCACTCCAGTTCCCACAGACAAAAGTCAGTAAACTTTAAATCCCAGAGCCCCTAAACTTATTTTGCATAAATTGCCCTCACAGGAGGGGAGCGGAGATCTGTTTATATGCATCTCCTGTATCAACTTAGAATTCAAATCAAATTTTCAGAACAGTGGGAATGCTGATTAGAGACAAAACACAGCAGAAAGCAAAGGCTGCAACCAATTTTGAGTACAAACAAAACAAAATGTGAATTACTTCACTTTAAGCTCTATATCCTACTTCAGTGTCTTTTCCATTAAAGGTTTCTTAGCACAACAATTAACAGAATGGAGATATATTTCTGTTAAATAATGACCTCCTACAGATGACGGTTTTTTTCCTTTGGTACTGAAGTTAGACATGACAGCATTTACTCCTGTAACGAGAACAGGTTTTAAGCCTAGTAGCTGTTGATTTTGCCAAGACAGCAAATGGGATCTTTATGCTAATGAAAGTTAAGATTTCAATCTTTCCACTATGATGCAGTTTCTGTCCTCAGAAGATCTTGAGATAGTGTGCTGTTTCAAATGATGTAGTACTGAGCATAAAGAAGAGTTTGGATTCCTTTTTCTGAACTGCAGCACTTAGACATTCACATTCCTTTTTTCCCAGAAATGCACATATCTGTATTCATAGCAGACAAAAAACCTGTCATCACCTCAAGGTAAAAAAAAAAACCAAACAACTGTAAAACAGTGGTACCAGTAAAATCTGTAAATATGTTAAAACAGGGCAAAATGTAAATTTCTCCATTGGTAAACCACATAGCTGTGGCAACTTATATAATTAACAAATTAAAAGGCTGTCAAGGTTGATTTCTTGCTTGCATAAGTCATCAACATTCACAAAGTGGAATCTAGACACAGCTCTAATCTGTGTTTAAACTGCTGTGTCTATCTTAGCAAGCCATCCTGGACAAAGTCCTAATGCTACTGAAATCAAGGCAAAGAGACAAAAAAAAACCAAAAAAACCAAAAAAAAAAAAAAAAAAAAAATTTCAGGGTTGCCAGGATTCCGAGTGATTTCAAACCAGACAAAAACCAGACCTCCCCTGCCTAAATGGTAGGATGATCTATTAAGTCATTATTTTCTTAGTGGTAGTCTGAATTTACCAAGTGCCTCCTCCACCCAGTGAAGCTTGTTATCCCCTCTCGGTAGGTTTCATTGCTAATGATGATCAGTAATTCATTCTAACGTGGGAAAATGTTTTCTAGAAGCCCTTCATTCCAAACTGAGAGCATGAACATTGAAATATGGTGTCTAAACTGAAATACTGAAATATCTGGGGATGGCAGTTCGGAGAGTTTCATGACATAAGCCCGTGGAGTCTGAAACCAAAATAGTCAATGATTTCTGGCATCTGCAGTGTCCCATAGCTGCACACACTGGAGAATTGCATTGGCTCCTGGCTCTACGGTGAAAAAACAAAAAATCCCTAAAGTCTCCAGCCCCACAGTCATTGCAATGGAATCTTGTCACTGAGCTGAGAAACCTGAGCTCCTGGCAATCCACAGGTGAAGGAAGTTAACTGAAAGATAAGTCTTTCTCTCCTGATAAATCAATGGGTTTCAAAGCTGCTGAATAACCTGGCTTTGTTGGGAAAAACTTCCAACCAGCTCTAATTAAACAGTCCCAGATTAAGTTAAGAAAAGCCATTTAATTGAAAGAAGGTGCAGGGAGAGCACTGGGATATTTGTTTAAGTGCCAAGGGACACCTCAAAAGAAAGAAGTGTGTGTGCGCTGCTACAACATTTTCTTTATTGGGACAATGATGTATAGAGGTATGAAAAAAAAATCAGTGTGAATTTCTCCATTTTTCCCTTGCATTGCATCCTGCAGTAGGAACAGTGCAGGCTGATCATCTGTTAATCAGCTGTTTAGGTGATTATTACCAGAGAACAGAAAAGATGGTATGTGTGGAAAAGAAATCAGGCAGAGATTGAAGAGAGATTAAACAGCACATTTTCTTTCTCTCTTTGTAGTAAGTGTCCACGTTAAAAATAAAAAATGAACAAAAAAATTCCACCTAAGGCCATTCCTCTAACTCAGGCTCTAGAGATACCTTTAAAAGAACTTGGTTGCATTTTTTTCTCTCTCTGTATTGAAGAAATTAATAAAAGAATCTGCATCTGGAGCAAGTATGAGTTTGATACTGTGTTTTACTGATGACAAACTCCAATTCCATCGTCAGGTATTCACACACCAGTCCAAAGCCCGGTTGCTGCACCAGCTGCTGCATGGATCCACCTGAGGGCAGGTCAGGGATCTAAGGCAGTACAGTAAACAACACTGAAGGTGTTGCACATGAACTGATGGATGTAGCAAAGTGCCTTCAGATGTGCTAAGATGGTGGAACAGGCTGCCCAGAAAAGTTGTGGCTGCTCCATCCCTGGAAATGTTCAAGGAGAGGCTGGATGGGACTTTGAGCCACCTGGTTTAGTGGAAGGTGTCCCTGCCCACGGCCAGGGGATGATCTCTAAGGCCCCTTCCAACGCAGGCATTCTATAATTCTGTGAAACCCTGCAGGTGACAGCGTTTGGATGGCTATGGGAAAGAGGCGAGGTTGGGGTTGGGTCCCCCGTGGCCCCAGGGACGGCGGGATGCCGGCGGGAAGGAGCAGTGCTGAGGGCCGGGCTGCGGCAGCCCGGGACGGCGTGAGGGGAGCGAAGGGCCCGGCTTGCCCTAGCACACCGCACCCACTTTGCCCGACAGCCTGGAACCGTGGGTGGGAGCGGGGAGATCTTTCCCCCTCCCCTCCCCCCTTCACAGCAGTATTTCCTACAACCTTCGGAAAGTATCAGTGAGAAGCCGGACCCTCCCCGATCCCGCCTCTCAGGGCGGCACGGCTGCTCTACCGCGCCAAACCCAGCTGCGGCCGCACCCTGCCCAGCTCGGCATGTAACGCTCCTCCCGCTCCGCAGCGGACACTCCGGAGCTGTTTTTCCCTCACGTTGGCGCCAGAGTTCCCTGTTTCCCAGCGGGCGCAGACACAGCCTGGCCCGTTCCCGGCCCCGTTCCCGGCCCCGTTCCCGGCCCTTCCCGCCCTGCGCGGGCGGTCCCGGCACGTGGGGGCCCCCGGCGCTCTCTCGGCCGCCGGGCGGAACCGGGCACCAGCGGAACGGAGGGTGACGCCGTGGGACTGCCCGTGAACAGCGCTTCGGGCAGCGGCCCTGCCCCGCCACCGGCCCTCCTCCCCACGGCCCCTGAGCCGTCGTGTCCGCGGCGCCTGTGGGGAACGAAAGCCTGTGTGCGTACACAGGGCACCTCGGTGGTGTCAGCACAGCCGGCGCACCTGAATGTGCTCCTTGTTCCTTCCTGGCACTCCCTCCTACCAGACAGATTCCTGCAGTCAAAACATTTCGGTGCGAAGCAGCTCAGCAGCCTGAGTTGCAGGTGCGGGAATCACCAGGCCCAGTGTTTGGAAGGGTGCTGCGGTTTCTCACCATGAAGTTCTTGTAGAACTAACATGGCCCCATGGTGGGAAGGGGCTGGGAGATCCCACCGAGTGAGCCACCGATGGTTTGGTGTTTTTTAGACACAGCACTAACGAGGAGCAGGGGTTAAAGCTGCTTTAGCTCCAGTCTGTCATCAGGCCTTCAGTAAGAGCAGATGTTATTACTGGGCCCTAGCTCCTTTCTTTCCCCAGTTAAACTGGTGACTCCTTCAGCCCACCTGGCACTGCTGCCAAACTGGGGTTTGTTGCAAGCATCCTCTCCCAAAAACTGGGTACTGTTTACTTCAACAGCGCTGTCATAGGGAGCCCTGCCAGCTAACACTGCAGAAACACACTGGGGGTGTTCAAAGCTCTGTTATTATAGGTGGTGAATGTATAGTACAGTTCCTCATATTTAGGGACTTGTAAGGGCTCATCTGAAACCCTCTGAGAATCTCCCCTTTCCTTTGATCAATTAGTTATCCTAAATCTTAACTGCAAGTGCTTGGGGGAAGGATGTCCAAATGTCCCTTTCTCATGTGTGGGTTATAAAACAAAGGCCCAGCTCGCGGTAAGGTGAACATTTTGGAAATTTCTAGAACAAGGGAATTTTCTACAACACCAGAACTTGCTTGTGACCATGTCCTAACTACTGCCAGGTTCATGATCTTGCCCCCAGACTACACATGCATCTGTCTCATGCTCTCTCTCCTGCTTCCTCCACCTCCAGTCCTGGTGCACCAACAGATGTATCCAAGAACCAAAGAGCTTGGAAAAGCGGCTGAAGCTGTGGAGCAGCAAATCCTCATTCTGCCAAACAGAGCTCACTCGCTGCTGCCTCTGGACTGGCAGAAGAGTGGGGTATCTCTAACCACTAAAGGAGCTCTCCCAAAATTACAGGTTCCTGCTATTCCAGGTTAGTCACTCTGCATGCATGAGTGCAAGCTAAACAGCCAGCAGTGAAAACACGTACATTGCCCAGATGCAAACAGGCATTTCTGGAGAGAACCTAGTGGATGTGGAAGACCAGAAGTGCAGCTCTTCCATTATTCACATTCCCACCAAGGAGGCAGTTTTGTTCCAAAATACCCTGCGTGGGGTTGCTGTAGAGTACAACCTTCCGTGCAGGAACTCACTTCTCCTTTGCTGTCTATATAGTGTGTTACAGAAAAAAATTAAGATTATAGAAGAACATCTGAGATGGTCTCTGAAAGTTGTGTTTCCTGATGCAGCTAAGTGGCGGTTCATGTTTACAGTATTTCCCAGTGAATGATGGTACATGCAATTTCTCCTGCTCCACACTGACATGATGCCAGGCATTTGGTCAATTAACAACTCTTCGCAATCCTGTTAGAGCACAACACTCTGGCATGTCTTTGGAGCCTTCTGCACTGTAAAATGTGGCTTGTTTTGAACACAGAAGTTACACTTTGTTGTTGGGAGAAACTGTTCTAAAAAGTATCTTAAATGTTCAGTCTTCACTGAAAACCAGGTGAAATTCTCTCTCAGGTGTTTTTGCCCATGCAAAGTTTTGAAAATAAAAAACTGAATCTGTACTTTGGGTTTTGGGGCATGTTTGTTTTTTTTTTTTCTTCTACAAAAATAGGGATGTTTACATCTGTGTGGTATATTCCAGAGCTGTGTATACAGCTCATTTCTTTGATGCATGAATATCTCTGAGCTCCTCAGGTGAAAGCTGGGGACAAATTTATAATTAGCTGGATTGTAAGATTAACACCTACCCTTGTGACACCTACACTATAGTCCTAATTCCAGTTGAAAAGTGAGGTTGAAATGTTTCTATGATATCATAAATCTCCTTAGGCTTCAAGACTTTACTGGGATATACAGAGCTGCAGTATCTGGTATAGCACTTAGAGCTGTTACGTCTTCTATGTGAATCACCATATGGGTCCTTGAAAAATTAATTTTAAAATGGTTGATTTTAATTTAGCAGTTCTTTCAAGGTAGTACAGCCCCAGCAATCACTACTGGGTCCTTTGGGAAACAAGAGAAAAGGAAAAAAAAAGGAACATTTCTGGAATCACATTCTTTTGCCCAACTCTGTATCAGCTGGCAGAAGCAATAACGAAGGGGCTGCAGGACTGCTCTCAGCTATTATTGTGCCTGGCTCTCTCTCAGCATGAGTCACCGCAGACAATATATAACACCACTCGCAAGGGAAATGAACAGTAAATACTTGGCCCTGGATTTTTTCTTTAAAATCTCTTCAGTTGTTTTTTTTTTTTTCCTCTCTGATTTGTATCCCTTTATCCCCTGGACCATGAGCTATATAAGCCTCTCAAATCTAGTGTCCATAACACCACCCCCCACTGGTAGCAGCAAGCCCTTCCGCTGCTGTAGGGTTTACTTTGCAGAGGTTTACAAGGAGAGGCATTATTGGGTAACTGTATGTGTTAACCCAGTGGCACAGGGTTGCTCCAACACCTTCCCTCTGGTTTTTCTATTCTCGGGGGAGGGGTGGCTGCTGTTCTGGCTAAATGCATCTCTTGCTTTGCTGTAGCAGCCAGGCTAGCTTAGGAAGAAAACCTTGGGGCTAAACAGGCTAGGACTGCAGCCAAGGGGGTCAGGAGACGGTTCTAAGGATTATACTACATAATTAAAGGCTGACTCTGAACATGCTTCCTGGTACCCTGTGTTCAAACATACAAACCTTTTTAGGTAATAATTCTTGGTCCTCATTTGTATCAGAGGGATTTGTAGGTTAAAGTTGCCATACAGGTAGTGAGTCAGGAATACAAATTATTCATCTAGACTATAAAAAGCCAACACCTTCCTAAACCTGCCCTAGCCAGTGAGAACTGGGGGTAAAATATAAATAGATGAACATGCATGTGTTTTCTTAGTTTGTTTTTGTGCAATGCCCTCTGGGTGCAGCTGATGTCATTCTGCAGCAACTTTCTAGACTGAAAAATGAGGATTCTTCTCCTGAAGTGCTCTGCGATCAGAACTGGGCCAGAACATTATTCTACTGGATAAAACCTGAGACACTGAAGACCCACGTTCAAGCTTATATTGTGCTAGCTCCAAGGAAGACCCTTTTATCTTCAAATATTTCTAATCAGCTGGAGCCAAGACTATAATCCAGGCCTTCTATATTCATATTCTAGGCTAGGGCTGCTGCCCCATTAGCCTACACAGTACAAGCACTTGCTCTCCAGCCATGCCCCATCCGAGATCAAAATGACTCCTATAGACTCTTGTGTTTGCTAAAACAGCATATTCTGACATTTCAGGCAAATATTCTAACAAAGTCTATGAAAGCTCTGCATTTATTTAGCATTCATTGTCTAAAAATAGGTCCTAGCAAGAAGTTGTTACCAAAAAAGCAATGGAAAGAAGGAGAAAATACTGAACACACATATTGATAATATATAGTGTGAGCAAGCACTTGCTTATCTAATGCTATGATGCACAAATAGACAAAGAATCAAGGCAGCATATGCTCACTGATTGAAATAAATAATCAAGTATGAATAAGGATAAATCACGCTTCCATATCAAAGTTGTGAAAAATGCATACTGTTTGTTTTGCCTGATTTTCTACCAGAATTACCAGTTTTCTATTTCAAGAGAAGTTGCAATAAGCCAGACTTCATCCTTCATACGATGATATATTTAAATCAGACCTGTTGGGGTTTTTTTTCAGAATACTGGCTTTTCTACTACTTCAGTTAAGTTCCAGTATGCTGTAAAGAGGTGCCTTGTCACATATATAACAAAATGGAAAGAGACATCAAATCATTAACTTACTCTTACAGACAGAAATGCAAAGAATCTTGCCCTGTGTAGTCAGCACTGCCTAGTTTTGATGAAGCTCATGTTTGACTGAATAAGTGCCTAATCTTTTCAACTCATTACTGTCCAGTGCCTGCCTGCTTCCAAGTATTTTCATTCCTTAAAAATCTCTTGTTTACAACCATTTCCTTGTTCGGTTTTTGGAGAACAAAAAGGAAAAGAAAGGCTTTATTCCTTGAGTTAGGTCTAGATCACATACACAAAGGAGAAGAGATTCTGCTACACTTTATTCAATATGATGTTACAAGAAAACAACAGTTACAGCTGACAAACCATTACATCTTTCATAATACAGACAAATTACAAGGTGTAACAAATAATGCGACATTTATTTTACTGTACTGCTTACTATGCTGTTCTTCTGAAGTATATATATTTAATTACATTAACATTGTTTTCATGTACCAGCCCTCCCCTTTTTTATTTGTTAAAAAAAGAACACCTCTCAGTGCACCATACAAAAATCCGCATGGAAGCTGGCAAGCAGGAATTTTGTATGCAGCACCATTGAAATGCATTTTGGGGGATGGGAATTATTAGTGCATCCTTTACTTTTAGATTTTTTGCTTATGTGAAAAATGCAAGGCAGTAACATACAGTCACTCCACCTAAATGCTGGTAGGGGAGAGTATTGTTATGCTCAGTAACGCAACCTGATTCTGGTTATATGGGGTATCTGCATTTTACTCCCCAGTCTGTACAGCCTAAACCTTTTATATAACAAAGATTATATAACCAGTAATATTCACAGATGAATATTTTGTATATGAGCATATCAGAGCATTGACTACACGTTTGGTTGCGTGCACTGACACAGGGGTGTACATAACCCATCAACCCACAGGGTATTTATTTATTTATCTTACCTTCTCTTCCCAGGAGCCTTAAGTGCAGAACCCCTACACACCAAAGAGAAAGCAAAACCCCCTGTGCCTCTGTCTACTGCAGATTGAATTTTCACCGTTGTACTGATGACTTGTCCTAAGCCATGGTTCTGATTAAAAATAAGACTGAGAATTAAAAGGACCCAACTGATCTAGGACACCATACAGTAATGTAATGTCAGAACTATTGGAGTGTCCTGTGTGGGGTGGTACCTGCTGGGTGTGGATTAGAGCTGATCTGAACCCAGCGGGAGAGAGGACTGAGCCATCTCCAGCTGGTTGACTTGTAAAATTAGGTTCTGTGAACTTGAGTTTGTAAGGACTCTCTGTATCATGCAGACCATATCTATCACCATCTTCCCTTCCCCATTCACTTAATATTAGATCCCATAGAGAGTTAGAACATGCCCTCCCTGCTTCTATCTGCCTGCTATACCTGCTGCCCTGTTGCTGCTCTCCTATCTCACAGCAAAGTCACATCCTCTCAAGTATCACCAGGAAAGACCTACTGGGTCTTAACCAAGTGGTAGGAAAATACAAGTGAAGCTGCTGCTTGCTACTGACTGAGCAAGTCCCACGGTTTCTCCAGGGCTGTGCCCCAGAGACTACTGGTCACTGAAGCCAACTTTTGACTGTTGACAATGTGAAACATCACATTCCAGGCACCCACAGCACATCTGGAAGGCTGGGGTACTTCTTGTCTCTTTGAATATTCTTTGGGGAACTGATTTCAGAAGGATGAGAGAAAAAGAGAGAAGCACTACTGATATTTGCTGAAGCTGTCTCAAGAGCATTGATAGGGTTTAAGCAGTCCATTCTGCAACACTGAGAAGAGCTGTGGTGAAAACAGCTGGAGAGGTGGGCAGCTGTCTGGGGGTCCTTACTGATGGGTGTCCATTGGGCTAACCATGCAGGTCAGGGCTCTGCTGGAAGGGGGAAGAGGGAAATAAGGCTGTATTGTCAACTGTCAATTCCCTGGGAAAAGGAACTTCTACTATCTCAAAAAACCTTGATATTTCCCAGCAGATTTCATGTTCCAGAAGATTAATTTGCAGTGCTCATGTGAAAAGCACCATCCTGCTTAGCCTAGGTCGCCTTGGTGGTGGGAGAACATCCCCAGGGCCCAGAGCCTCCATGGGAGAGCAGCAAAACCAAGTCACCACAGGGAATTGGGGTGCCCAGAAAGCAGGTGCAGAAGTTAAGAGACCCTGGTCACTCCTTAATGATCACTAGGTGAGATAACTTCATTACTGCTGAAGATTAAGTTGCTATTTAGAAACCCAGATATTTATGAACTTTCCTTCAGGCAATTAACTGAAAATTTTTGGACCAACTTTATTTCAGTGGTTGCTTAAAAGTGGGAATGGGGCAGAGAGGATGCTCTCAGGTGCACGTGTGTTCACACACATGCACACACATACAAGCAAACACTGTATGTGAGTCACTATGGATAGTAATATGCTAGGCTAGTGGGAACAGTTGGGGAATTACTCTTCTATATTAAACCTTCAGATGGTTAGTTGAGCAGTGTAATTGCTTGCCTTCAAATTTAAGCTGTCAAGTAGAAGCATCTATGAAACTACCCTTATATTCCTAATCAAAATCTTTGTTACATTTTCAAAAATTCTTCAGATTTTGCAGCAAGTTTTTTTTCTAAAAATAGCTAATTTTAATCATCAAACTGCACACAATTTAAGTAGCAAAGATAATGTATAAAAGACTTTTCTCTTACAAAAAAAAAAAAAAAAAGAAACATGAAACCCAAACAAACCACATCTAAGGCAGTTTCAGTGTGTGATAAATTCAAAAGTTCAGTGGTCACTTTTTCCCCAATAAACACAGGGGAAAAATTGTAGTAAGTTCTAAATAGGATTGTGACTGAAAGTGGCTTTCAGATGGCTTTTAGCAGATCCTGAAACAGAGATGTCATTGGGGAAAACTGTCTTTTAATGGCTGTGCAAATATTGAGAATATTTCCACGGTTCAGTTCTTTGAAAGTGTAGACTCCTGTCCTAGGTCATTAAGAGACCTTTTGTAGCTACTTGTTCATTCAAGGATTTGCCTTATTGGGTGTCTTTTTCTTATTAAACACTGCTGGAGTTTAATAAGATGGCAGTAGCACAAATCCTTTCCCCCTTCTTTTAAACACTGAAAGCTAACCAAAGCGTTACCAGACTTCCTTAAAATGTAATCCAATGCATCCAGCAAGCAAAGGATGTGAAAATTATGTGTAAAATAATATTGCCTAGCAAGTGTTTCTGTTCGAGCAGGACTATAACTCAGCAGTGATTTTTGCACCATACCCTGCCGTCTCTGAATGCAAAGCATTGTAAACAGTCAGGGCAGTTTTTTCACACCCCTGAACACAATGCTCTCCCCAGCCAAAATGTAGCAGGGGCTTCCTTTTCTAAAATCACACACACAACTTAATTTCTTGCAAAGTTTGCATTTGAATGATTCATTCAGAAAAGTTATCTAAAGACTAAGGATCATGTAGTGCCTTCCAGCCAGCTCAGAATACCTATGGAAAATAACTTGAAAGGTGCTTTGGTGTGGAACAGCAAACAGTCTGGGATGAGGAGAATTCTCCACCTTGCTTTGTACGTGTCAAAGTAACACAGCTAGATTTAATGGCTCATTCAGTTGAAGTTTTTCTGTACCTCAGTATTTCTGTACCTCAGTATCTGCCTTGAATTAACCAGAACATTTTCATCATCTCTGTTTTCAAGAAAATACTCCAAAAGGTAACTAGTGTGAGGAAAAACATAGAGATGTTAGCCAAGACCCATAAAAGAAAGATATATTCTTGAAGGGAGTAAAACCATAAGGAATTCACTGTATATCTGTCAGCTGCATATGTCTCATAATTTTTGCTTTGTCCTTCTCACAGGCCTATTTTGAAAACTGGCATGCTACATAGCGTAAGCATAGTAACCAAATTTAGAGTACTGAAGTAAACATGCAATTATTGCCATGTTTTTAAATGGATATGAATGGTCTGAGGGGATAATGAAAAAAGAAAGAACCCAACAACACTTGAGGAAGAGTGGCAAGGTGCTGTAATTTTCAGCCTATCAGACAAGTTGGGTTTGCCTTGGGAAGAAATAGTCTTCCCGTTGGTTGCACACTATGCACAACCCTCAAAGAAAACACACAGTCCTTTATGCCACTGTTGGCTCTTTTTGTACAGTTGTTACTGAAAAAGTGTGAACACTAAATGTGTTGACTGAAAGTATTTAAGACATTGCTGGTGAAAGCATAAAAATCCTTACAAAGATGCAGCACTGCAGTGGAAAATCAAACAAAATCAAACACAAAAGACTGAAAGAGTACATGCCATGTATCAGTAAGCAAAAGCTTAATCTTCACGTAGTTCTCTGAAATCACAAGGTATCCAAATGCGTGCAAGGTTTTAAATAAATTGCAGGGAAAAACAGGGTCTTGCCAGCTTCAATTTTCTTTTGAATGAAATCCACCATAGAGAAAGAAAGGAAACAGGCCGTGGTTCCTTCCTGGTGTCAGCCTCTTCATTAGGTTTTTGTTTCCCTCCTCCAACCTGGTAAATTTAATCCTGTAAGGAAACAATATAAATTATAATAAGCCTCATGAATTGCATTTTAATTTTTTTTTTTTACTTGGTAAAAGATAGGTTAGTCCAAAGCCAGTTATGAAGACGCCAGCTCAGAGCAAAAGGCAGACTTCCAAAGCATGTTTAGAACTGGTACCTCAGGAAAATGAACTTAAAACACCAATGTTTTCAGAGTGGTTGCCTAAGTGAGATATATTAATCCATATTCATGTGTCTGTGCCCCAAGAGCTCATCTTCAGAGGTGCCATTAGCACTGACATTCTCCTTGGAAATTATAGACAGCCGTAAACACAGAGTCCTCTCTTCTAAAGTTGGTCACACCTCCTGAATGCAAAGGAAGGTTGCTAAAAATGCTGGCAGAGTTTCAGGAGTTTACAAGCTTTTTTTGCCCCCTTTTCTTTTTGCCCCTTTTCCCTAGAGATCTCCTCCACAACAATGCTTGCAACTAGTTTCTGAAAAGGTCTCCTTAAGTTTCCTTCCCAAGAGTTGTTGGGGGTACCCTGAGGCAAATCACAAACATTTCTGCAAACATAACTATGGTATGGAGCTTCTTGATGCACTGTGTTTAAATGTATTCACCTTTATTTCAGTGTATTTCTTTTACTAGGCAGATAATTAAAAACTCTCCTTTCAAATATAAAAATAAACACTATCAATAGCTTCACTTATGTTGTCTTTCACTCTGTTGATGTAGAAGCTCAAAGCAATGGCTGGACCTGCACGAAGGTGTCCTGATGTTTTTGAGGTTTATACAAAACAGGAGGCAGGCTGAGAATGTGGGACAGGAAAACAAAGCATCCAATAACTGCAAGAAGAGCCACGTGAAAGCTGAATGAAGGCTAGATGAACTGGATGAACTGAAGCCACTGAAAAGATTTTATAATTAGCATATTTAACTCTTATTAAATCTCCAAGTAGAATTCTCTGCCAAGTAATAAAGTGAGACTTTTTGAGAAATTCTGAAAATATATTTGTTAAGTTCTCCAAGACTGGAACTACAGACCTGATACATTTTTAAAATGCAGTTGCGGGAAGACAGTCAGATGTGAACGAATTTCATCCCTTAAAAGAAAGAATGCTGAAATATTCACTGAGCATGGAACTGGTTCGTATTAGCATGTCCTAAAACTATTTAAATCAAACTGGATGCAGGTGCCAGTGAATCTAGTCTAGCCCTCATTTCAAAAGCACGACAAAAACAAGGCATCAGTTTTGAACTGCAGTTTCAAGCATAACATTTTAATTGTGGCTTTCAGCAAAACACCCTAATGTCTATGCAATGTCTTCCGTAATTTCCAGGGTTCCTGTCATGATTCTTGAGAGCTCTTCTTCTTTCTTTAAGCACCAGGATACCTGAATTGGATTAACAAAAGCCTGTTCTTAAGCATCTCGGGCCCTCTTGGAGCTTGGTCTACCACCTCTAGAGTCCTTCTTGGGTTGTTTCCTAAATGCATCTGGCATTTGTGTGGACTGTCTATTCCACATGAAAGTCCCACTTCCCCCAGGGTCTAGAAGCTTGGCTGAAGTGCCAATAAATCTTGTTTCAGGGAATACATTTGAGCTGATGCATTTGGTTTACCTTAAAAAGATGAAAAAGAAAAGCAATGTTCAGAAGATGCAGAGATTCACAACTGTTCAGTGATGAAACACCACTGATAATATTCCCCAAATTCCAGTTTTCTCTTCCTTCATGAGCACTTTTTAGGGATGTCCTTTTGGGAGCTCCTTCTTAGAAGCAACTAAACTCCCAAAGCTCCTTCCAGCACTGAGCTTGCATTTGCCCCCACTTCCACCTACACTTCAGCTGTGAAAAGCAGGCTTGCAATTTGGAAGCCACATCTGCCCAGATCCAGAATAGCTGGCCTGATTTCAGGCTAAGCCCAAATTACTGGAGCTCCAGGGACTGGCATAAGCAGCAGGGACATCTGAGACAGGTAACAAAATTATAGGGATAGAAAGGTCTCTGGATGGATGCTTTTCCAGTAGTTACCAAACTGCTCAGATTTGAGAGTAACTGCAATTAAATTCATTACACAGAACTTTTCCTTTCTATCAGTGGACCTGAGTACAATTTCTAAAGGAGGTAAGTATCACACTTCTCTTAGGATTATGCTACAATTTCCCAGTAACAATACTACATTTTCTGGTTTCAAGTTTGGCTTTGTAGGCAAAGCTGATGACACATTCTCCAGGGCAGGGCCTGAGCTTGTGGAATGAGGAATACCTTCAGTAGAAGCTTAGCACTTCCAGAATCAAGCCCTAGAGCATTAAGAGATTCTTTAGAAATGAATAAACAGAGAGCTGCTACCATATAACACATGGGGAGTAAAAAAATCTTTGCACACTGGCAACTACTGCCAGCACCAACGCAGACCACAGGCAGAACACTGAAGACTAAGGAAGGGTAGCAGAGGTTACAGGTTTCCTGCTCTGGCTCAGTATAAGGCAGATAAGAGTTTTATGATCACAACTCCACCAGCTCCAGCTTTGCTGCGTCCTGCCATGCCAGGGCTGCAACTGGTTTCCTGTGAAGCTTAGAGCCTGTGTAAAAGTATGGTGGGCAACACCACTCTCCACCTTCTGCATAGGCTCAAGATTTAGATTGGATCACTGGAAAAGAACATGATTTGATGCCATATTTCACCAATGGTTCTGGCTGGGGAAAGCTAGAAGACACAGTACAAGTGGAACCAGGGAACAGTATGGTGGTCTCAGTCTCTCTGCAGACGTGTTGAAATGCACAGCCCGCCCGGTTTGGGAAGCCAGCCTGCATGACAAACCCACTGCTTGCACCAGGGCCTGAATGGGCAGGGTGTTCTGGGGCCAAACCCTCAGCTCTCGCTGCCGAGGTGTTTCGCCTGTGTATGAAATCCTTACATGACACAACAAGTGTGGTGGCTAGAAATAGATAATGTTTGCATCTGAATCACTAATTCTCTGAATGTTTATTGTCAATTCAAAAGTGGAGTCAACAGGTGAAGTCCCTTCCCCTGCCTCAGAGAGCTGTCGTGGAGTGCTAGCTTTCTCCGATGCTGAGGAAGAGGAAGAAACTGAACACAGATATGCCACTTGTCAGAGGAATTCTGTAATCACTGTGCACTTTCTCTTCCCACTTATTTTTGTTTAAGATGAGACATCAAATGACAGCTCTCCTAAACTGGAGAAAGAGGAGAGCATCTCTTCATCCACAGCAGAAAATCCACAATAAAAAAAGCCAGAAAATTTTAGACTGGTGTGAACCAATCTTTTTATTAAAAAAAGCATTGTTTCTTCAGTGTGGCTCTTGAACTGAAACATCAGTTGTTCACACAACATAGACCCGAGGCAGGGCCCTCCACACAGTGCTGCCATTCAGTTCCCAGATGGCTTACTATTCCATGTTTGTATTTTTAAAGCAATATTTTAGAAATATCCTTGCTTAGAATTTATACATTTCCCTCATCATACAAATCAAAGTTTTGCCTGGTGACTTGGCAGATTATGTTTATGGCCTCTGGTCACAGCTTTGCTTATAAAATTGTAAATTGTTAAATGGAATATTTACAACTTGTGATTTCCCAAGAGCAAAATAGGGTTCTTTCATATCTCCTTAAAAACCAAACCAAAACAACAAACCACAAACAAACAAACAACAACAAACCCTGAAACATAACAGACTGACTTAAAAATGAACTTTTTTCACCACAGATCCTGGTACTTCTGGTTTTTATGACATCTCTACTAAACCTAATAGCTTTCTACAAGTAAGTTAATGATGTACTTGAAATATTAAGTGATCTACATGTAGTGACTCATTTCTGTGTTTGTTACCTAGAGAAATCCCAAATGGGATAGAATGTTAATCCACCTTAAAAACAGCAGATGCCAACTTCAGAATGCAGTAACTGTTGATGGAACAGTGGTTCTAGAAAGGCATACCAAAGCTTGTAATTTAAACATTAATCATACTCTGAAGACATGAGGTATAGGAGGGTGATTAAATCCCAAATATTCTTCTTAATTTTAATTAGTGAAAGAACGTCCTTTCCTGTAAAAATACCAGTTCAATACATGTTCCTTTTGGCAGCATCAGCATCCTTCTCTAGGTACTTTTAATTTCTGTATAAATTATCACATCGGGTGGAGCTGTGCTCCCACAGAGTCTTTAGCATGCAAAGCACACTCAGAGTGCAGGTCTATTTATGTGGCAGCTGATTTAGCATTATTATAAGAGTATTCCAGTTTTAAAATAAAAATGTGAGCTGACAACTGGAGATACTGTATTCTTTATGAGCTGAAACATGGAGGAATTTAAGATCATCAACAATAATACTCTTTCTGCTTCTCCCTCTACCACACATGCAGACACCACAGATACTGTTCATCCTCTCTGAAAAAAAAGTACAGTATTAACAGGTGATTTTCCCCACACCTTTTAATCCTACCTTTGTTAGAGAAATCATTTTAAAAAGCCAACCAAACATTAGCAATACTATTTGCACTCAGATAATATCTACATGCTACTTGTTGCTATAAATATTAATTAATTGGATCACCAATACCCATAATGCAACTTTATTTTGACCTACATGCCCTATGAACTAGATATTTTTTGGATTCAATTTCCTTAAAACCAACTGTCAGCATCATGTGATGGAAGAGATGAAAAATGAAAATGAGCGTTCCTGCTGTGCAGGTGAGTGACCTGTGGGAGACAGCTCTGCCTGCTAGGATTTTTACATGTACCATCAGACACAGACCAATTGATTAGATCATCTTATACCTGCCACCAACTAGGCTCAAGAGACTAATTAGAGAGAGTACTGCCTGCGAAGGCACCCCATTGACACCTAATTTGCTCAGCCAAAGCCTTTGGGGAGAATGTATTATCTCTGCAGCTGCACTTCATGCATTTCTGATTTGAGGCATAAGCAAGGAGTACTTCTTCACTCTTTTGAGCAAACTGAGTATATAAGCCCTTAAGTGCTAAATACAAGCAGACAAATCTGGTCAGCCGCCATAAATCCTTTTTCCCCTTCAAATATATATACACATATATACATGCATACATGTTGTATTTTATATCTATGTCTATAGTATGTGTGCACAAATGCAAACATACAAATAATGTGTATGTATGAATCTGAATGTGTGTGGAACGGATGAGTACATAAAGACATTTCTATAAATATATGCTTTAAAATATGCAATTTTCACATTGTATAGCATGCCTTCCTTCACAGGGAAGTTTTACTTCTGTGAAATTTAAAAGAAATGCATTTTTTCTTATAGATGAAAAATAAATGATCTGCAGTGTTGTTAGCTCATGCTCAGAATTACCCCCATGGACAAGACTCAGTAGATTGATGCCTATAAAGTTGCTCTGCATCTTCAGAGGTTCTAGTTCAAAGATTATTTCAGTATACAGCCTAGCTTTGTTGGAAGCTTTTCTTCGATGGACTATACCTTGTTTGTAGTTTCCTGAGGAATACTCTTCAATAAGGCTAAATATAAGGTTACTTAAATTGCTTTCTGCTGGGCTTTAGTTTTATCCAGTTATTCGTGCCCCAAAATACACAGGAGAGGTAAGACTCAAGGCTGCCATTAAAAATTTATTCAGAAGGAGAAAAAAAAAGAAAAGAGACACACTAGAAAAACTAGGGATTTTTTTACAAACTGAGAAGGGTTTGAAAAAAATAATTTCAACTATAGGCTGGTTAGTGATTCCTGAACTCAGAAGCGTTGTAACACACAGGAGTATAGGGGATTTGCATCACTTCTAAAACAGCACTGAGCCAAATATCTTCTTCCCTGTCATGTGTCTACAAAACAACTTTCAGGAGTTGAATAAGGCTGAATTATTGCAGTTTAATTTCAGTTTCTGTCAAAGCCCATGTTGACAAGGTCAGTTTATAGTGTCAACTCAGGATCCTGCACCCCTGTAACTAAAGAAGCCATAGCAAAACACGTGCAAGTGACGTGTGTGGCCAAAATGTCAGGTGTAATCTCCTTTCCAAAACACATTATAAATGCAACTTCCAGTCCTGTTCCTAGGATGGAGCATAACTCAATACAGAGAAAATATCCTCACTTTTCTTCCCTCACACAGGCCACATCTTTACCAATTCACTGTATATTTCTTCAGCAATTTAATATCATTTAATGTTTAAGTGACACCCCTAGATATCTTGGCAACTGTTGGCTACTACTCTTTCACAGATGCAGCACTATACAGGACACACATTTTAATAACAAGGGCTATCAGTATTTAGCAGCAAACTATACCTGACAAATAAGTGACACAGGATTAACTGATTAGTTTCTTCTGCTCTTTTCTCTTGTGTCTTAGTTACTGCATTGGTATTCTTATACACATGGGATTTCGCAGACTCTGTCTAAAGTGATGAAAATTGCTGTATGTTCTTCTCCACAGTTCTAACATATAAATCATAATACAGATCTTATGGACATATTGCTGTATTACAAATTCCTCTCTCCACAAAGAATTTTTCACAGATTGACTTTGCCTCTGGGCAGAGCCCTGCAACTCTAAATAGATTTGTGTGTGGGAGTTGACTGAAGTTTTAGGGTGGCAGCAAAGGGATGACCCTAAAAGAAGTGAATGCTAGACAAGGACTGTAAACTAGTAAGAAAATAAAAAATCAGAATAGTAGTAGAATTATAAACTAAATTATTTTATGACTATACTTTAAATAAGTGACATAACCTTTGAAAGGTGAGACCTCTATGGCACTGTGGATATGAGGCTGGAAAAGAGAAACCAAGATTTTGGCTTTGCTGCTGAATGTGACTGTAGGCATCATTTCATTCCACTGCAACCTGTTTTGTAACAAGGGCCCTGGTTTATGTCCCAGCCTCTGGGTTTAGAGTGTCTCCCAAAATTAGTGTCCGGTTTTAGATGGAGCCACCAACAGTTCAAATTATATAAATGCACTTAAATTTATCAAAAATGCAATATTAGAACAGTTGCAACATTTGGTAGTACCTGAAATCTTTAGGACTGTGAGTTTTCCAAATTGTACCCTTATGCACAGTACGAGTTCAAAACAAAAGTCCAGCATCACCTGACTGTGAATGTGCACAGTCCAGTGTGGGAGGTTGATTCTGAAGAGCCAAGACTTCTCCTCAAACTATACATCAGTTGCTAAGTAGCATATATGCATATCAATAATTGCAAACCAACCGTGCATACTTTGCACACAGGTCTCTACAAAATATTATAATGAATTCCTTCATAGTGTGTCTTGTGAGGAGAAAAAAAGGAATGCAAGCCTGATCTTCACTGTAATATATTTTATTCACAGTATTAATTTCCAGTGTTATTTGATAATGTGATTGGTTTCACAGTTGATTTGTAGGTATACTTTTAACTTTTGAGTGGCTGTGGTAACTTCCAAATTAGTTTTCTCCAAGTCTTTCAGCAAAAATTCTTTCCTACCCTAGCTTCCCACAGCTGAAGTTTTTTCTTTGAGTTGAGAACAAAGTCCACAAAGCCTTTCACAATTACCATTTGAATAAGGCTTCACATGAAAAATGGCCAGGACTGAATCTACTACACATCTTCTAGTTTTTGAGAATAAAGCACAGCCCTCTGTGAGTGAGCTCTGGGAAAACTAGTACTTCAGATGAAGATGCTGCAAAAATAGCAGTGTTACTGAGCTTAATATAGTTTGCAAGCAACGCCATGGAAACCTTATTAAAAACAAAAATGCAATTTCAGGATTTTGGTACTCATCAAGAACAGAGAAATATTAGTGCTAGTTGTTTGCGAGAATATCCTTCTCAAACCTGACAAACAGCCAAATCCCTACAACTTCTTATAACCTTTCTTCTATCTGATTAACGTGATATATCTAAATTGCTATGCTTCTCACCCTGATAACTTGCAGAAAAACCTGCTAAAGAGGAACTGACTGAATGTGAATTGGAGAAATGCTGTCTCCCTGGATCTATAATGAGAGAACCTAAACCTGCAATTTTTCCCAGTGTTTGACACAATGAGATCCTTATCTCAGTGGTAGCACCAGCTCTCATCTCTGAAACAGGTAAGTAAATGCTATGCCTGAACAAAATTTGTAGGTAGCTTAATTAAAATATCCAAAAGAAAAAAAAAGAAAAGAAAGCCTATCTGTTATAGTTGTATATAACAGAACTCAGAAAGGAAATACCTGTTGGAAGACGATACAAAGGCATTAATGCCCCAGTTAACAGGTTTGTTACTGGTTTGAACCCATCTCTGGAGAAAAAGGAGCTCCAGAAGAGCTGCTGAGAGATCTTCTCATTGCTAAACTCTCTTGCAGAGCTAAACAGTCAAAGGATGGGAGGTTCAACTACAAGCAACTGGGTGCGAGTGAGCTGAGCTGTGGTACCTTTCTACCACGTCTCACCTTTGTGGCAGAGCCAGCTTAAGAAATACCCACTGCTGCAGACCTACTTCCTTGCTCCAGCCCTTGCAACTTCTGCCCCTGTCACTCATATTGTAAAATTTTCTGTAGAACTCCCTGTACACTGGATCACTAAAAGTATCAGAAGTGAGATGAGAGAACTTCTCAGTGATCCAGTTTACACTGAACTTCGAAATAGGTGCAACATCACAGTTAATGGGATTTAAAACTGGTGAGGGAGCAAGAAGGAACTGCCTGGATAGAGCTAGACAGAAACTTATCACACTGTTCTTGTCTGCAAAGACAAAATGATGGAATAACATCCTTATTTTTCAGCAGCAGCATTCCCCAGTGCATTACTAAGAACAAAGCTTCATTCTAAAATCTGAAGCCACCTCCCAACTCACAAATGGCTAATTATTTTCAGGTATCCAGAAACACTGTGAAATCTGCCTTAGCCAGCCACTTAAGGGAGCAGACAGAAGTTGTCACATAATGACCTACTAATTAAAAAGGAAGAAAACCATACTCAAAAGATCTGGGAATACCCGTAAGATAGCCTAATAAGGATAATCTCCTGTACCTGTTTCAAGGGAGCAGCAAACAAGAGATGGCTGAGAGCCCATGCCTCTGAGTGGAAGTTCTTTGAATTTTTTTGGTTGGTTTTAGTTTTTTTTAGCAGTAAAAATATGTTGGCCTGCCAACATACCAAGGAGATGTTTAACGGTTTGTAAAGCTTCAAGTCATATCTAACCAGAGTTTAGAGAATTCAGATGGGATAGAAAAGCATCTGATTCTTTATAGGTCACCATCTAGCTTTGAATAAAGAATACAACCCTAGAGTTCAGGGAAAGCAGGTCAACTGTGCCCTCCAAATACCACAAATTAAACTTATTGACTGACAGTGTCAGGAATGATGGTCACTGTTATTAACAGTGCTATTTATCAACTCAAACCTAAGCATATTTATTTATTTCACCTGAAACACAACAGCTGACCAACTCAAAACCCAAATAAGATGATGTACTTGGCCATCTCCTTCCACTCCTCCCCATCTAACATAACAAGAACTACATATCTTCAGAGGACTTAATCAGAAATTTATTCCTGCTTTTCCCTGTCATGGCTTTTATCCCCAAAGCAAAGTCTGCTGGACAAAATGACATATGAAAGACTAAATGCCTGCCAGATGACTCATTAGCATTCACCTCCTCCCAAAAATTAAGCCCTGCCTCGTGCAAAAATTAAACTATCCACAGGTACTTTAAAACAGGGCATTTTGTATACATGTGATTGTTAACATTAGTCAAGTTACTTCTTGAAAGCTAAGTAGTCTTGGAACAAATTTAATGCTGCTGGTGTAATCAGCTGTCTTGAGGTGGGTGTGGACCATTTTGCTCTAACAAAGATTCCTTGGAATTTAAAGATACTTCTGCAAGGGATCACAACACTATAAACTACCTCAGACCCCACAGATAAATGCTAAGCATTAAGAAAACAAAGTGTGAATGTTTAGCACTACCAAAATCATTCTAGTAGCCTGCAAGCACCTACAGGCAGCTTGGAATTAAGTTATGTCATTTCTTTTTTTTTTTTTTTTTTTTCTTTGAGAAGACAGAGTGTTCAGGTGCAGAAGGAAGAAAAAAAGAGGGATGGGTAAACTAAAAAAAAAAAAAATTCCATTTCTCACCTGCATTTTTATTTCCATTAGTGTTTTTCCTGGGAAGCACTTTTCAAACCAGCAAGGAATTTTAAATCTGGAATGTGGAGTTATGAATGCCTTTGTTTTAGCTTGACAGAACAGATATTATTGCAGCTGCATTCTGGATAGCAAAGATCCTTCTAGCTAAACACCATCTGGTCATACATTCTGTTTACTGCTGTGGCTTTTGAGAGACTGAGCATCATGGCAAAGTGGTCATGTCAATTAAAGTACATTTTTTATCACAGCACTGCAACTCTTAAGCACATATAAATTAAGACAGAGAGCAGACCTCACATGCTGAAGCAGAAGGATCTTTCCCATGATTATAGTGTATTATATTAATGGCAAGTTTAAGTAATAGATGTATTTAAATTTTGGAATATATTTCCAGATATGATTATGCTCTCAACTCTTAATCTAGGTGTCCACCCATACCATGAATGCCGTACAATGGTATTTATTGACAGAGATATCAGGAAGTCTTTGCAGCTGACATTTTCAAGCCTGAATTGTTTCCCAACCTGAGACTTCTGGAGACCAGAATGGAACAGTAGAGAAAAAAAATCCCAGTTTAGGAAGGGCAATGGTGTCTTTATGAGATACTGCTTGTCTCTGTGTTTATTCCCTAGAGGGTGTGCTGATACTTGCTGAATACTGCTATGCAGTCCTTTCACCTATACAGCTCCCACTTGGGATTTTTGCTGAAAATCTATGACATTAGGAATAGTTACTGGCAGCTTCAGGCCAGCTGCTTTCTTCCCTGCCAGTTCCATTTTTACATACAAAACCATATGGAGCACTGAAACAGAAATATTTCCCCAGTTCAGTCTCTGTGGCATTAAATGGAAAAAATGTTCCAGAATTAGCACGTCTACAGAGCATCACTACAGCAATGAGGATATTCTATGTAGTACATAAAGAGATCACAGAGCAGCTCAGTGATTTTATTTCTCAGAGTTCATACTCTGGTTGGGGTAAGAACCTTTTCCACATGACTAACATGTTCAAATACTGTGCATGGTTTGGGAAGTCCAGTATGAGGTTCTTCTCATAGATGCAACTTTTAGAAACCAAGCAGGATCTACACTCTTTGAAATCCAGACCTCCTTCAGATATTACACAGGCTTCCCCCTTCCTTTCTGTTTTTTAAAAGACTTAAATGATTTTAAAAAGTAGTCTCACACACTTGAGAGGCTTGTGGGAGAAACAGTAGATGTCAAATCAGGTGCAACATACTGTGCATTTTGTGGTATGCAAAGACAGGGATCATGGTAAGATGGAGTAGTAAAGGCTTTTCTTTCAAAAGTGCCATAAGCATGGGTTTTCTTGTAACTGCAAGAAATACTTAATCTTTTTTTTGAAGCTCCATTATAAAAGTAAGGTTTTGCATAGCTCATTTAAATAGTTTAAATGACACAAGGTTAAGAACAGGAAAGCCTTTCACCAAAGGTGGTTAGTCCTTTTCAAAGATTTCATATTATTTGAAGCTTACTTTCACTGCATTCTTTTACCTTGGCTGCTTCCCAAGTGGGTGTAAGTTAATTAAATAGGATTTTGACCCTTTAACCTTCCCTATAAACTGCATCTTTACCTAACTCTATTTAAATAAATCAGATAAAAAACCAATCATGTAGCAGAATATATATTTTTACAGCTGTGGAAAAAAACAAACATGTCTATTAAGCTTATTTGTAAGTACTTAGTAGTCAAAGCAACAGCCAAGACTCATGGATGATTTTAATTAAAATAAATCTGTGTGGGCACATAAATTCATTTACGATGGCTTTTTTCAAACTGAAACTTCTCTAGCATTACTGAACAGCACAGCACTACAGTAAGTTCTCATTTGCTTGTGGCAACTGACGCTCAATCCACCTGGTTAGCTTGTATTAGTTTTGAGTCATGTAAAGTGTAAATCATATATACAAAAAATATTAAAGATATGAGGCTGAAAATTGTTACAGGAAAGAAGAGAAAGAAAGAGCAGAACAGATGAACAGATAACAATTATACAGAATGATACCCAGCACCTCTGTAACTGATATGCTCTGGGTTTAAATATTGAAAGGAGGTGAAATAAATGTACCAGGAGAACACTGAATTGCTCTCTACAAACAGATAGTGTGACTTTCCGTATCTCATTAGCCTTTTTCACCTTAAAATACAGGCTTCGGATTATTAGACCCTTCCAAAAAGCTTTTTAAGTTCATCCAGAAACAAAATGCAGTTTAGGTATGAAAAATGATAGCAGTTACATATGGAGAAACGAGTAACTAGCTCATGTATAAAGAATGAACAAAGAACTAAGCTGCCGCTTTGTGCCTAAGTGATGTGCTCAGGTCTCTGCATAGGCAGTAACAAAGACGCTGCTACTGGAGCCTGAGCATTGATCACATCTCTAACCCCCAGCAGGGACTTCTAAAATTGAGTTCATCACAGAAATAAATCGTTCCAAAATGCAGGCCTTTAGTTTGATATATTAATAGAGATACCATCTAACCACCTCACTATGCATTTGCATTATGTTCAAATTTTGCAGCCATTTGGTGATAAGTTTTTGATCATTGATTGGGAGATATTTGCCACTTTCCTGACACTTTTCTCAACCCATCCTTGCTGAATAAACAGCAGGAACATGACAACAGTCATATCATGCATAAGAAGCCCCCACTGGAGCATGAGCGGAGACAGGCACAAGTGGGGAGGCAGACCTGTGCATCAATTCCCATCTTCCAAGGTGCAACTCATTTCCTCATTGTAAAGTGCTTGGGGGTTCTTAATGGCATCATGCATCATGTTTTGTCCACCTTTGTCAAACGATGTTAGACCAGGGTCGTTACCATGCAGAGGCTCTGGTAACAAGGATTAACAGGAAAAACATCTTCCATTTCTCACATTGCACAGAAAAGGATCATATGCTCCCAAGAGCAAGATTTCTCTGCTCCCATTCACTATCCCCAAAACAAAGCTATCTAAATTAGGATGTAGCAGTACAGAGTGTCCAAAGTAAAAAACCAACCAACCAACCAACCAAAAAAAAAAACCACAAAACAACCCAACAAAACCAAAAGGCACTGGAAATTCTGGAAATTATAATAAATAGTTTCAAGGCATGTCAACAGCCTGTAACTCTCCCTCCTCAAACATTTTTATCCTGTCAAGTAATAACTTACAATAACAGTACTGTAAACTCAGAGAGATACGTTCTTTGTGCCTTGAAAAGGCTTTGCAGAGTTATTTTAATTATTTTCCTTATATAGTAAGTGGAGGATGAAAAAGATTTCAGAAATAAGAAATGTTATTGTTAACTCACTAATCACAGCTGAGGGACTTGGGGGCAGTCTGGTTCCTGAAATATCTTTGAGCTTATTTTACAGAATTGACTTAGTTGGTGGTATCCCTGTCACATGGATTTCAGTACAAGGCACCAAAACTTCCTTTATGCAGAAGTACAATAGACAACACTGGACGCTGAAATCATATCCTGGAAAATTCTAGAACACTAACACTTGAACAGGGAATTTTTATTAATTTTAAGAAGCTGGTTTTTCATTTGTGAATGCCTATTTATGAGGTGATTGAGTTTTGAGTCAATGTGTAAATTACATGCTACGTTATTTATTTTTCAAACATAAAATATATATCCCTGCTGTTTTGAGAAACTTCTGACCCTTAAAAGTCAAAGCAAAGGCTTGATTTCTCTCCTTTGATTCTGGGGGTGCCACAGATGAGAGGGTTATGAGCTTCCCTATTTTGCTTCTTGACACTCAACATGCTTATGGCTTGGGACCAACAGAGTAGCTGGGAGCAACCCGGGTATCAACATGTAGGAAGCGCTGCTAAAGGGACCTTGGAAAAATGCTGAGACGATGGCCAAGGAGCCCCATGAGGCAGAGCAGACCAGGACAGAACTCTGCAGCCAAAGCCAGGCAGTCACACAGCTACAAACTACGAGGTTTCACAGCAGAAGCTGCTATAATATGGAAATAGATTCTTACCCTCTAGGCCCGTATGTCATCACACCAAGCTAAGCTGAAGCTGCCAACTAAAATGGGCAATTACACATGAACTTGGCAGGGTGACTGCCAACACAGAGCTTGTTTTCCACTGGTGCCACCCACTCTGCTAATCCAATTCTGTCTCCTGATATGCTTTTAAATAATAATGAACACAGCAGATGGGAGGGGAAAATGTTGCTGGCTGTTAAGCCAGCATGTGAGTGAGGCTCTTTGCTTTTCACATATCTTGTGCAAACTAGCTCTAAATGCAATGTCAAGTGATTAACAGTGGTTAAACGAGAAAGCCAGGATTTGCCATGTTCTCAGTCATTTAGTCCTTGACCAGGACAGGCAGGCAAACAAAACAGTCAGAAGAATAACATGTTGAAAGAGAAAGAACCAACTTCCATATCATTTAACTTTGATAAAGATAGGGATGGACTCTTCTTCCCATCCTTGCAAATACCATTTTTGGTGGGGGTTTTTGGGTGGTGGAGTAATATGGGGTTGCTAAGCACCAGAGCAATATTAAAAATACCTTTCAATTTAAACACACAGTAATCAGGACAGGCATTATTACTGAGCGTAATCCCATGGCTGACTCCTTTTTGACAAGGAGAGCAGAAACAGGCTGAAGCACCAGGTTGGGGAATAGGGATGTGAGTGTCAGGAAAAAGGGCAGAGGGAGGCACAGAGAGGCAGCGGGCAGACAGCAGAGAGCAAACAGCCAGGAGGCTGCCTGTCTCTTCAGCAGCAGCAGGAGGACCTATTGTTCCTGGGTCACACAACATTATCTCCTGTCCAACAAACAGCAGGTAAGCTTGTTTGCACAATGCACTGTGTTTTCTCTTGTGTCAGCCCGACACAGAGGATAATCACCTCCTACTGCTACCTACTGACCTCACACTGAGGGTTGAAAGGTAGGAATCCCACTGGAAACACATCTCAATGAAGGTGAAAGAAGGTATCAGTATGATCCCATACACCAAAACCTCTTCCACTTTATCAGTTTCTGAAAATTTGGGAATTTACAACTCTTGAAAGGAGTTAAATTGCTTGTGCAATATATCTAATCCGTTGTACACCTGTAGTAGTCTTTAACACATGATCATTTTCTTGTCCACATAGAAACCTTTGCCGCATTTGGTGCTCAAACTATGTGCTGCTTTTGTAAGACAAAGGGTTTTATTGAAAATAAGATCCTTGACTCCTTTATTGTGGAAGTTGGAAGGTCTCAAGTAAGTTGAGCGGGCAGACAAGAGAAAATAAAGTTTCAGTACCTGAATGCTTGGAAAGTTGCATTTGAGTCCTGCTTCTGCCATAGTTCCTACATGATGCTAGAAAACTACTATCAGAGCTCCTACGTGATACTAGAGAAGTTATGTTAACCTTTTTTTTTTCCCCCTAACAGAAATTCCATTGGCAGCTCTCATTTTCTTTATAATCCAAGATGGATCCTAGCTGGGGCTGCAGATATGCTGAGCATTCACTGCTCCAACTGAGGTCAATGCAGAATGAAATCCAATCTGAACATATTTGAGCGCTAAAGGATGCAAGGAGCTCTGAAAAATCAGGCAAGAATAATTGACTAATTTTTAACAATTGCCATTTTATTACCTGTGCTTCAGCTTCTAGTGCGTAAAATGGACACCTTCAAATCATGTCAGCTCATGGGGGTACTGTGAAAGTGGCTTCACAATGCTGGCAAAGAACTAAGACAATGCACAACATGAAAAGCCACCATGGAAAATAACGATTCCATATCTGGTGCAGATTATGGACGCTATAGCCATAATGCATGGGATGAAACACTGAATGATGGAGATGAAAGGAAACATTAACTATCCATCTGTGTTCACAATCCATTATCCTATAGAAAAGGGACTTGAAGGCCCAAAGAAATAAGAGTATGTGATCCTGGCAAATGAAAACTGTAGATGAGTGCATAAACCACAGGTGGAGGAAATTAAATTTGAAACCTTAATTTTTGTATTTCCTAAGTACTGTTTGAATTTACCACTTTAATAAATTTTGTGAAGCAGACTTCAGAAGAAGACAGTGTTGCTAAGAACTAATGGTACATCTTCCCAGTTAGTCACATACAGGATGAAGAGATTCCTAATATGAAACACAAGCTTGTCTCAAATTTACTATCAGATTCTTTGCCTTTCAATTGAAGTATTTTTTCTGGTTTGAGGTTGCAAGACCACAGTTTGAGACAGCAACCTTTGATAATACAGGGTAACAGATATTTAATTGTCTGAATGTTACAATCTCTGTTTTTCCATCTAATATAGGGAGTTTAGCATATGCCTTCTAAAAACTGAAAGAATTTCATACAGGCATCTGTACTGGCCTGTTCTTTGTACTAATTAAATTAGTTTCCTGTTGAGTAAGTAAAGTACTGGCAGCCAGGAACAGTTGGGGAGACAGCTCAGAGGCTTAAGCACTGAACCATGAACTCTTCTGTTTACTACAACATTTAACAAGTAGACACTCTTGCTGACATTACGGGGAATGAAAGAGCATTCTGTTAAGATTGTTGTTTCATTACTGTTCGTGAACTACTGATCTTCTTAAAGAGAGATTTTTAAAGATACAAAAGGTATTTCATTTGATACAGTTAACTAAATAAACTCATTATTAGGTTTAAAAATACGTGTGTCAAAGTTAAAGCTGAATTTGAACTTCGAATCTAAGGGGTCAAAGCTCAGAAGGGAGAAGTAAGTCAAAGTGCCACCCAATAACCCATCTGTGTCTCTGGTTCTGCACCTCCACTTTAATGATCACAAAGATGAAAACTTTATAAGACACAGAGATTTTCAGCCCAAGCACCTCATAAGGGGCACTGACACCTTGAAGGAGTAGGGCAAGAGACATCATGTCTCTGATCTTCTATACTAGTAGCTTTCAGCAACTGCTGGAGAGTTTGCCATATGTTTAAATAAAGCACAGTGACAAAGAAGCACAAGCAGTGTATGAATGGAATATCTAAATAGCTGTTCTTACTTCAGTTTCATTTTTCCTTGTAATGTAAGATGTCTTAAAATATTATAAATTGTTTACATTAAAATATACATGCTTACCACACTACATATACACTGAGCCTTCGTGTGCATATATTTAGCTCAAAGCTAATCTTTGAATAAAAGCCCTTTCTGAAAATAGAGATTTATAAAAAGAAATACTGATAAACTTTCAACTATAGGGACTCTAGTGGTCACTGCAAAAACAGCATTGCAACACAAAACCTGTGTGATTTTGCAGATCACCCCATAAATCTTCCTTTGTCCCATGAGTTTAAGTTTTCAGCCAAGAAAAACAACATTCTTCATAAAATTAATGAAAACAAGCTGCTCTTTGCCTACAGAAAAAGATTTTTCTTAATTACATTTTTTGCTTTGAATCATATATCCTGTAGTTTGATTAAATTCCCTTAGAAGTCAACTAAAAATTAGAGCTTTGCAGCGTGAACCTCAAACGTGGTGTTTACTTGGAGAATATAAACCCACCATGCCTTTGGAAGGTGATATTTAAAGCAAGAATAAGAGCAACATGCAAGACAGTTTTTATTATTTTCATTATGTCACTGCATAAATTTATTTTCAGGGCTTAGAGTTTGCAGAGAAATATGATCTGGCCAATGTATTTATTAGAAATAAATGGTCTGTGTAAATGAATGTAGATAAAGCAAGAATACTGGAATTCTGGTTAATCCCTTGAGGCAGTAAATCAGGATTTCTAAAGCACTTAATGCAAAATATCTGCATCAAGAGGTTAAATATATAAAATATGAAAAGTCAAAGACAAGAACTAGATTAAAAGGTTACATGGAGACGGTGTTGAAAAAACTGGAGCCTGCTGCTAAATAGATATCCAACAGGCATTTATTGAGGTTCACTGGCTGCAGCAGCCGCTGGCATACTCTAAATGAACTCATACAACAAACAAAAATCAAATTCTAGCGTCAGTCTTTGATCGTTTTTTAGTAGCAAAGCAGAAAATTTCATAGAGAACCAAGCTATGTGGACATGATTAAGCTAATGCAACTAATTGCCCTATCTGAAAAATAAAAATACCAGTTCTCTATACCCTTGCTGCATTCTCATTGCCTCAATACTTCAGATGAGCCCTGTATCCTTCCTGGCAGACCGTGCCTAATCCCCAGTAGGGACAGCAGACAGTGAAAAGACATCACTCATTAATTTAAGCACTAATTGAATCAGCTCCTATTCAGCTGAAAATCTCCCTCCACTCCACAGTGAAACTGGTCCCAAAACCTAAGTCTTTGCCAGGCCTAAACCATAATTCTGAAGAATTATAAGACTGAAGAATAATTTTCTTTTTCTCTGGCTCCCAATGCTTTCATACAAACAAGACATTTGTGTATGTACTGCTAAATAAGATCGACTTAAAAAAAACCAGCCCCAAATCCTAACCATTCTAACCAACAAAAAATGAATATATTGCTCATTCAAACATCAGTGCTCCCTGAGGTTCTCTGTGCAGCAGACGTATTCCTAACACGACTGCAGCTATCACCCATGACCAGTAACTGTTGGCTCCAAAGCTCAGAGGTGCACTTTGTTTTAAGTTCTAAGGCAACCAGACATACCTATATAGACATATATATATATATTTCTGCTTTTATGCACACACCTGGATAAAACTGACCTTTTTTTTCTTTTTACTACTGTAGCCCTGACCCTTTCAGGGGCTCCATGCAAAGAGGCCAATACCCACACAGAGCTTGTTTGAAGCCAGTGTGGTTTTCCCAGTGGGAGACAGGAAGAGATGGGAATTACTGAGTTAAATTTCTGTATCGGTATTTTCAACATAAATTAAATATTTGTAGCTAAAGCAGTAAATACTGAAATCCTACTATGCATTGATACCTTTTAGATCTCTGGGAAGGCAAGTGACCTTGGTCCTGCTACTGTCGTTCTAACTTAAAAGTTTTAGATTTTAAAGGAAATTTAGTCCAGATTGAGAGACGGATTCTTAGTACCCATACTGGCACTCCAGTAGCTTCATTTGCTTCAGTAGTCACATCCCTAAAGCCAAATATCTTTTCAGCTATGTTCCTAAATTCAGTTTTTTATGAACAGCATAATTTGTATGACAAATTACAGTGCTCATCACTTTTGTTCAGCAAGGTCTTACCAAATACTTTCACAGTTCAAGGAATGCATTCAAATTCCTATGAAGAGAAGCAGAGGATTAGCTCTGGTACACATCTTTTCCTGTTTGGGACAAGGCTGACAAAATCTGAATGCTGAAGGCTGAAATTCTGAGTGTGGTGAAATGTACTTGTTAGACCTTTTAACCTATAATTGATAGTAAAAACTAGATGTTGTAAAATCTGAGCCTAGCTGAGCAAGCTTTAGGGCATTTTCTCACTTGTTATTTTGCCTCTTGATTATCACTCATGCACAGAAAGAAACTACCAGAAATGCCCAGGGAATGGCTAATAGTCTCAAAGCTACTATTTAAAAAGAAGATATTGATAGAATTAGCTAACACATAAAAAATGTGTGAACTGTGATTTGAGCTCATTATGCACACAGTTTATTGGAAAAAAATTGGCTATTATGATTACCATACATTTGTCAAAATTGATTGTAAAATGTCATTATTTTGACAAGCCAGTTTTACAGTGACACAAATACTAAACGAAGACAACATACAAGTACTTACTTGGGAGAAGAAAGTCTTGAAAATAAAGGACATTTCAATAATTATTTTTATTTATTTCACAAGGCTGATACCTTAACTCCCATGGGTCTCTGAATGAGCGTGTGAATATACAGGGAACATGCTATCACAGCATTGCTAATGCATCAGGATTTGACCTCTGAGGAGCAGTTTGTGTCATCGTGGAGCAAAAGCGCTGGTAAAACATTTGTCTAGATAAAAGACCTCAAGCAGTTAACCTGCACAGCAGAGGCAATGCAGCTGGGCATGAGGATAATGACCTCTACCCAAATGGGGAAGGTACATCAATGTAACACTATGACAGCAAGACAAAAGATGACGGCAGCTCAGCAGGAAAACATTAGCAATGATATAATTCTTGGTACTGTATGTGAAGCAATGCCTTAAAAAGTACAATCCCAACCTGCTTTTACCTAATAATTATTTCAAGTTTTAATATTAAAAGAAAATTAAACATCGCACCCAACTTTGTTCTTCACTTTTATTTTAAACTCTTGCTTTCATTCTGTTTTATTTTTCCCTAAATAAAAATCCTGATAGAAGTAAATACACAGTGCGGGTAAAAGTTACAATTCAGATGAAATAAACTTCTCTCATTTGATACATGAAATTACTGGATGCATGTTTTTCTGACTTCAGGTAGTTATGACACTGCTCTTAAACATAAACCAGAAGAACTTGATGAGCCTTGTTTAGCAAGTCAAACCTGTCCTAACAGACAGATTAACTCATTTCTTATGCAGATTATTTACACTTAGGATACCTTTCATTGTTTATACTGAAGTTTTCTTCTTTCTGTTTTTAAAAGGAGACACTGTGTCACATATCCATTATTTTTACCAGGCTGAATGCCTTGAATATTTAGCTACCACTCTTTTAGCACCACACCAAAAGTTCTGGATTTAAACTATTTATTTTTAAAGTAGTAGCATGATCAGGCCTGCATGCTTATCTAAAGATCTTTGCTTTATGAGGGAGATTTTAGTCTGTGAGGTTTCCTCTACACATGGTAGGCAGCTGTCAGCAGCAGTGAGCAGGGCGAGGGGTCACTGCAGCTGCTCTGTGAAAGCACAGGGTTCCATCAACATCGCAAAAATCCTGCAGAGTGGGAGCTGGGAGACCACAGATTAGAGTACATTGGAGTGTGTATATAAGGTCACATCATGTCTATCAAAGTCATATCAAACTGGTACACTGTACAATACATTTTACTGTGCTCTGTGTTCAAAGAAAATAAAAGGAGAATGGACATGTGTGTAGCAGACCATGGTTTAATACAGAATTTCACGTTGTCCTTTCAAATAGATGGATTTACTAAGTTCACAAAGACACGTCAAATATGTATACACAGTGGAGATGTGTTGACTTGAGAGAGAACTAGATTTCATGAATTCTTCAGGTCAGACATGAATGAGATCAAAATAATTCTTATTAATTAAATAGTAGAAAATACTATTAAGAGAAACCAGATGTTCACATTTCCTGAATCCTACACACTAATATACATAAATGTCTGTCCTTGTATACATATGTCAATAGTTTCCCATGAAATGCTGTTTCATATCTCCTCATGAAACTTAACTTTTATGAAATTGATAGCTGTGTTTAAGATAACCCTAAAATAAAGATAGATAGGTAGCAAACAAATAATTCTGATTTGTGGGTAGACACAAATCTCTCCTAGATCTGGCTGTTTCAGAGGACAGTTACATGACATCGAATATCATATATGTCATGTTGTATAGAATCCACAGAATCCAGATATTTTTAATTCTCACTGTTAGGGTGCTTCCACCAGATGAACAAAACTTATGCTTAACAACAGCAAAAACAACAAGAACAAGTTACCGACCTGACATCTTGCATTAGGGAACAAGGAAATGGGTAGGGCAACAGAGAGTTTATTCTGGCTGAAATATGCAACAAATGAGATGACTAGACACTAAACAATGTCTCCTATTTTAGCAATCTTGTGCAAGCTGAAAGCTAGCAGACCTATTCAGGCAACAAGGTTTTATCAAACTACATATGTCTACCAAGTCAAAGGATTGATGACACTGTAACAGTTTTATGCTGTTTCAAAATTGTTTGCACAATTTTACAATTACTGGTAATCACTTTCAGCAACAGAAAATAAGACATGTAGGTGCAAAGAATAAAAAAGGAGGAAGCATCCTGATTACAAACTGTACAGTTGTGAAGTATGAGCTGCTGAAACAATTCACATGGTGTGATTTAGACTAAAGCATCCCAAATATCTGAACCAGCAGGACTCTGTGACCTTCAAATTTCCTCTGAAAAGTTCGGAAGTTTTTCTGTTCATGGGGATCACTTTAAAAATTGCTGACCCTGGCAAAGATTGCAAAGCTCTCAAAAAAAAAAGTTACCACCTTAAGCACAAGTAAATTACAAACCTCCCTTTCTCCTTACCATAAATACCAACACTCACTTGCACAGTAAGCCCTTTAATCTCTTCCTCACAAAATCCTTCATGCCTGGCATTCACTTACACATGCATTTGCACTTATTTTTTACAGCCAATTACTATCCTGCCCTCACCCAGTCATTACCCAATCTTCCTGGACACACACATTCACTTGAAGGCATCCTCCTCCACTTCAGCTCTTCCCACACTGAAACCCTCTCTTCTTAACCACTGGCCCAAATACACCTGAGCTGCTGAGAGGTTTCTGAACCACCAGAGCTCAGCGTGAATGGGCTTTGTCTCTTTGGATTTCTCCAGTTTTGTTTTATTTTAAGCAGAAAATCTTTGATGCAGGACCATTTCTTCCTGCTTTCCTGGGAAAGGCTTCCCCTAACACTGGACAGGCAAGAGTTGCCAAGACTGAACTGAAGAACAAATGTGGATGAATACCCCTGGCAGTGCCAAGGTCTCTCCTCAGCTTTACTGGCATTGACCTGGGTTTGGTCCCCCACTTTGGCCCCTCTGTCTCTGCAGTTTTCTATATCAATATTACTGCCCAAGCGCCAATGCTCCCCCCTCCCACAAATGGGAACACCAACGCACCTGCTGCCTTAAGCGATGTACTTATGATCAGAGAGGATCACATAAGGGCTGCCTGTCTTAGTCTACCCGTCAAATAACACTTCACCTGCTTTACAAATGGTTTCTCAATCTTAAGTAAATTATCTTTGTACATGTCTGAAAAAATGAAAAAGATTAAGGACAGTTGGTGGCAGAAATATGAAAAAGTGGAAAGTTTCCCATGGCTTTCAGCCTTGTGATTGCTCTTCCAAGCCATGGTCTTGGGAGAAAAAAAAGTTAATCTGCAAATGCTATCTTATTTTCTTATAAGAAAAGGAATACTGCTTTTTCTTTAAAAAAAAAAAATTAATCCTAAGGACTGATCTTTCTAAGAAAAGAAAAGTTCCTGACAAAATAGAAGGGGCAAGAGTCATAAGAAAAACATATCTCAAAAAGAATTTTCCACCAGAATTATGAGACGTTCTGTCACCCATTTCACTTTGAAATCCTATTTGCCATATACTCTATTGCAAAACCATGGTACATTACATATTTTTCTCCCATCAGTTCCTTCTTCTCACATTATTCACAGGTTAGAGATCAGTTTCCTACAGCTTGTAGAGCACAGCAGGAGCTGAGAAGAAGTGACACACAGACAGCCCTAAGTCTGCGTACCTGAATTCCCAACTTCCACAATTTCTTCTGCAACATTACTGGGCACATGATAGATGACTATTTCCCTTATTTTCTGTGGGGCATAACCATTTTTCCACTGGATAGGTCAGCCAGCTAGATAATAAATACCTGCAGACCAGTGGGCCCCAAGAGTCATCCTGTAAGCATGATAATTACATCCAAAATGCTGTAATTAACAACATGCACCACTACAAACTCCGCTTTTCAAGTGACCAGAATGATGATTCAGAGCACAGCCCTGTGCAAAGCTTCCATTTTAGGCTAGAGAACTGGAAAACTGAGAACTTGTCAATAATTCTATGTTAAAAACATCCTGGTTATAATTATTATGTTATGCTGGTAACAATTTCATATATAATTATTGACCCATATTACAGGAGTAGGGCAACCAGTAGCTAGCTTAAAGTAGTTAACTTGCAATTATCTCATAATGATTTCATTACTTGGCATATTGTTTTCTTACACAAAGCTCCCATAATTTCTTTTCTAAAATTACAGAGAGGATTGCTGATTAGGAATCTCCATGTGAGCCTGAAATTTATGCACTTGTTTAAATTCAAAATAAATAAAAACTTATGCACATATAGGCCAGGCCTACTGAGATCTTTAGGATAAACATATTCAGGCTTTCAAAATAGAGGTACAGCCATTAGCAAAATAATCTCCATCTGCAAAAGAGTCTTTCCTTCCCTTTATAGTATTTGCAATAATTTATTCTGCATGTAGCAGAATATTTTCACAGCAATCTTAATCTTTGTAATACATTGGAAAAGTTCTTTGTGCTTCTTGTGTGTTTTTAACAAATGAATGTTTGCTGTGGCTTTGGCAAAAATTCTACATGTATTGATTACACAAGGAGAAAGCTAAACCTTTGATTTTATATTCTTTCTAAAAATGTTGATAATATTTGCACACATGTACAAATTTTTTGGAACATCCTTAAACATTCCTAAACAATAACAAAGAACCAGGGTCTTCATTTTTCCCTTCTTTTTTTGTTACCCTTTGCATTCTCATCTTCTGCTTCCCACTGGTTTCCCTATCTGCTCTTCTGCTTTGGTAAGAAATCCTGCTGCATATCTGGGAGAGTAGTAAGGAAAAGAAAGTCTTGTAGTGACAGAGCTGCTCTGCAGGCTGACAGCTCGAGACATGGCTTCTAAATAATTCAGTCTGGGACCAGACATGGCAATTCTGTCTGTGCAGAAATGCCTCAGAGTCGAGGTCAAACACTTCATGTGGTCAAGAACAAGCAATTAATAAGTGGAATTTCCACACTTTGAAATGGGCTTATTGTTTGCTTTCAACTATATGGGTAGGAAATATTAGTATGTGTGGAACTCAAGCCTCCATCCTTAAAAAAAACCCCAACAAAACACTTAGTTGCAACTTTAGATTACTTGTGAGTTATTTCATTCCCTTCTGCATTTGAGTTGATGGTGCCTGGTCAGTATAGTGGTAAGTTCAAGGCTAGAGGTGTTACCATCACAAACAGGGATGGTTCTGTAATTCACCAACAGCAAGGCAACAAAAAAAGCAGGTTATGCAAAGACAGCAGTGAAATGCATGTGATCAAATATTTAATATTTAATATTTACACTTCACTTACACATATAATTCACTTTTTTCCTGAGTATACAAGCACACACATTTCCATTTTCACCCATACACTTTAGGCAGACTAAATTGTATAAATGCAATGGATTATCTGAAGGCTAAGTATGTCCTCTAGGTGCGTGCACACATCTCTGCGACAAGTTTCATACAAAGGAACTTACTCTCAGTCCCTGGACAAGAGGATTTCTTAGCAACTTCACTGTCCCTTTTGCACTGTTACAAAACAAATGCTGATGACAGCAACAGGAATAATACTTCCAAAAAAAGGGACAGTTAATTAAAGTCTATAGAATGCAAATTCACATTTATGAATACATACTATTCAACATGAAAGTTCTTTTCAGCTAGATAAAGGGTTTTTTGGGGGGTTGTCTTTTTAAATTATTTTTTTCAAACAAACTAAATGTCTTAGGTCTGGAAGCAATCAAACTGGTTGTGACTGTGAAGTATAACTCTGAAAATGCTTGCAACATAACTCTGGCCTATTGCAATGTTATTATTATAGTTCTGGTTTCTGCTGGAGCCATGACCATGCACAGGAGTCATTGAAGAGTGTTCACAAAAATACCCCTTCTCCCACCACCCCTCAAGCAGCATGGATTAAATAACTGCCACTCAGCTGCTGTCTTTTAAATAAAAATATTCTCTTCATTGTACATGTAGCAGTGGCAGGTTGAAGTACATTTTGCCTTTGTTCTGTTTTTCACTCCCCCAGTCAAGGATCACCAGGCAGGACCACAGTGAGAAAGGGTTTGGCACGTTTTACAAATTTTGCTTGTTTTCTTTTAGTTCAGGAGAAAACACACCCAGAGGAACTTCTTTTCTCTTGTTTAACATGGATGAGAAACATCAGAAAACAGTAATTATTCAGATCATACAGAAAAGATGTGAAATCGTGGCACTGTTTCAAGTGAAAATTCAGGTGTTTTCAGGGACATGCCCTATGCCTATGGTAAGTATGAACACTCAGTACTGTTGGTTTATGCTGCTACCCTAAATATTTTTTTTGGAAAAATTATCCACAAATAGTTTTATTCTCAAAAACATGGTTTTTTTCCTACAGAATTGGATGTACTGGAGAAAAGCTTAGCCCAGAGTGTTAAGTGGGTCAGAGGAAGACAAAAAATAGAAACAGATTGGTTTGGTAGAGGATGTGGGAATGGTTATGTGATAAAAAAAACCTCCGGATTCAATATTTGGTAGTTTCTACACCAAAGATTTCTTGTGAGGCAGACTGAAAACACACTATTATGTATTTGTGTCATCCTCTGCTCTTTTCCCTTCCACTTGCCAATGGCAACTGTCAGGAACAAAATATTCATCTTGATGGACTTATAGTCCACCTCAATATGGATGTTTTCATGTTTGTAGGTACCTTGAAAACTTCAGGTTGGGAGGCAGCTAACCCTGAGATTCTGAGAGTACTCAGGATAACCTACCTGCTCTGTGAACTCACTCAGCTATTTTTTGAGAAATGTAGTTCTTAAGCCTACAACATTATTTTAAAGTTGTAGTGTAGTTATCTACAGGTACTTTTGCATTAAATTTCATATTTAATTGTATGCATTTTCCTGCTAATCCTTAATTTTGATACTTTTGGAGCTGGAGTTCATTAACACCTTGAAAATAATGACTAATCAATATCTTAATCCCATGATTTGATTCAACACCAATATGTGTCCTACAAATTGCTTTTTTCTGGAGTAAAACACAATACTTCATGAAAAGAATGTGCATAAAATGTATATAGTAGATAAAAATCTTGCAGCACTATTCAAACAAGGAGAACTGTTCTGGTCATCTGTGACAGCCTCTAAATTAGTCATCAGAAAGAAAAATATCTATCAATAGTAATTTAACATTTTCCAGTAGTGTGTAACAAATCTCAGATGTCCAGGTATTACCTTTCATTATCATGGATGTTATACAGTGCTTTCATTGTTTATCGAACTGGCTGATGGTTTCCAGTGTAGGTGGGTGACTCAAACTGCATCCACAGCGCCTCCCCAGCCAGAGGTGTCTGCATGCTTAGCCATTCTCTCAGGAATGTGAAACAGTGAAAGCTGAAGACAGACTGAAGACTTGGAAGCAATTTACAAAGCTTAAGTCAATTCCTCTACTTATATGGCAAAGCTGAGAAAGAAGCTTTTTTATGCATATTTTCTCCCATTATACCTCCTCTCCTCCCACACCAAGGAATACTCGCGCTTATGAGGACACTAGGATGAGAGTGGTTGAGGCAAATGTTCCTATATATGGAAGAGTCTGAGTTAAAGATAGCTCTGGGTGACAGATCATGTTAAATTCTCATCATGCCCATGCTCCTCACAGTTACTGTAGTAAAGATTAAATGATGAAGGAAAAACCCACCACTTAATTCCAGAAGCTTCTCAACAGGAAAAAATACTTGAAAAACTGAGAAAGAGTCCTAAATTCCTATTTATTTCCTCTTGTGATACCATTCATAATGTTAGTCTACATGTTTCAGTGAACCTGACACCTGAGCAAGCATTTATGTTTCCAGTTAACAGCAATGTAAAGGTGCCAGATAATATTTGTCAAAAAATGGTGCTGGTTTTCATTTGAGAGGACAATCTCCATAGCCAAACGACTGTAAGATCAGTGTTGCACTGTAACCATAATTCAAACCACAAGCCTATAATACATGGTTTCTGCTGCCAACATAAAATGTTTGCTGAATATTAAATAAAGTGTTCACAGACTTTATATACAAGTATTTTCCTTAAATGGATAAGGACACTGATAAGCAATGTGATTGCCATTTTTATTGTCAGTCCTGAGGTATGCATGTAAATGTTGATCTTTACAATCTGGTTCTACGCAGACAGGTTTTATCCATATATTTTGTAATTTTTAAATTAGAGGTGTTTGCTACAAAAAATATTTCTATCACGTGCCTTTTTCTGGTTTCAGGTTAAAACTTTATCTCCTAAAAATGACATTTTATGAAATCTGTCTTTTTGTCTTGAATTCTTGTGCCACTTAAAGACATAATGAAGACTTCTCTTCCCAAAATATTTTTTAACAGGAAAACTTCTAATAACTAACTAGTAAGCCAAATAAAAGAGGACTGAGAAACCAGAAAATACGCAAGGTCTGCTCTCACTCCCTGTGAGAAAAATAGAAATTGGCACAGCTGAGGACCACACTGCTCTGGAGACAACAGCCTCCTCCTGCTTTCCACCCTGTGGGAAATGAAGAATGGCTGGTTGGTCCACATAGCTGCAAACCCATTATTTCTCCTCACCTCCCACCTATCGCCCAATCTGCCTCCAAGGCTCTGTAGGTAATCCCATGGAGGACAGATCCTTGGTGTACAGGCAGATAACATTTGGCACGGACTCCTCTGCCTGAGGATTTGACTCCTTGTCTGGGTTCAGCAGCAACAGGACCACTCTCTCCACCATACACTTCTTATCTGGCTGGTAAAGGCTTTCTTTGTAAAGATGCCTGCCCTGTGCTCTACTCACGACACTGGGTTCAGCAATACTGCAATTCATTGCAATTCTGAAGGAATCCTGCTTTCATCCAGGTTCCTGTCTGAGCAGGAGGAGAGGTTCAAGCTCCATCAGGGCCTTCAGTGCAGCTCGAGACCACAAGAGCAATGCCAAATGAGGGCTAAATCAGCACATGCAGCCCACACCCCAGCCCTCTCCTTTGCATCCAGCTCCTGTGGTGGTCTTTCCATAGAGGCCTGCAGTGGGGCTGTAAAAACACAGCATGGTAAATTCAGAATGAATATGTAAAGTATGTGTACATGGGCGTGCATTCAAGATGTACACTTCACAGCTGCATCTCAGAACTGGCAAAGCGAGAGTGTAAAAAATGAGAATAGTTTTCTATGAGACAGTTTCAATCTTGATAAAGAAACATCATTTGAAGAATGAAACAGCACTCAGGGACTCCTTTTGAAATTCCTGCCGCTTCTATCTAGAGTCTTGGTTTCAGCTGTTCCCTCCGCCTCTCCATGGGTAAATTTAAGCATCCCATAAACACACATGGTGGGAATGAAGGGCAGGATTGAGGGGAAAAAATGGGACCAACTTCATCCGCATTCCAGAAAAATGGGGAACAAACCAAAAAACAAAGCAATTTACTGTGAAGCTTAGTGGCAGACTGGCAGAGACTGATAGTTACTTAAACATACTGTAAGCAGATTAATAATAATTATTTAATAGGAAGCTGAGTACATTGTACCTACTTTTGTTACAAGCTATACAGATTGCTACAAGCTGTACAGATTTCTTAGCCTTTTTAGAGTGGATAAAGTAAAAAATTACTATGTGCTAGAAGTTTCTTTCTTTGCTGACAGGAACCAACTACACTTTTGCCCCCTCTTAAACAAACCAGTGTACTTTTCACTCCATAAATCTCATATTACTTCCTTCCTTTTCATTTATTTTGAACCAGAAGGAGGAGTTTCTAACAGAAGTGCTTTATGGCAGCAGAAGGAAAACAGCAAATCAGGATTGAAGGTGCATAAGGAAAGTAAATCAAAAGTAATAAAATCATGGAGATCTAGCAAGGTTTGTGGGGGGAAATGAAGTCAAAGTTGACTGAATCCAGAGCTGAAGAAACATTACACATGAGAAAACACCATTAAAGATAGGCTGCACTCTTAACAGATGAGATGGGAAATGAAGTAATAATTTATAGCAAAGATAGGAAAAAACCTGCCAGGTTTGCAAATTTCAAATGAGATGCAAGTTTGAATAACAAGTGATAATGAAATGCAAGCACACACAATCTTAAGGGTAGAACACCACGGAACAATTTAATTAAAAGGAAAACAATATGCTCTGCAACACAGGATCAGAAATAACATACTGCCTGATGTTTCTGCTCAGCTAACCAGATAGTTATCTATCTGATAGGGCAAGCAATACATTCTGGTGCTTGAAAAATTTTGCATAAAGGTTCAAATTTGACCTGAAAAAATATCAGTAATGACTTAAAACTTTCCAAGTAGGTATTTTCTAAAAATTCTTTCATCTGATTTTAAGTGATGCAAGTATGAAACAAATGGAAAATGTGTGTGGGCATAAGAACTTCAGCTATGCATGTATACTTTTTAAAAGTAGCTTTATTTTCAAAAGCAGAATATGACAAGCATTTACTGTGATAAATATGGCCATTTTTACCCCAGTCCCTAAGAATGGTCATAAAAATATTCACACAGTTTGGCGAGCCTTCTAAAAAGAAAAAAAACCCTCACACCCTAGAAATATCATATATGATATTAAGCAATGCAACAAAAGAGTAGCTTATTTTATATTGAAGGATATTAACTACAGTATGGGGTATTGCAGAAGAAGAAGGTCTGCAGATTTGCAAATGAATTTCATGCATGATTTATAAATGCAAATGTGAGTAGTAGGTGATAATGAAATACAAGCAAGCAAATACACATGGTAGATCAGATACCCTGGGGAGGTGGGGGAAGTGTGCTGCACTAAATGTACTTTTTCAAATGTCAGAATTGGACCCAAATGGCATGAGAAAGCAGCATCTTGATAGAGTGGAATTACAGGAAAATTGCATGTGGGTAACACCAGATGAAGGTAAAGGCAGAGTGAGTGTCAGCAGTTGTGTAAGAAAATACCCTACTAAGGTGTGTTAAAAATAATGGCATTAATCTTAGTCTGAAAAAGGAAATACTGGTTACATTGATCACTAAATTTAGCCAAGATTACCAAACCTCAGGAAAGTCCACAAAAGAAGACAATGTATGTGGATGAATATTAACCTAAGTTAATGGATGTTCCTAATTTACTATGATTAGTAATATACAAATACAATACCCAAGAGATAGATAAGGACAGTAACTCCTCCTGGGGAGCCAGGGCAAAGCAAACACCAAGAGGAGCTTTTTCACTCAAAAATACCTTTGGACACATAGCCCAGGTGCCTGCAAATTTCCTTCCATGTAGCAATGACAGATTGAAGGAACAAATCCGTGCTTTCCTATATTTTGACTGCTTCTGTAGTTAATCAGCTGCTGTTTAAACTGAAGAACTGTGCATCAAGAAACCTTACAAGTGTCTTTTGAAGAATTATGTGGAATTCTTTTGAGGGAGGAACTGGGGTCAGGGTTAAAAATGCACTCACCATATACAACTTTGCCTGACAAGAGAGAAGTGGCATACTTTGATAAGGCTGTTGTCTTACAGAGATTAAAAACCCAGAGAGGGTGAAGTCAGACACAGCTCCATTAAAAAGAAAAAAAAAGAAAAAAAAGGAAAAAAAGAGAAAAAAAAAAGAAAAAAAAACCTGTGAACTGTGTTACATGGGTCTGCTTATTTCATCTTGGCTCGGCATCACTGCAGTAGCTGTCTGCTGTTTTCCTACTGTTTTTTAAAGCTGCAATGATTTTTGTTGTTGGTATGCAGAGTTTGATGGCCTTCCAAATTTGTATTTACAATTTAAGACTTAGTCACACAGGGCTCTATTAAAATGCAGATTATTAAAACAGAACACTAATAAAATAAAAGATAAAGAGGTTAATTATCTAAAATTATCTGTAACTTGTAACTTGATGCCTCATAAAGCCTATATGCAGATAAAATGAAAGCTTGGAATTGTTGGGCAACTTTGACAGCTGACTTTTTAGAACAGTTTTCCATCAATTAAAATCATAGATTTACCTGAAATTGAGCCACGTAAGGGCTGGGTATCTGGCTTACTTTCCTTTCATATATTCCATGATGTCTACCTGAAGCAGCTATACCAGCTCAGAGAATTTAGTATAATGTTTTAGGTGGCACATGTAAAGATATATTATAAACAACTAAGCATGAAATGTAAGAACTCCTTAGCATGGATATATGAAATATTTAAGTATTTTTGTACTATGTAACGGACTGCCAGTAGTACCTGGGCACCCAAGATATCCCCAGGATGTTATGAGGGAGGCATTCAGAAAAGAGCTTTCAAAAGAGCTGCATCATGGCCAAACATTTAAAGGGTTAATTACACAGCTGAGTGTCTACTCCATTTACTGATAAGCAGAAAATGTTGTAATTTTTTGGGTTTATGAATTGCTGGTGTCAGTGTGTATCTTTCACACAACAGTGTCTGTCTAGCTCTATCCCTTACATGCTGGGCAGAGACAATCCCTCTCTTGCCTGGAACCCCAGAGCCCTCTAAGCTGCTTGCTCTGTAACCTTGGCAGCTGGGGCTAACACAATTCTTCATTTTTGTTTTTGCAATTGGCCTCTCTAAATAAAAACTACAGAGCCTTGTTACCCAACAACTGAGTGTGAAATCATGACATTGCAATCCCCTACTCTAAGAGTCAATCAATATTTTTCATTACAGATTTGTACAGTAAGGTCAACAAGATGAAAAATGTGCATGGAGCAAAACAGACAAACCAGCAGAGAATTACAAAATCTCTTCCAAGCTGTAAGATTATTTTCTTTGTAATGATATAAAAAATATGCCCTTGATGAAGTTTTTAAATAAAAAAATGAAGGAAACCTACATTAGATTGGACACAACAAAGTGATCTGTACAGCCTGCACTGACACATCTTGGTAGTACAATCTGTTTGACATTCAAAAGGTTTACTCTTCCTTTAAAAAAAAAATACATCATTGTACATTAAGCAAGTGTAAATATAAGAGATGGGTATAAACTGCTAATTTTTCTGCATGATATTTTCATTGCATTAAGTAGTAGGAAGGAGGATTAGATAGAGGTACAGGGCTAAGCTGGTACATTTCAGCTTGAGAATCAGGGGCAGTCTGCTCCACAAAGTAGGTGCTACTCTGACCCAACAAGTTTTAGCTCAGTAGTATACACTGGACCACTCATTTTCCTGAACCACGCTGAAAAGCATGAAGATAGAACCAAAGATACCTGAAATTATTGGTAATGCAAAGGTGGTCACTACAGACTTTTACTAGGCAAACAGGTTTTACTTTATCTTCTACACTTTTGATGGCAGGATAACAATCCCTAACATGAAGCTTCATGATAAATCAGGATAATTTGGTAACAGAAATAAAGACCATACCTGCATTTTAAAAACCTTATTTTTACATAATCAAACATTTGCCTGAAATAATATTTTTCTCCTTTATTTGAAGAGAAACATCACTTTGTACCATCAAATACTCTTACTCCCAGGAATTATGGTTACAGTAACCCAAATATGTGTTATGTGTTAGATGTGAATCTATTTCAGAGCAGCTACATTACAATGTGAATCGAACCTCATATGTCTGTACACTCTTGGTGAAAAATCATTGTCACTTAATAATACTAATATGAAACCATGGCCTTGATCTGAAGGACAGCCATCACAGAGGGATTTAGAGCAATTTTATAATCCTATTGACTATTTTACCCTAATCAATTTGCTTGCTGAAAGCCCCAAGACCAGTTTTTTTTCTGATAGGAACACCCTTGGAAAGGGTAACTTTATTTTAGGTCTATATTGTTAAACTATTCCTTCTACTGGAAGAGCATCCACTCACTTGTGCAAAGAAGGTCTCACTGCTGGGTAGGAATTTGCCTCTTCCTATGTAACTTCAGTTTTCAGTCTACCTTTCCTAAATCCCAAACAAAAACCTCTGTCCTCCACAACTGTCTTACAGAGTTCAAAAAGCCAAAACACTTTACAAAGACTGAAAAAAAAAGTCACTTTATAATTTACAGACAACCAAAGTTTAACTTAGTTGGTTAGAGCATGGTGTTAATAACACCAAGGTTTTGGGTTCAACCCCCGTACAGGACATTACGGAAAGAGTTGGGCTTGATGGTCCTTGTGGGTCCCTTCCAACTCAGGATATCCTGTGAAGTGTTTATAAATTTAAAATGGCTTTTGCAAACTCAACTGGTCTTTGTGGCTGCAGCAAACAGAAATAACTACGGATTCGAACCACAGCAGGACCAGCCAAGTCTTTCTTGATGTCTAACAATAAGTATAGAGAGTCTCTGGAACAGGCTACCCAGAGGAGGTGGTGGTATCACTATTATTGGATGTTTTTAAAAACAGGTTAGTCAAACATCTGTCAGAATGACACAGATAGAGCTGATTCTGCCTTGGGGAAGGCAGGATAGACTGGATGACCTCTCAAGGCTCTTCCTGCCCTATTTTTTATGATTCAGTGATTCAGCACATAGCTTTGAAACACCCTGGGGCTTGATTCTTTTCTCACCTCATGTTATTTTTAAACTGGTGCAACTTCACTGACTTCGATAGAGCTTTTCCTCCCTGTCCTGCAGTAAGTGTGAGGAGAATCAGAACTCACATTTCTTACACAAATGGAGACTGGGTCTACCCTCCCACTGTGCTGCACAGCTGATTTCCTGAGATAAAATTTTCTACCTCTTTAAAGCAGGCAATATCAGTGATTTAAGTCAACCTTTGTATTATTTTAGTAAAATCTGTGTCCCATTATGTGAAGCAAAGGTGAAAAAAATGTTGAGTAGAAACATTCTTTGCACTTTTCAGCAAATGTCAACTTTTTCTCCCAATGTATTTCTCTTTGCGTAGAGATAGAGCTTGGGACTGAGAAAAAGTCCACCTCACCTACAGAAGGAAGGCACAGCAAAGAGGAGGAAAGGAAACAGGAGAGCCAATACTAAGTAGTGCCTCATAACCAAGGACACAGTACACGACAGTTGGCTGCAACATCTTGTAGACAGGGTATTCTAAAAATGTTACAGACTGGGCATGGGTTTAGCATGTGAGCTAGTAAGTGTGGAAGCTAATCACATTCCTATCCAGCAATCTCTAAGGACAAAGAAATAGATAAAATATGTCAGAAGTCCCCGAAGCTACACAGCATCTAGAATACTAGTTATTTGAAAATGTCAAAGCTATCCACATTCCACATGCAGTCAGCAGGTTTACGCAGAGCTTCAAATACCCAGAAAATCTGTAGTCTGTGCCACAGCCAGTGAAATACTATTACACTGCACCAGCTTCAAACAGAGGAATGACAGAAAATACAGTCTATACTGACTAATTTGTTCTTTGGCTATCATCATCCATAGAAGTTACCTATCAAGGGACATCACCACCTCTCTTGTGGCATTCACATATATATATATATATATATATATATATATATATATAATATTTCAAAAGTATTTTCTGCTCATTTGATTTTGTTTTTAATGGATAATAAATTGTCTGCTTATTTTTTTGTGTGTATGAATGAATGACATTCAACACCAAGCAGAAAACTACGCTTTTCATATATTTAATCTAATTCGAACTCATAATAAAAAATAGAGAAATGGTTCTTGCAAATTTACTGTCTTCATAAAAGATTGACTATAAATATAAATATAAATATAAATATAAATATAAATATAAATATAAATATACTTGCAGGTGGATTTTCACTTTCAGAAAATTCATAGAAATCATAGAAATGAAGATTTTAAAAACTGAGAGACTTCACCTGAAACATGCTGCTCAGGACTACAGCACTTTTTGAGACCTTTGGGAGATCCTATCTTCTGATCAGTTCTAAAGTGGTCACTCCTTTTCTACACTCTCACATCCCACGAACAACTTACGCAAAACTTCATGAAAAAGATGGTGAAGATGCGAATGGAAAAATTCTCATAGGCTGCTAATTCCAGTGGTAATTGAACCTGGCATATTTCCTCTGTTCTGGTCTAACTGGGATTTGAATATTTGTTTCCCTCAAGTAAAGGTTGTGAAATCCCCTGAAACACAAAACTATGATGAAAAGGTCCCTAGTGTGCAAAAGAGATTTCATCTACTTGTGCAGTGCTTTGAGATTTGATTCTTCACTTAAGAGTACCAGATTTCCTTGGGATGATGAAACACTGTATAAAACCCCAAGGAACATGGAAAGGTTTGACTCCCACTTCTGGATTCCTTTCATTAAGAAAATGGTATCTGCAGATTTGGTGGGAGATGGCAGGGGGTGTAAGTTTTTGGCCTGAGGAGCAGTTAAAAATTAGTGACAGGTTTCAAATATACTCAAAAACATAGTTTATCTATACTCAGAGAAACAATCTTTTGAAGCCCTTTAATGCCAAATCACTCAGACAAACCTGTACAAAGTTTCATGTGACAGCAAAATATACAGCCTTGTCTTTTAAGAAGTCCTCTGTCAAGCAGCCTCCACGGTACATCAGAACATGACTTCTCTGCTTCTGAATTTGAAAGCCTGTTTTGCCCTGTTCCTTTGAAAAGGCCTACTCTGCATCCAAGTTTATCATAAGGTCATCTTCCTTTCTGTGCTTTTTTCTGTCATTATATTTGCTTATCTGTATTAGATTCTGACTCTTTGAGATGGGTGATGGCAATCAGAGATAGCTGCATGGTGTCACGTTAGTTACCACATGCCAGCTCATTTCGAACTTCCCAGCTCTTCCAGAAACGAATACTATTCACTTGAACAGGACCTTTCTTTAACTTGTTTGTTTGGTTGGTTTAGTTTGGTGGGTTTTTTATTTTGTTTTCTTTTCTAGCAGTGAACCGTGCACAATGGGCAAGGCTACTGCTCAGCCTGAGTACTAAGTATTCTGGGTACTTTCTGGGGGAAAACCCCCCCAAAGTTCCCTGAAGCATCCTGAGTTTGAAATCTTTTTAGTATTATCTTACTGGTCAGCTGCCCAAATCTCTTCATAGGTAAAGACTGAAATATTTGCAATAATAAAGACTTGATAGAGAAATAAAGAGGCAACGAAATGGATATCCTTCTAACTGTGAACCTTCATGACTTAATCAGAGGCATGCTTGTGTATTCTGTTTTTACTCAAGCTTTGTGCACCTCATCCCTTTGGTGCTGGCATATGGTTCTTTAACGTGTCTAAAATGGCATCACTTGCTGTTTACTCATGCAGAGGCTCAAGTCCAATATAGTTAAAACAATGAATACAGCCTCATTAACACAGGAGTTAAAACAGGGCTACCTTGTCTTCTACAGATACAAGGACACTTCTGACAGCATTCTCAAAAAAATGGACAAAAATATTCGCATCTGCCACCTCTCCTGCTCATCAGAAGCAGCTCTTCTTTGCATCAGCGTAGAGGCTTGGACCTTGACTCCCTTCGTTGAAGGAGAGAGATGAGGAAGTGAGCAGTCTTTACACTGGGAACCTAGAAGCAATATTTTCTAGCCCTAAAAATTTGGTTATATTTTTGTAAGACTTCTCACGTAATTAGAGTTAAGAAAGTTCAATAAATCAAATTTACTTCTGTCTCAGTTTTTAGTTCTCAATAATAATACGAATTCCATTAATAATATGCATTCATGGGGTTGTCTGAAACTGTGCATTAACATTACTCCTAAAGCAATATGCTTTTTATCTATATGCTATTTTCCTATCTATCTGCATAAGGCCCCCAGAATTTCTTTTAAGATATTGCAATTCAATAATTAATCAAGACTCCCTTCTACAAATTAATATGACTGGAGCATTTAAGTATCATTGAACAGGCAGGAATGAATCCTGAATGGAAAAGCCAGCCAGTTACCTCAATAAAAACAGATTGTGTGCAGAGGGGGGTAGCAGTCTGCAAAGCTGAACACATGGCCTGAGATCTCTGCATGAAGGAGCATTATTTAATATACTATTGCATGGCACTTAACATGACTGAACTTAGCCCTGCTCTGAGCCAGGGGAGCCTAAGACAAATGTAAAATAATGACATTTCTCTTCCGTAATACACAGGACACATTCCTAAACAAAGACCAAAATTTCTAGAGCCAAGGATATAGTAGATTTTTAAACACTGCAGTGTCAAGACCTTATTGTGCACTTCAGGCTAGTGACCAGCCACTTTCTGCAGATAATGAAGAACTTCCTGAGAAGAAGGAAAAACAAAGTCAACAGCAAATACACAGACTGATCATCATGACATAGCAACTATAAAGAAAAGAAAACATGAGATTGTATTGGATCAAGTAGTAGTTGATGGCAAAGATGAAAACACATTACTATGTAAATGTTGTGGCTAGAGGTGAGTTAATAATGGTCTGGCAGGTGTAAGTCATTAGGATTTCTTTGTGGTAGCCGTGTAAATTATACATGGGCCTGCTTTGAGGGAAATCACCTTTTTGCTCTCCTGTAGCTTTTATGCCAAATTAAAAAAATTAAGGAAGCAAGCAGAATTATTCTTGCTTATGTAGCAATTTTGATAAACAGGAAGAAGTCTCATAATTAGATTTAAAAAAATTAATCACATTATGTCAAAATGAATCAATGCAGTCAAGAGTTATGATAGTCCAGTCTGTCCTCTTGCTCCTCAGAAGGCACGCTTTACCTAAGGACTACTGGGGGAAGCCTGGGAAGCTCCATAATAAACACATTAACACGCATTTTGTGAATGCCTGGTGTTATCCAAGTGCTTAAGAATCTCACTAAGTTAAGACATCTGTAGGGATGTTATGCAAAGCTGTCAAAGTGAAGTACAGCCCATATTCAAAAATGCTAATGGGTATTAACCTACATATATTACTAAATAATTAACATGCAACAATCTCTTCACATTTAAAAAAGATACTTTCAAATCTTTCAATCCACTCAGATTAGATTCTGATCTCTTGAGCAAGCAGATTTTTCAGCAACCCCAGATAGAAATCCTTTCTAATTTCCAGGACATCAGGTTTTTCCTATCTGATTCAAGATTATTATCACAATTTAAAAATAAATTATCCAGCAAAATTATTTTAATGTAACCAAGTGTTGGAAGATGATTTTTTTCAGTTAAGAATTCAGGAAAATCTGATTGACAGAAGTATGTGTGACAAGGCTACAAATCCAGCTTTAAAGCTCCTATGATTGAGTGAAAATCGTGATGACCCAGTAGAATCTAACTCTGTTGTTTCAAATCTGATAAAAACCCCTAAGCTGATGGGTTGACCTTGAACCAGCAGGCTTTATGGTGGTTCCCAGTAACCAGCATGGAGCTACTGTCCTCTCCTCAAATGAGATCAGGTATCCATTCTCAATCCAGACCAAATTTGTGCTGCTGGAAAAGCACAGACCCCATGTCAATGACTGTGGAAGCATAGCATAATTGTAGTAAATGCTGGAAAATCTCTTCATGCAGTAAACAAACCTTTAAGAGTGTTATTAATGAAAATACATGAAAGCCCTTACAATAATTCAGAAATTTATTTCCTGGAATAACAGATTTCCAGTCCTTTAAAAGACAAAATGTAGCACAAAGGAACTCAGATAAATTAACAGTTATTCCATATCTATTTTCTTCATGCCAAATAAAAATAAATTTCACAAAATAGGTAAGGTCTATTTGAACAAAAAATCCCAAACAACTAAAGGGGATTTCTGGTCTCAGAGATACCTAATTTAATATATTTAGGAGGGAATTTCTGTCAGCAGGGAAGTGGAATACAACTTTCACCATCAGAACAGGACTGACCACGTGCACACTTGAGGCACGGCTAACACAGAGCATTCCCCCTCTTCCAGACCAGGTATATTCCCATACCTCAAGAAACAGAACAGACCAAATCTTGACTTCAGTAAAGTCTAAATAAATGGCTGCACCTACAGAATCTTAACAGCATCAGCTGGGACTCAGGCTATTCCTTCATAACAAAGAACATAAGAAACACATTTCTGACTACAGCTTTCCAGCAGACAACCCTTTTGTCCAGTGACTCCAAATAGCTCTGGATTCACATGACGTGCACCCAGCACAGTACTGTCACTCAAAAAGGAGAAAGAACTACCAGTTAAGTCCAACTCCATGGTTCAAGAAACTCCCTCCTCAACTTATTTTCTCCTTTGGTGCACTCATAGTCTTAAATTTTTTATTACCCAGTAAAATTCACTCTAAAAGAAACAACTCTTAGAATAACAAAATAAAAAGGAAACACATTTCCCTCCCTTAAATCAAAACCGCTGTGCCAGCCTGGAATTCCCTAATGACAACGTGAGCCCAAGACAGAACAATGGCATAGTTGCTTGATAAATCATAGAAAGTGAAATTAATGTTTTATAGATGCGAATGGAAAAGTCTTTCAGGAAACCAAGGTTCTGCCAGGATGTCATTCCAAAACACAACAGAATGAGACACCAGAATACAAATAAAACTGTGCAACATTTCCTATGACCCTTTTGGTGGTCCATCTAAGTCACACGGAGAACTGTATGAAAAGAGAGTGGAACACATTTTTTTAAAATGAACACTGATCCATTTCCCACCTGCTGTGTTATTTCTCAAAGAATGTAACAGGAGAGTTGAAGCTCAGATCTACAACTTTCCAAGTGGAAAGGCAAGTCCATGGCAACACAAATGATACCATTCTGCATGTGTGTGTACCTACTCACAAGTGTTTCTCATTCCCCTTCAGCTATACCCCATTGCTCTTGCTCAAAATTCCACAACTCTCAAGGATTTGTTTTCTGCATTGTATCACCAGTGCTGAAGTTTGCACTTCATACACAAATAAGCAGCTCAAGTAACTTTACAATCTTATGTATTCTAACATTATGAGCTGTCACTGTTTCTTTCAACAATTTTTGCTCAGTGATAAATTAGCCACTGTATAAGCATGGGGAGTCACCATATCCACCCTCCTGTTACTGTCATAAAAAGAAATGACCATTCCTTTATTAATATTTAGCGTTTGATAAAGACAGCTTTTGCTATGTGCTCAAATTTTACTTTGTGTATTACTCTAAAAGACCAGAGTATAGATTTGTCTGGAAACTACTTTTTGCCTTCCAATTATTAAAACCAGTATTTTATTTTAAATTTTATTTTCATTAGCTCACTCCCTGTTGACAAAAATGCCCTGCTTAAAGCACATTAAAATAGTGAATCACAAAATGGATGCTCTAATTTACTAAATAAAGTGGAAAAAGTAAAAGACAATGTAATAAAAAGATAAAGCCTTCATAAAGAATTGCAGCAATTATATCTCCACAGCTACAATATAACCCAAAACTTTGCAAACGCTTTGATTATTGAACCATGGCTGAAGTGAATAATTTGGCTTTCACTAAGAAAACAAGCACATTCATTCTCACTACAATGGAGAGAGGCAGTTTTAATTAAACCTTATCAAAAGATGAATAAAGAATAAACTCAATACCCATTCTACAGGATTCTATTTTCATCTGTTTAGTTTAAGCTTGCCATGTTCATGCAATAATTAACCACTGTCCAAGGAATGCTGGAGTTGTGTTAATGTTGGTAAAGATTTAATTAGTTCAATTATCTGGAGACTATTGAAGGCTCAGCATAGTACCAATTTCTTCAGGCTTTATACATACCTCAGATCAAAATATATTAAACTGAAATACAAGTGAACAAAGAAAATTTACTATTTCACTTCAGCTACTGAATGAATGTGTGTTTAATAATTTTATTGCCCTCGTTTTAAAATGAGGTTTCAGAAATAGAATATGTAAGCTGTGACTTACCCAGTCTTCCAGATTAGCTGGTGGGTTTTTTTTTTCCTAAGTCATCTTATATTTTAAACAAAATTAAGTTTACTTTAGAAAAGAAAACCCAATACTTCTTTAAGCAGGAAAAAGTATAGTTCCTTTTACATTTTTTCTCCCCACTGCCTACATATTTTACATCTTTCAAGGAAAGTGAGGCATTTAAAAAGCATTGAAAGCAGTGACACAGACAACTGTTTCAATCTGTCAGACAGCATGGACAGACAGTAGGGATCATTTTAGAAAATAGAGCGGCCCCCCAGCGGCCTGACCTTCCTGGTGGGAAAGCGAACACAGTGCAGTGCTTGACAAGCTCACCAACAAAGGAGTATATTTAGTGCCCCCAAATTCTGACACGCTTCTCACAGGAAAAAACGCAAACTGGGATGAGGCGTCGTTGACTACGGCTAACAAAGGGTGAGTTCTAATTGGAGATTGCACCATTACTGTGAAACAAAAAGGAAGAGATGAAAAGTGAAAACACCACTTCACTACATGCAGACTGTAAGCGTTGGAGTGAGCCCAGTTCCTATTTTTTAAAACTGTTCAACTCCATATTAGATGCTATTCAACTTGCAAACCCTCTGGATCTGTATGTGCAGCTCCTGCTGCCTTTGGTGGGAACAGAGCCCAGGAATGGGAGCATTAGAAGATTTCCCTCTTTGTGTTACTAAAATATTATCATTAGCTATTCTTTAAAAGGGATGTTTGAATAAACCATGTTCATTTTCCTGTAAGGTTTAAATGACATGTTTATTACTACCATGGTCTGTCCTTTGTTTTCCCAACAGTGTGTTTTGGAGTATGAGTTCTTTATAACCAGTGAAGGCTGCACAAAGATGGCCAGCACATGAGAAGGTCACAGGAGTTTATCTCCTTGAGGAGCTAAACACTGTAGGAGGATGTTATCTTTTTCTTATGAAGCAATAAAAACTTATGAGTTAATACAAAAGTAACTGTTTTGAAATTGCATTCTACATTATAGCCAGGCAGGATTCAAGCTGCTGGTCTCTTTAGGCAGTCATAAACTCCTTTACAGATTGCACTGCTATGCTTCCAATCAGTAAATACCATTTGGTAAATAACCCTTGTGAAACACTGTACCTTATTTTCTACTACTCACTTCAGCTTGAAAAAGGTAAACACTTCAAGGAATAAATTAAACTAATAAGAGAAAATGTGAACTGCACACTGGGTGCCAATTGATGCCTCAATTCAGCTCCCATTTTTACCAAAATTTTATCTCCCCTTCCAGTTTTCTCTAGGGTGGAAGAAAAAAGGGAGATGCTGAAATTCATTCAGGCTTTTCTTGATTCCAGATGGCAGATAATCCTCAGCAAGCAACAGGATATAGCATATTTTCCATCAACCACCTCCCCTTTCTGACGACTGATTTTTAAGTTGCACCAACAATTTGAGGACTGGAGGTGCCCCATGGCCTACTGATTGAAGACTTGCTTCTGCCTGTGTTTCTGTGAGAATTTATGACAACCGTGTGGGAGAAAATAAGGCTAATAGATGATTAAGTATTTAATGATTCACATCTATCATTCGCTGAAAAAAACCTCAGCTGAAACATCATTGTCTGAGTGAGCTTAAAGAAGCATTTCAGGTTAAAAATACCACCCCAAACAAGTCAGAGCATGTATAACTGAGAGTCAAATTTCATCATACGTGGACTCATTTAATAATATTAACAGGATTGTAATTTTTCCCCTTAATTATAACTATTAAGCAACTGTAGAGTAACCACAAATATATCCATACAGGTATATCCAATGTCATATTCTCTGGTATCTTAGAAATTGCTTCATCTTCTTTCCCAGAATTTCACCAAACCTTAAAGACAGTACTCATTTTTACTGGAGAAAATTCAAGCTCTATTCAGGCCAGGATGTTGCTCGCCCTAACATAAAGCATTACTGAGAAACATATGTTGCTTTACAATGACTGTTAGTTACAAAGCTTATGAGAAAATGAGCTAAGTATGTACAGACACATTGCTAGAACAAACTATACATTTACATTTATATTTATATTTTATATTTTATATTTATATGATATATATATGTGTGTATATGTGTACACACACACACACACACTATTTCCATGAGTATTACTATCTGAATAACTAATTCAGTACTAGCTAAAATCATTAAGGCTATGGCAATCACATGCAAAAAAATTGCAGTAACAAAAAGCAAAAGCCATCTATTTCAGGTGCTATGCTGCTAGACGACCTATTTGGTGCCTAAATATTAATCATACGTCTGAGATGGTGTTCTTTGTCCCATGTGAAAACCTTGGAAGCTGGCAGTATACACTGTAAGTGGATAGTCTTCTAAGGAGGAGTAATTTGCCTGCCACCACCTTTAAATAGTTTTGCCTTTTTTTGAAACACAATTCAGTTATTTTATCTGGAAAAGCTCTAAGGCATGGGCTGGGTCTGCTACAGATTAAGTACAAAAGAGGTTTGAGGCTTCTGGCTCATCTCTCAGGTGAGAAAAAAAACGCCCAGAAAGTACAGAAAAGATCTTAGTAGAAATACAACACTTTACCCCAACTAAATTTCAAAACACTTGTTTTTAGTTGGTGTGAAACTGTCTACTTGTTTAAAAAAGAACTGTGCTGGCAGCAAGGAGGCAGCAAGATTTTGTCTGCCTCAAACCTGAAGAGTATCTGATTTTTGTGCTCTCTGCATTTTGAGAACATAATTCTCCCCTTTTTCTCCTAGTCTGAAAACTTTTTGTGATATATGAGTTTGGGCAAGAAGTATTGGGGAACTTTGTCTACACCAAAAACGGAACTTTAGGGTATTTTGCGAAGATAATGAAAAGAACTTGTTCAGGTCTGCAGTGTAAGTAATTTTTACCACACAAATTCCTCGCTTTTGTGTTAGCAAAGAGGAATACTTTGAGTTTTTCAGTTTAGGAGATCTTCAAACAGACAACAGTGTGTAAACAATCCCAAAGTACATAACTTTACTAGAACAACCTCCAGTCTGTGTGCAAGGGCTTCAGAAAGGCCCCTTCATCAGATTTCCTTCTGCTCTTCACACTGAACAAAGCTTTGGCTGACAATACCGAAATCTCCTCCTTTATTTGGATTAAACCCCCTTTGCAGGAGAAGTATGCAAATGCTATACGTGTTTCTCTTGCTGAGGCTACTCTAACCCAGCTATCTTTTCACTGTCTATTTTCCCCCAGCAGACCATCCTATCGGCTGACAAGGGGGACCAGCCTTTTAATTCAATCTTTCACAACACTGACAGTTGGATGCTGGGGCCTGCCATGAACTCTAAAAGGAGCTCATTTAGTCATAATTAACTATTCCCTGCATATTTCCTAAGGTATGGTAATTGTGCTAAAAGCCAACAAGTGAAGCATTCATTCTGGTTTTCTTTTAAACTTTTATTTTTCCACAGCAGCCTCTTTCTCCCCTCCTTCCCCCCAACCCCCCGCCTTTTTTTTTTATTTAATCTTTTCTTTCTTTCTTTTCTTCTTCCTTGGAAACATTTAGAGTAAAGAAAAGGAATGACGGTGGAGATAGGGAGCTGCAGAAAACTGTGATGTGGGCAGTTCAAAAGGCAAAGTCTGCCATACGATACAGGACCCCATGGCAGCACTGAGCTATTCAGCTGGGTAAAACATAAAGAGAAATGAAATGAGTAGAATAGAGCTATGTCATTAATGCAGAATGATGGACATCCTATCTGGGTAACAGGGAGTCATGAATATACATTTCTAATTCCTTAGATATGGTGATAAGTGATCTCTGTTTCTATTAGCACCAGAGTATGTGTACTTGAACAACCTAAAATCTTCAAGTTACGCAGATGTAAAGCACTTTACACACTATTCCTCCCTCCTCCCCACAACACAAACATATACCATGTCCCACTGCATGCAGTGGGATTCTCACAGGGATAAGGTATGATGGATCCAGCTCATGTTTATCATTGTTGAGATGGGAAGCTTTGGGAATCTGACATGGATTATTTACCTTAAAAGGCAACATATAATCTCAAGTCTTCCCTTATCTGCTTTCTGGTTTAGTTTAAAGGAAGGAAGGGTTGACAGCACTCTCTGTTTACTTATAGGCTTTGCACCTGTTGAAATTGTCCTGCCTTTCAGAAAGTTTGGGACCTACTAGACACCTTTCCATCATAAATGTACATAGTGCATATACAAAAGCAAGAGAAAACAAAGCTAAATGTCTTCGCATTCCAACCTCCTTTCCATTTGGATGTGCACCAGGAGCAAAGAAATCACTGGCCTTTGCAAAGAATGCATGACAGGGCCATGTGTGTGCATGTGTGTGCTGGGGGCAGTGTGTTAACACTGCAAATTTAGCAACTGTGCCAAAAGGGCCAGACACAGCACTTCCTTATTCTTATGCAGCATTTTTCCAGAGACAAAAAATGTGATACGGCCTTCCATGAACAAGGTGAGTAGGATTTGTGAACTACAGAATTTATATTCCATGTTTCAGGCATAATGTAACAAAGTCAATAAACAAAGAGATAAGGAAGAGAGAGGGCAAAACTTCAGACAAGGTCATGTAACAACTCATTTTGCTTATGTTCACATATTAAAGATCCTGTTTTCACTTTTTAGTAGCGTTCATCTATAAATATACTACATTTGCTTTAAACATGTAAAATATTTAAGAATTAAAAAACTGCATTTTTTTTCATTCAAACACTAGAGTACAAACACTGTTCTGAAAAAAGAATCTTAATGTTGAAGAGTAAGGTGGGTAAAATGTTTCTAAAATCCTTTTTGCCTCCCTTTATTTCTAGACTATACGGAATTTGTGGACCAATATGGTTTTTAATGGCAGGCAAAACCACACTAAGACCCAAGCTGACAGGCTGTTGCTGAAACTCTTAATGATCTGTTTTATCATCATGATCTGGGATTTTGTTTTCTTAGGGGAGGAGGTTCGGGGGTGGGGGATGTTTGTTTAACTTCTGTTCGTTATTGTGATCACAACACACAGTGGATTAACAACAGAA